>NC_029774.3:69939574-70000502 GCF_000817695.3 Arachis duranensis | reverse complement strand
TGACATAAAAATCCACTTCCGGGCCCACTTGGTGTGTGCTTGGGCTGAGCATTGAAGCATTTTCGTGTAGAGACTCTTCTTGGAGTTAAACGCCAGCTTTTATGCCAGTTTGGGCGTTTAACTCTCTTTTTGGTGCCAGTTCCAGCGTTTAACGCTGGGATTTCTGTGGGTGACTTTGAATGCTGGTTTGGGCCATCAAATCTTGGGCAAAGTATGGACTATCATATATTGCTGGAAAGCCCAGGATGTCTACTTTCCAACGCCGTTGAGAGCGCGCCAATTGGGCTTCTGTAGCTCCAGAAAATCCACTTCGAGTGCAGGGAGGTCAGAATCCAACAGCATCTGCAGTCCTTTTTAGTCTCTGAATCAAATTTTTGCTCAGGTCCCTCAATTTCAGCCAGAAAATACCTGAAATCACAAAAAAAACACACAAACTCATAGTAAAGTCCAGAAAAGTGAATTTTAACTAAAAACTAATAAAAATATACTAAAAACTAACTAGATCATACTAAAAACATACTAAAAACAATGCCAAAAAGCGTACAAATTATCCGCTCATCAATGACAGAGGGACAGTCCAATTGTTAGCTACCAGGACTTGTCGAGTTGGCCATTTTGAAGAACTGAAGATTGATGGTTTAGAAGTTATAGTATACTCTCGTTGTAAGTATAGTTACTAAACCAAGCAATCAACCTTTCTTACAAACATTTTGGTTGTCAGAAGTAACAAACCCCTAAATAAATTGATAACCGAAGTATTTAAACCTCGGGTCGTCTTCTCAAGGAATTGCAGGGAGGTATGTTCTTATTATTGATTATGAGTTTTGTAAATTAGGGGTTTTGGAATTTGCGCAATGGGCACAGACATAAAGAAAAATAAATTAATAATTATAAAATCTCTTGGCAAGGTATGAGAAATTGGAAGTTCTATCCCAGTTATCCTTATCAATTGTGATGAGAATTGGATTTTTCTCCCACTATGTTAACCTCTAACTATGAAGGTAAGTTAAGTGGGTGAACTAATTCGAATCCTCAAATTCCAGTCTTTCCTTGGGAAAAGTTAGAATTATCGGATCTCGAATTAATCCTTGAAAAATTCCAATTTTTAGTCAACACCTCGAGTTTGATAACTCAAGCGTCACCAATTATTTAACCCAAGCCAAAAGGAAAAATTCTAAATTAAATTGAAAGCATTCATGTAACTAAAGCAATCATAAATCTGACACATATCAAATTACGTCTAAATATAAATTCAAGTCATAACATGGAAATGTTCATAAGCCAATTGGGCAACATAATTCAAATACAAATAAAGGTATTAGAGTAAATAAAAGTGGAAAATAAATATTGAAGGAACATAGAACCTGGAATGAAGATGAATTGAACTAAACGAATAGAAATCCTAAAATCCTAAATCCTAAGAGAGAGGAGAGAACCTCTCTCTCTAGAACCTATATCTAAATGAATTATGAATTATGAGAGCCTGTTGAGTCTCCGCAAGTTTCCTGACTTTAATCTGTGTTTCTGGGCCAAAAACTGGGTTGAAATGCGGCCCAGAATCTCTACCAGCGACTTTTGTAATTCTGCAGATCGCGCACGTCACGTGTTCGCGTCGTCCACGCGTTCGCGTCACTTAGCATTTCTCGTACCACGCGTGTGCGTCGTCCACGCTTTCGCATCGTTCGTGCAGCTTCCAATCCGCGCGGTCGCGTCAGGCACGCGAATGTGTCATTCTGATTTCTTCCATCTCGCGCGGTCGCGTGATCCATGCGACCGCGTGACTTCTTGCTGGTCATCTCCTCAATTCCTTGTATTCCTTCCATTTTTGCATGCTTTCTCTTCATTCACTAAGCCATTCCTGCCCTATGAAGCCTGAAACACTTAACACACAGATCAAGACATCAAATGGTAATAAAAGAGGATTAAGATTAGCTAAATTAAGACCAAAGAAGCATGTTTTCAATCATAGAACTAAACTAGAAAGAAATTATAAAATCATGCAAATCATATGAATAAGTGGGTGAAAAGCTTGATAAAACCACTTAATTAAATACAATATAAACCATAAAATAGTGGTTTATCACCGACAGATGAGACTCATCAGCCACTAGGACAGGCATTCATCATATGCATCTGTGTGACATTGTTTGGGTGTGCATATTGTTTGGGAGAAGTTCGAGTTCTTCCTTTCGTGTTTGGACATTTATCACTTCATCATAGAATCTGACTCTTGGATATTCTTCAACGATCTCTACGAAATCATGGCCTCTATGCCATAAGCAAGTTGAAAAGGTGATTCCCCAACTAAGTAAATCATTTAAACCATTGTTGCTTAATCCATCAATCCTCGTGGGATCGACCCTCACACACCTGAGGTATTACTTGGTACAACCCGGTGTACTTGCCGGTTAGTTTGTGGGTTATAAAATACCGCACCAAGTTTTTGGTGCCGTTGCCGGGGATTGGTAGTGATTAACAACTATTAGTTGTTTAATTGCTTAGATTAGGCATTTTATTTTTATTTTTATTTTTTATTTTTTATTTAAATTTTGTTTTAAATATTTTTAAAATATATATTTGTTTGTTTATGCGCAGGAACAGAGACAAAGAATATCTCTTAGACTTTGATCCTGAACCTGAAAGGACTCTCAGGCGATGTTTACAACAAGCAAGACTTTACAAGGCTGCAGAATCCATTTTGGATCCTAATGATGCTGCTAATGCCCATGTGGCAAATCCGAATGGGAATGAGCAACAAAAAAAGTACTTGGCTCTTACTCTACCCCAACTGCAGATCTGTATGGAAAAAGTGTTGTGGTGCCTCCTATAGCTGCGAACAACTTTGAGTTGAAGCCACAACTGGTCACCCTGGTGCAACAAAACTGCCAGTATCATGGTCTTCCCCACGAAGACCCAAATCAGTTTATTTATAGTTTCCTGTAAATCTTTGATACTGTGAAGACAAATGGAGTAAACCCAGAGGTGTACAAACTCATGCTCTTTTCGTTTACTCTGAGAGATGGAGCAAAGCTATGGCTAGATTCTCAATCCAAGGAGAGTTTGGATACTTGGAACAAGGTGGTTACTAAGTTTCTCAGTAAATTTTTCCCACCAAAGAAGCTAACTAAGCTTAGGGTGGAGGTTTAGACCTTCAGACAGAAGGATGGTAAAATTCTGTATGAAGCTTGGGAGAGATACAAGCTACTGACTAGGCAATGCCCTCCAGACATGTTCTCCAAATGGACATGTTCTCCAATCCCAAAATAACATTATAATCATTCAAAAGTGCACAATTCTTAATTAGAATGCCAAACAAGGATAGAATCTAACACATATGGTCGCGACAACACATGTATTAAACAAAAAGTTTATCTAGGCATTATGTCAAACACATGGAGTGCAATGAACATATTCTTCAAATTAAAGCCAAAATTCAAGTATCAACAACCCATAGATCCAAAAATTGAACACTTGCAATGCAACAAACGATCGAGGAAGCAAGACTTAACCTAGATTACCAAATTTAAATAATGAAAATGAAAATTAAGCAAGCAAGGAAATAAAACAAAGATTAACACAAGAAAATTAAAAAGTTGAAGAATGGAAAAGAAAAATATAGGGAAGAGTTGCACTTGTGTTAGCCACAACGAGGCTCACGGCGGCGAAGCTTCACCGGAGAAGAGAAGAAAGAGAGAAGAGAAGAAAAAGAAAGAAGGAAGAAGAAATGAAAGAAAGAAGAAGGAGAAGAAGAAGAAAAGAGAAGAAATAGAGAGAGAGAGAGAGAGAGAGAGAGAGAGAGGGGGAGGGGGGGGCGGCGGTAGTCGCCGGAAGAAGGGGCTGGGCAGTGTTGAAGGGCATGATGGGTGAATAAGGAAGAAAGAAATGGGATAGAAAGTGAAGGCGGAATAGGGCACCCTTCCTGATTAATGCCCAGAACGCAACCTGTGCGTACGCACAAGGACGTATGCGCTGATACGCGAAAACTCGTCTCTCAACAAATTTTCTACCGGCAAGTGCACCGGATTGTCATCAAGTAAAACTCACTATAGAGTGAGGTCGAATCCCACAGGGATTGGTTGGTTGATCAATGTTAATTGGGGAATTTTTCTAGTTAAGCTGAATCAAAATTGAATTGAGATTTCAGAATTTAAATTGACAGAAAACTTAAAACGCAAGAAATGTAAATAACATAAAGGTAAATGATAGAATTTAAATGGCAGAAAGGAAATTGCATGAAATTAAAGTGCAGAAGCTTAAATTGCAAGAAATTAAATGGGACTGGGGATTAAGCATGAAATTAAAGAGCAGAATATAAACAGAATGGGTGAGATCAGAATAGAGAATTCATTGGGTGTTAGGAGATATTGAACTCCCTAGATCAAATCATTCTCATCTCTTCCTCAATCAATGCATTCATTAACTTTGCTTGGCAATCTTAGGTGATATAATCCCAATGTCTTGGCTCACCAATCTCTCTAAACTTGAACAATTGTCCAATGTCTTGATTTAATTGCTCATGGGAAGAAATGAAGTTCGGTCACTGATTATACTACACAAATTCATAGATCAAAGTATTGGTAAGATTACATGTCACGATATCCATCCAAACCCCAATCTAATCCAATGTGAGAAAGCGTTTATGGCATAAATTTTTCGTCCCTCTCTTAAGGATCAGAGGAATTCCAATTATGGATAGCTTCTCTGTTAAGACAACTATCCAATTGAATTAAGATCGAAAGCTTTCTAGCAAAAATCAAGAGAAAAGAAAGAAGAAAAAGATGAAAACTATTATTGATCCATTGAATTACAATAGAGCTCCCTAACCCAATGAAATGGGTTTTGTTTTTCATAACTCTCAAAATGGAAATCAGAAATTGAAAATACATTATAGCAAAATCAAATTACAGAGAAAAGAGAATTCTGCAGAGTAACAATACTCCCAAAGTGTGTAAAAGTCCTATTCTACTTAAACTCTAAGCTATTTATACACTTTCTTCAATTGATCTTCAAATCATCTAAATTAGGCATTTGACCTTTGTTGAAGTTGATTGGATTGGGTTCCGATGCTGTTGAGGAGAGATAGGTGCTCAATGGTGCATTCTGATGTAAACGTTGGAGTCCACGTTTGAGGGCAAACGTTTAGTCAAACGTACTTTAGGAAAAATTGATTCTGAGTGCTGCAATCAACGTTTGACTCAACGTTGGGGTGCCAACGTCCGCGTAAAATGGTGAATTGGCTCATCCCATGCGTACGCGTGGCATACGCATACGTGTGGATGAGCTAACTCACGACTTTACGTGTCCGTGCTGCCTGTGCGTGTGCGTGTTTGGGCCAGAATACACATCCACGCGTGCACGTCACCTACCCATGCGCGTGGATGCAAATTCCCCAATTCCAATTTTTGAGAGGCTATCGAAGACGTTGGAGCCAGCATTGGAGTGGCAACGTTCCCTCTAACGTTGATTTATCCATGTGCACGCGTACACGTGGCATACGCTTGCACGTCGATGCGCTTTTTTCAAAATAAAATTTTGGACCTCAAATCGCGCACGTTGGCATCAGCGTTAGAGTAGCAACATTCCCTCCAGCGTTGGCCTACGCGTGCGCGTATAGCACGCGTACGCGTCGCCATAATTTTTCCAATTTTTCCAGAAAGCACATTGTATCAAAACGTTGGAGGTAACGTTGGCTTGCCAATGCTCCCTTGAACGTTGGTACCAAAAAATTATGCAGAACTTTGCTCTGCCTTTCTCCCAACGTTTGAGGCAACGTTGGTGGTCCAACTTTGGCCACCGACGTTGCTTCCTCTTCATCCTTCAATGGCCATTCCCTCAACTTCTTTCCATGTATTTCTTCACCTGTCATCAACCAATATATGCATCAAAGCTTGCTATAGTCATCAGAAATTGTATCATTCTTAGCACACAAGTAATTATGGCCAAAATCTCATGAAAATGCATCAAATTAACCATGTTTGAATGATTCAAGGTATACATGTACTTTTAACCCAAATGATTGCTTATAGCTCAAGAAAGTGCATAAAACCTAATGAAATCAAAAGAAAAAGGCTAGTGAAACTAGCCTAAGATGCCTTGGCATCACAACACCAAACTTAAATCTTACTTGTCCCCAAGCAAGCAATGAACTATGAGAAGAATGAATGAAACAGAAGGTGGTGTCCATATCAGCAAGTAATTGAGGTTAATTCATGGAGTTTTATGCAGAAAATGTTGCAGTTCACTTTTTATTGATTCTTAAGTGAGGAATGTCTCTGTTAAGCATCAACTAACATGCTGCTATGACTTCTCGTTATTCACTCATTCTTGGTAATTGCTTTTCTTTGTTTTCCTTTTTCTGTGAACTTATTCTCCATTATAGCTCAGTGTCATGTTTTTTAGGCAACTCTTTAAGGTAGGCTTTTAGTCAACTCTCCCGAACCAGTTGATTCAAGGTACTAGGTGTTGAAATACCCCTCTGAAATTAATTAACCAAGTCTCTCCTCAGCACATATCCACTGCAGGCACATGGTTTGTTATTCACTCTTTAGACCTTGGTGTCCAGCACCTCTTTGGGTTTCTAAATATTTTGTGACAAGGTTGCTCTTGATTGTGATTTTTCAGTTGACAATCTCGGGTTAGTTAACCCAAGTTGTCAAGTGATGAAGCACTCCTATGAACTTACTCATTCAAGCATATCCTTGCACAAAAATACCACAGATACATGCCTTAAGATCAATAGGTGCCTAGCTTTTATTCTTTATTTCTTTCATAATTGTTCTTTCTTTCTTTCAAGGAGTTTTATTTGCTAAGATTCATAGACAGCAGCCTAGTTTACACTAAAGAGGGACACTCTACCCTTTTATTAGTTATTAGTGAGCTAGCTACACAATCAGACATACGTACCACCGCTCAATCTTTATTTTATTCCTTGCCAAATGAACAAATTTACTTTTTGTTTCAACAACATTCTTTTATTTAATTAAAACACAAGGGGACAAGACATATAATTTAACAAGATGAAGTTAAACTAGGTACTTAGGCTAAACACTTAATTGAAAATTTAAAAACATTAAACTAGCATAATCCTAACACAGGTAAATTGCTCAGCAAGGGTACATTTAGACTTCCAAATTAAAACATTTCAAATTTGGAGCAGTTAAGTAACAATACAACCTTTTGTCCTCTTTTTAGTTGTTCATCATCCTTCATAGCCTTGATATTCTTTTTGTCTCCCTGAATGATGGTGCATAGTCTCTCCAAAGGCTTGATTGTCTTTCTGCAAAATTTATTGAAAGTTACTTGTTCCCCAAGCACTTGAAAAATAGTTAGTCTGTATGTATGCTTGTGAGTCTATGGAACTAAGTTGGTGTTTGAACACCAAACTTAGTTCTTTTTCTACTTCTATATGCAGCAAAGTGACTACATACATGAATCATCAAGTGCCTTTATTAAGCAATTGAACTGTGAAAAAAAAATCAAACATTTGTTAAGTAAATTCTCTGATTGTTTGGAACTCTTAACCAGTTTGCTGAGGGGTGCAATGTGCTTTTAGTGAACTCTATGGTGGAACACCAAACTTAGAATTGCACATTCACCTTTGAATTCTTTTGGTGCGCAACACCAAACTCAGCTATTTATGATCCAGAGAAATCTCCTTGGCTCTTTTATTGACAAGCTCTGAAAAGAAAATTACCTTTGGTTGTGTTGTCTCACAACAAACGCTCTTTTAACGTCACTAGCTTGACGGTTGGCACTCTCAGTTGAGTCTGTACTTCATTTTGGGCCTTTCCTTCATATCACCCAGATAGTTCTTGAGCCTTTGTCCATTTACAGTGAATGTTTCATGTGATTTCTCATCCATAATTTCTATATGTCCACAAGGGGAAACTTTGGTGACAAGAAAAGGTCCTGACCACCTTGACTTTAGCTTTCCAGGAAATAGCTTTAGCTTGGAATTATAGAGGAGCACTCTCTGTCCCTCTTCAAAACTTCTTGGTGCCAACTTGATGTCATGTCTTTCTATTTTCTTTTTCTTGTAAATTTTTGCATTCTCATATGCCTGGAATCTGAACTCTTCTAGTTCTTGCAGTTGCAAAAGCCTTCTTTCACTGGTAGCCTTGCTGTCAAAGTTTAGCAACCTGAGAGCCCAGAAAGCTTTGTGTTCCAGCTCTAGTGGCAGATGACAAGCCTTCCCATAAACTAATTGATATGGGGACATCCCAATTGGCATCTTGAAGGCTGTCCTATATACCCAAAGAGCATTGTCCAGTTTTTTTGACCAGTTTTTTCTTTAAGATCCCACAGTCTTCTCCAGGATCCTTTTCAATTCTTTGTTGAATACCTTTGTTTGCCCACTTGTTTGGGGCTGATAAGGTGTTGCCACCTTATGCTTTACTTCATATCTCAAGAGTAGAGTCTCTAATGGTCTGTTGCAAAAATGACTTCCTCCATCACTGATAAGTGCTCTAGGGACTCCAAACCTGCTAAAGACATTCTTTCTGAGGAAGTTCAGTACCACCTTATTATCATTTGCTGGGGTTGCAATGGCCTCCACCCACTTAGATACATAGTGATGAGCGGATAATTTATACGCTTTTTGGCATTGTTTTTATATAGTTTTTAGTAAGTTTGAGCTACTTTTAGGGATGTTTTCATTAGTTTTTATGTTAAATTCACATTTCTGGACTTTACTATGAGTTTGTGTGTTTTTCTGTGATTTCAGGTAAATTCTGACTGAAATTGAGGGATTTGAGCAAAACTCTGAAGAAGGCTGACAAAAGGACTGCTGATGCTGTTGGATTCTGACCTCCCTACACTCGAAATGGATTTTCTGGAGCTACAGAACTCCAATTGGCGCGCTCTCAACGGCGTTGGAAAGTAGACATCCAGGGCTTTCCAGCAATATATAATAGTCCATACTTTATTCGAAGAATGACGACGTAACTTGGCGTTGAACGCCAAGTTCATGCTGCTGTCTGGAGTTAAACGCCAGAAAAACGTCATGATCCGGAGTTGAACGCCCAAAACACGTCATAACTCGAAGTTCAACTTCAAGAGAAGCCTTAGCTCGTGGATTGATCAAGCTCAGCCCAAGCATACACCAAGTGGGCCCCGGAAGTGAATTTATGCATCAATTACTTACTCATGTAAACCCTAGTAGCTAGTCTGGTATATATAGGACATTTATCTATTGTATTAGACATCCTGGATTGTATTTTGAATCCTGTGATCATGTTAGAGAGGGCTGGCCTTTCGGCCATGCCTGAACTCCTTGCTTATGTATTTTTAACGGTGGAGTTTCTGCACACCATAGATTAAGGGTGTGGAGCTCTGCTGTACCTCAAGTATTAATGAACCTGCTGGGCGTTGGTGACAGACGCAAAAGAGGGATTCTATTCCAGTAGGAGCGGGAACCAACCGGTGATTAGCAGTACTGTGACAGAGTGCGTGCATTAGTTTTCACTGCGAGGATGGGATGTAGCCATCAGCCATGGGTGATGCCTCCAGACGATTAGCCGTGCGACTGACAACCGCATAGGATCATTTTCCCGAGAGGAAGAAAGTAGCCACAGCTGATGGTGAACCCCTATACAAAGCTTGCCATGGAAAGGAGTAAGAAGGACTGAGTAGAAGGAGTAGGAGAGCAGGCGTCCGAGAGCTCTACAGCATCTCCATCCGCTTATCTGAAATTCCCACCAATGAATCTGCATAAGTGTTCTATCCCTTTTATTGTTTAATTCCTTAACTTGCATTTTTCGAAAACCCATAAACAATTTTAATCTGCCTAACTGAGATTTGCAAGGTGACCATAGCTTGCTTCATACCAACAATCTCTGTGGATTCGACCCTTACTCACGTAAGGTTATTACTTGGACCCTTACTCACGTAAGGTTTATTACTTGGACGACCCAGTACACTTGCTGGTTAGTTGAACGGAGTTGTGTCCACTCGTGCCAATTTCTAAAATCCAATTACAAGAAAATAGGAAACACAATTTCGTCCACCACATAGTCTCCTGCCACTAAGCTGTACTTGTTTGAGTATGAGGTTGGGAAGGGACCCATGAAGTCTATCCCCCACACATCAAACAACTCAAGTTCCCAACCCTCTGGTATTCATTACAATGTTGCACCAATTCTTTTGCGTCCTTGAAGATAATGAGCCAAAAGAAGCCACTCTGCAGCACCTTGGCTACAGTCCTTTCTTCTCCAAAGTGTCCTCCATAGCAAGAACCATGACAATTCTATAAGACTTCCCTTCCTTCTTCCTCCGAGAAACACCTTCTAAGTATTCCATCTAAACATTTCTTGAAAAGGTACGGTTCATCCCAGATAAAGTACCTAGCATCATTAGTGAGTTTTCTTCTCTGGTGTTTGTTAAATTCATGAGGCACCTCCCTAGTGGCTTTGAAATTGGCAATGTCCGCGAACCAGGGTGCCTTGTGAACTAACACTAGCTGTTCATCAGGAAAACTTTTATTGACACCTGGACTTTGTGAGCTTTCTTCTTCACAAGGAATTCTCAAAAGATGATCTGCCACCTTATTCTTCTCTCCTTTCTTGTCGCTAATCTCAATGATGAATTCCTGCAATAACAAGATCCACCTTATCAGTCTTTATTTTGTTTCTTGCTTGGCAAATAGGTATTTAAGTGCTGCATGATTTGTGAAAACGATCACTTTAGAGCCAATGAGGTATGATCTATATTTATCAAATGCAAACACTATTGCCAATAGTTCCTTTTCAGTGGTGGTGTAATTCTTTTGAGTGTCATTAAGGACCTTTTTGGCATAGTATATGACATATACTAGATTGCCTTTCCTTTGTCCTAACACTGCCCCAATAGTAAAATCTGGTGCATCACACATCAGTTCAAACTGCAAATCCCAGTCAGCTGGGGCAATAATAGGATCTGAGGAAAGTTTCCTTTTTAGATCTTCTAAGGCCAGCATGCATTTTTGATCAAATACAAAAGGTGTATCAAAGACAAGCAAGTTACTCAATGGTTTGGCAATTTTGGAAAAATCTCTGATAAACCTTCTGTAAAAACCAGCATGTCCTTAGAAGCTTCTAATTGCTTTGACATTGCAAGGTGGAGGTAATTTCTCAATTGCTTCCACCTTGGCTTTGTCTACCTTAATACCCTTTTTGGAGATTTTATGACCAAGAACCACCCCCTTAGTGACCATAAAATGGCAATTTTTCCCATTTAATACTAGGTTGGTTTCTTGACATCTCCTTAGCACCAAGGCAAGGTGGTACAAGAATTTAGAAAATGAATCACCAAATACAGAGATGTCATCCATAAACACTTCAATAAACCTCTCAATCATGTCAGAGAATATAGATAGCATGCACCTATGGAATGTTGCAAGTGTATTGCACAATCCAAAGGGCATTCTCCTATATGCAAAGACACCATAAGGACAAGTAAAGAAAGTCTTCTCTTGATCCTTAAGGTCCACCACAATTTGATTGTAGCCTGAGTATCCATCCAAGAAGTAATAATATTCATGTCCAGCAAGCCTCTCTAACATTTGATCCATAAAGAGTAGGGGAAAATGATCCTTCCTTGTGGCTTCATTGAGCTTTCTATAATCTATGCACATACACCATCCAGCCACTGTTCTTGTTGGTATCAATTCATTTCTTTCATTTGGCACAATAGTGATTCCTCTTTTTTTAGGAACTACTTGGACAGGGTTTACCCAAGGGCTATCTGAGATTGGGTAGATTACCCCTGCCTACCACAGCTTCATAACCTCTTTTTTTACTACTTCTTTCATGGTTGGGTTCAATCTTCTTTGGGGTTGAATAGAAGGCTTCGCATCTTCTTCCAACAGGATCTTATGCATACACATGGATGGACTTATCCCTTTTAAGTCAGCAAGAGTCCACCCAATGGCATTTTGGTGCTGCTGCAGTACTTTGATTAGTTCTTCTTCTTGTTCTTGACTAAGGGCGAAATTGATGATTTCTGGATAGCATTCATCACTTTCCAAGTATGCATACTTGAGGGTAGAAGGTAGTGCTTTCAGTTAAATTTTTGGAGCTTCCTTCCATTCCTTCTTTTATTCTGATGGACTTGGAGTTAGTACTTTAATTGGTTGGATCACTGTAGCTTCATTGATTGACATCTTCTGGCACTTCCTCTAGTTCTTCTTCATTGAAAATTTCTTGTACCAAAACCTCCACTATATCCACTCTCATACATTCCCCTAGTGATTCTTACGGATAGCTCATGGCTTTGAACACACTGAACACCATCTTCTCATCATGTAATCTAAGGGTAAGTTCACCCTTTTGGACATCAATTATGGCTCCAGCAGTTGCTAAAAATGGCCTTCCCAAAATTATTGAAGCTTTGGGTTCTTCCTCCATATCTAACACCACGAAGTCAGCTGGGAAGATGAAATCTCCCACTTTCACCAGCAAATCCTCTACTATTCCATGAGGAAATTTGAATGATTGGTCTGTTAATTGAAGTGCCATTCTTGTTGGTTTGGCTTCCTCAATCTTCATTCTTCTCATCATTGCTAAGGACATCAAATTTATGCTAGCTCCTAAATCACATAGGGCCTTCTCCACTATGATTTTTCCTATGATACAAGGAATTTGGAAGCTCCATGGGTCTTTCAATTTTTGAGATAGGTTGTGTTGGATGATGGCGCTACATTCCTCAGTTAACAGCACAATTTCATCATTTCTCCAACTTCTTTTTTTAGTCATCAACTCCTTCAAAAACTTGGCATAGAGAGGTATTTGCTCTAGTGCTTCAGCAAATGGGATATTGATTTGGAGTCTTTTGAAGATTTCCAAAAATCTTGAGAATTGGGTGTCATTTTCATTCTTCCTTAATCTTTGAGGATAAGGGGCTTTTGGAATGTACAGCCTCAGAACTTCTTTTTCTTGATGTGGGTCGGGTGCAGGTGTTTGTTCTTTCTCCCCGTCCTTTGAGTTTTCATCCAATTTATGTTCTTGTGTTTCCTTTAAGGTCTCCTTCAACTCCTTTCTACTCCTGAGTGTAATAGCCTTGCATTCCTCCCTTAAATTTGTCTGGGTTGAACTATAGGGAGTATGGGCAGGGGCTTGCTTAGTCAGGTGTCTAATTTGTGCTTCAAGTTTCTAAATGGCAGCATCTTGGTTTTGCAAGTTGGATCTCACTTCCTCCTTGAATTTTTTTATGTCATCAGATTCCTTGGAAAGATATGCTAGCATAGCTTTAATGCTAGATAGCTTATCCTCAGATGGTAGATTGGACATTGGATGTTGAGGCTGGTTGTTTTGGGATTGATATGGTCTTTGGTTGGGGTGTTGGTGAGTGGAATTGTTGAATTGGTTAGAGTTGTGGGGTCTATGATCTTGGCTTAGATTTTGTTGGTTTTCCCACCCAACATTTGGGTGGTTTTTCCAACTATGGTTGTAAGTCTTTGAGTATGGATCATGAGCTTTCCTAGATGAATTTCCAATATAGTTGGCTTGTTCCCAGTCAACTCCTTCCTCTATATTTGATTCTGCTTGTGCTGATGGTTGAGTGTGAATTGCTGCAACTTGGTTTGCCTCCATCTTCTTTGTGAGATCTGCCAATTGCTTAGCAATTGTCTTGTTCCGAGCCAGGATTGCATCCATGTTGTTCAACTCCATCACTCCTTTGTTGTTGCTTCTCTCGGAGGCATAGAAATATTCATTATTAGCCACTGTTTCAATGACATCAATGGCTTCCTCTATGGTCTTCTTCTCGTTGAGAGAGCCTCCAGAAGAATGGTCTAGAGCCTTTTTTTACTCATATGACAGCCCCTCATAGATGATATGTAGTTGCACCCACTCATTGAACATTTCTGGGGGGGCATCTCCTTGTCAAGTCTTTATACCTTTCCCAAGCTTCATAAAGTGTTTCACCATCCTGCTATCTGAATGTTTGAACCTCTGGTCTCAACCTATTGACTCTTTGTGGAGGGTAGAACTTTGCCAAGAACTTGTTGACTACATCCTCCCAAGTTGTCAGGCTTTCCTTTGGAAAGGATTCTAGCCACTTCGTTGCTTTATCCCTTAGAGGAGAAGAGGAATAGAAGCAATCTGTAGACATCGGGATGGATACTATTTGACATCACCGTTTCATAGATCCTTAGGAATGTAGTGAGGTGTTGATTGGGGTCTCCCTGAGCACTTCCTCCAAAAGAATAATTGTTTTGAACCAAGGTGATGAGCTATGATTTTAATTCAAAATTGTTGGCCTGGATGGTTGGCTTGAGGATGCTGCTCCCATAATTCCTTGGGTTGGGATAAATGTAGGACCCCAGCACTCTCCTCTCTTATGGTGCATGATTCCCAGCACCTTCACCAGCATGGTTGTGAACCTCTTCCTCCATAACAACGTCCAGATCCTCTTCTAACTCTTCTTCTCCAACTACTCCCTTGCCTCTTACTTCCCTCCTTAATCCAAGGAAGGTTCTCTCCAGTTCACTGTCAAAAGAGGTTGAAGTCCCTCTTCTACCTGTCATAAAAGTAGCAAAACACAGCAACAGCAAGTGGAAAAACTCACCGTTAATGAAAATTATGGTTAGAGAAATTAAACAAATAGTTAGTGGGATTAGTGAATTAGTGAGCTGGAAGGTAAATGATCAATGAAAATGACCAAAAAAAGTAAAGAAAATAATAGTAAACAACAAAATAAAAGAAAAATGCTCAATCTAGTTATCCTCCAATTTAGTAATTGTCAATACAAAACCAATCCCCAGCAACGGGGCCATAAACTTGATACGCAAAAACTCATCTCTCAACAAATTTCCTACTAGCAAGTGCATTGGATTGTCGTCAAGTAAAACTCACTATAGAGTGAGGTCGAATCCCACAGGGATTGGTTGGATGATCAATGTTAATTGGAGAATTGTTCTAGTTGAGTTGCATCAAAATTGAATTGAGATTTCAGAATTTAAATTGGCAGAAAATTTAAAATGCAAGAAATGTAAATAATTGAAAGGTAAATGGCAGAATTTAAATGGCAGAAAGGAAATTGCATGAAATTAAAGTGCAGAAGCTTAAATTGTAAGAAATTAAATGGGACTGGGGATTAAGCATGAAATTAAAGAGCAGAATGTAAACATAATGGGTGAGATTAGAATAGGGAATTCATTGGGTGTTAGGAGATATTGAACTCTCCAAATCAAATCATTCTCATCTCTTCCTCAATCAATGCATTCACTGACTTTTCTTGACAATCTTAGGTGATATGATCCCAATGTCTTGGCTCACCAATCTATCTAAACTTGAACAATTGTCTAATGTCTTGATTTAATTTCTCATGGGAAGGGATGAAGTTCAGTCACTGATTATAGCACACAAATTAATAGATCACGGTATTAGTAAGATTACATGTCACGATATCCATCCAAGCCCCAATCTAATCCAACGTGAGAAAGCGTTTCTAGGATGAAGTCCTCATCCCTCTCTCAAGGATCAAAGGAATTCCAATTATGGATAGCTTCTCTGTCAAGACAACTATCCAATTGAATTAAGATCGAAAGCGTTCTAGCAAAAATCAAGAGAAAAGAAAGAATAAGAAGATGAAAACTATTATTGATCCATTGAATTACAATAGAACTCAATTGTGCATTTTGATGTAAACGTTGGAGTCCACGTTTGAGGGCAAACGTTGAGTCAAACGTCCTTTAGGAAAAATGGATTCTGAGTGCTGCAATCAATGTTTGACTCAACGTTGGGTTGCCAACGTCCGTTTATCCACGTGTATGCGTGCCATACGCGTACGCGAGGATGGGTCAATTCACCACTTTATATGACCACGCTGCCTGTGCATGTGCGTGTTTGGGCCAGAATACACATCCATGCGTGCGCGACACCTACGCGTGCACGTGGATGCAAATTCCCCAATTCCAATTTTTGAGAGGATATCGAAGACGTTGGACCCAGCGTTGTAGTGGCAACGTTCCCTCCAACGTTGATTTATCCACGTTCACACGTAGGCGTAGCATACGCGTGCGCGTCGATGCGCTTTTTTCAAAATCAAATTTTGGAGCTCAAATCGTGCACGTTGGCATCAGCGTTCGAGTGGCAACGTTCCCTCCAGTGTTGGCCTATCCACGCGTGCGTGTATAGCACGCGTACGCGTCGCCATAATTTTTCCAATTTTCCAGAAAGCACATTGTATCAAAACGTTGGAGGTAACGTTGGCTTGCCAACATTCCTTTCAATGTTGGCACCAGAAAATTATGCAAAACTTTGCTCTGCCGTTCTCCTAACGTTTGAGGCAAAATTGGTGGTCCAACTTTGGCCACCAATGTTGCTTCCTCTTCATCCTTCAATGGCCATTTCCTCAACTTCTTTCCATGTATTTCATCACCTGTCATCAACTAATATATGCATGAATGCCTTGCTATAGTCATGAGAAATTGCATCATTCATAGCACACAAGTAATTATGGCCAAAATCTCATGACAATGCATCAAATTAACCATGCTTGAATGATTCAACGTATACATGTACTTTCAAGGTATACATGTACTTTTAACCCAAATGATTGCTTATATCTCAAGAAAGTGCATAAAACCTAATGAAATCAAAAGAAAAAGGCTAGTGAAACTAGCTTAAGATGCCTTGGCATCATGCGCATGCACAAAAGAGAAAAACCAAGGGGATGCGAAGGCACAGGGTGTGCTACCGCTCTTGGCAGGAAGGTTGTCAAGACGTGTGCATACGCACAGGGCTGTGCGTACGCACAGAAGACTCCTTTTTTTTAAATAGGGTAAAAGGACATGTGTGGGTATGCACAGGTGTTGTGTATACGCACAAGAGAAAAAAAATTTGGGGTCCGCGTGCACAACTTGCGCGAATGCTCCCAAAAGAATGGATGCTGGTGAGTGTGAGTATGCACAGGTCTGTGCGTACGCACAGATGTCAAAATCTGGGGAAAGTGTGCATAGCCATAGGTGTGTGTATACGCACACTGCCCAGTTTCTACAAAATTTTTAATACCTCTATGGCACCAACATGACTCCCAAAACAGTTTTTTTTCAAGCCCCAAAACATTTTAAACCCAAAAACATGTTATTCTACTAAGATTACCTAATAAACACCAAAATGTAACTAAATTAAACCTAGAAGTCAATCAAACTAAGCTAATCAAAGAGACAAAATTCAATAAGCAAAAGATAAAAGAAGAGAAAGGTTGGAAGGATATTACCATGGTGGGGTGTCTCCCACCTAGCACTTTGGTTTTAAGTCCTCAAGTTGGAGTTTTGAGTGAAGCTTGTGTCATGGTGGCTTATGCTTCCATTCATCCTTGAGTCACCACCCATGTTTGCTCTTCAAAGCTCCTCCGGTATCCCAAACGGAGTACATTAAGCTCTCAAACAACCTCAAGCAAGCAATTGAGACCCAAAATTGTTGGTTGTAGAATTGTATGCTCGGATCCCACACCTAGGTTTCCCTATCATCCTCTTGTTGATTCCTGCTCTTGCACTTAGATGAACAACCTCCCTAAGCACCTTTGAAGCACCAAATTGAATGTTGGACTCTCTAATTGAACCTTGCACCATTTATACCTTGAATTCTTTTGGCAACTAATAACCAATCATTCACCATGTAACACTCCAAGAAGCACCTTAAGTTGGTGATCCGTTTCCAAGAGAGCATATTGGTATGGGCCAATGAAGCACATTGAAGATATTATTACCCACTTTAATTGCCCTTGGGTTGGAGTTACTCTCTTGGACTCTTGCATGAATGCCTCCACTTCTTGGATGATCACCTCTTCCTCACCACCCTTTTCAAGCTCTTCTCTATCTCCCTCAAACTCAAGAGGAGATGGTTCCTCAAGATCATTGAGGGGGTTGACCAAGGTGAACAAAAAATCATTGATGATGCAATCCACTTCTTGATCAAACTCCCTCAATTCTCTATTTACCTCTTCCGGTTCACTAGTTCTACTTTCCTCCTCTTTTTACAATTCTTATCTTAGCTCTTCTTCTTTCCCTTGAGACTCCATGTTCTCCTTCTTTCTACACTCCTTCGTTGCTCTACTACATTCCTCAAGGGGAATTTCTTGATTGCTTAAATGTAGTGAGGCTAAGCGGTTCACCGCTTCGGCTATAGTAGCTATGAACTCCCCTTGTTTCTTTCGGAATTCTCCTTGCTCTTAGAGAAAAACTTGAAGATCTTGTTGTTCTTGGGGCAAGGGGTGGAGAACTTCATATTGAGGTGAAGATGGTTCAATGGTTGGGAGAAAGGTTATATAGTTGGAAGGTGTGTCATGTGGGTGAGGGTATTGAGGTAGTGTATAAGGAGGTGATGGTTCATATGGTTGGTAGTAAGGTGTATAGACATTTTGATTCCATGGAGGTAGAGGGTGTGGAGCTTGAAGGTTTGGATGAGTGTTGCTTATACGCAAATGGTTCTTCCCTAAATTGATTCTCCCACTCCATGATGCAATCCCAACTTGAATTCATCATACACTACAAAAATACTCAACACCAAGCTCCAAGCAACAAGGGTGATAACTCGTAGAGAAAGCAAAAAATAAAAGCAAAAGACATAAGTAAACAAGAAAAATAAACATCTAAATATTAGCAAAAACAACCAAACAACCAAAAAGTAAGCTATTTATAATATTAACATATTCACAACAACCAAAAACATAACACCAATTGCATCTGCAGCAACGGCGCCAAAAACTTGATGTGAGGGAATTGCACCGGTTCGGAAATTAGATAAAATAGTTCCGTTGTGAGTATAGTCCAAACTAGAAATTAAATCCCAAACATCAAAGTTTAATATTTTCAAATACAAAACATAAACTGAGAACAATGAAACCTCGGGTCGGTCTCCCTTGGAATGCAATTGAAAGGTTACGCTTTCGATTGTGAGAAAAAGGGGTTTTGAAATCAAGGAACAAAAGATTAAAAGAACTAAGAAATGAAAGAACTAAGAAAATATCCAATTTGAAATTAATGTAAATAAAAAGGGAATAAGGTTAAAACTAGTGAAAATGCTATAAATGCATAAAGATCCTTGACTTGGGAATGAGGATCCAAGGAATGCTGATACGTGCTTCAAATGTTCGAGATATGAAGAGTTCAAGTATTATTTAGAAGATATTAGTTTACATATTTAGAATATTTTAATTTGACTTGATGTATGTTGATTTTGTTTATTTAATTACTAGTTTGGGTCTTATGTTTATGGGTTTTAGGGTTTTTCTTTGTTTTAACCTAATAACATGTTATAAATACCTCATAAATTAGGATAGTCGTAGTATAGAATTTTTAGAGGTTTCAAAACCCCTTTTTGGTTTCGTGATAAAATCATGGTGTGGACAAATGAGGTTGAGGAGTCCCTCTCTTATTGCATCGGGGAATTGGATAGAAGGTTGAGGAGTCCCTTTGATTCAATTTCCAAATATTGGCATTGACAAGTCAGGTTAAGGAGTCTCTTTCTTGTTGCGTCAAGAAATTGGGTAGAAAGTAGAGTGATTCTCTTTGTACTCAATTTTAACCTATCTTTTTTATTTCTATTTCTATTTCAATGTATATTTTTTATTCAATTTCAATTCTTGTCTTGTTTATCCTTTTATGAAGAGTTCAAGTATTATTTAGAAGTTATTAGTTTACATATTTAGAATATTTTAATTTAATTTGATGTATGTTGATTTTGTTTATTTAATTACTAGTTTGGGTCTCATGTTGATGGGTTTTAGGCTTTTTCTTTGTTTTAAAATAATAAAATGTAATAGATACCTCATAAATTAGTATAGTCATAGTATAGAATTTTTAGAGGTTTCAAAACCACTTTTTGGTTTCGTGATGAAACCATGGTGTGGACAATTGAGGTTGAGGAGTCCCTCCCTTGTTGCATCGGGGAATTGGATAGAATGTTGAGGAGTCCCTTTGATTCAATTTCTAAATATTAGCATTGACAGGTTAGGTTGAGGAGTCCCTTTCTTGTTCCGTCAAGAAATTGGGTAGAAAGTAGAGTGATTCTCTTTGTACTCAATTTTAATCTCTTTTTTATTTCTATTTCAATTTCAATGTATATTTTTTATTCAATTTCAATTCTTGTCTTGTTTATCCTTTTATGAAGAGTTCAAGTATTATTTAGAAGATATTAGTTTACATATTTAGAATATTTTAATTTAATTTGATGTATCTTGATTTTGTTTATTTAATTACTAGTTTGGGTCTTATGTTTATGGGTTTTAGGATTTTTCTTTCTTTTAACCTAATAACATGTTATAAATACCTCATAAATTAGGATAGTCATAGTATAGAATTTTTAGAGGTTTCAAAATCCCTTTTTGGTTTCGTGATAAAACCATGGTGTGGACAATTGAGGTTGAGGAGTCCCTTTCTTATTGCATCGGGGAATTGGATAGAAGGTTGAGGAGTCCCTTTGATTCAATTTCCAAATATTGGCATTGACAAGTTAGGTTAAGGAGTCCCTTTCTTGTTGCGTCAAGAAATTGGGTAGAAAGTAGAGTGATTCTCTTTGTACTCAATTTTAATCTATCTTTTTTATTTTTATTTCAATTTCAATGTATATTTTTTATTCAATTTCAATTCTTGTCTTGTTTATCCTTTTATGAAGAGTTCAAGTATTATTTAGAAGATATTAGTTTACATATTTAGAATATTTTAATTTATTTTGATGTATGTTGATTTGTTTATTTAAATACTAGTTTGTGTCTTATGTTTATGGGTTTTAGGCTTTTTCTTTGTTTTAATATAATAAAATGTAATAAATACCTCATAAATTTGTATAGTCGTAGTATAGAACTTTTAGAGGTTTCAAAACCCCTTTTTGGTTTCATGATGAAACCATGGTGAGGACAATTGAGGTTGAGGAGTCCCTCCCTTGTTGCATCGGAGAATTGGATAGAATGTTGAGGAGTCCCTTTGATTCAATTTCTAAATATTAGCATTGACAAGTTAGGTTGAGGAGTTCCTTTCTTGTTCCATCAAGAAATTGGGTAGAAAGTAGAGTGATTCTCTTTGTACTCAATTTTAATCTATCTTTTTTATTTCTATTTCAATTTCAATGTATATTTTTTATTCAATTTCAATTCTTGTCTTGTTTATCCTTTTATGAAGAGTTCAAGATTTATTTAGAAAATATTAGTTTACATATTTAGAATATTTTAATTTATTTTGATGTATGTTGATTTTGTTTATTTAATTACTAGTTTGGGTCTTATGTTTATGAGTTTTAGGGTTTTTCTTTGTTTTAACCTAATAAAATGTTATAAATACCTCATAAATTAGGATAGTCGTAGTATAGAATTTTTAGTTGTTTCAAAACCCCTTTTTGGTTTCGTGATGAAACCATGGTGTGGACAATTGAGGTTGAGGAGTCCCTCTCTTGTTGCATCGGGGAATTGGATAGAAGGTTGAGGAGTCCCTTTGATTCAATTTCCAAATTATGGCATTGACAAGTTAGATTGAGGAGTCCCTTTCTTTTTGCGTCAAGAAATTGGGTAGAAAGTAGAATGATTCTCTTTGTACTCAATTTTAATCTATCTTTTTTTATTTCTATTTCAATTTCAATGTATATTTTTTATTCAATTTCAATTCTTGTCTTGTTTATCCTTTTATGTTCTGTATCATTTGGTATCAGAGCTCCGGTATTAGAATAATTCTTATTAATCTATATCTATTCTTCTTTTATCAATTAAAAAAAGAGTCCAATGCATGTCTTGTCTTTCTTTATGTTCTTGTGTTCTTTTTTTCCGTTTGTGTTTCATTATTGTTTTAAAAAAATCGAGATATGAAGAGTTCAAGTATTATTAGAAGATATTAGTTTGCATATTTAGAATATTTTAATTTAATTTGATGTATGTTGATTTTTTTTATTTAATTACTAGTTTGGGTCTTATGTTTATGGGTTTTAGGGTTTTTCTTTGTTTCAACCTAATAAAATGTTATAAATACCTCATAAATTAGGATAGTCGTAGTATAGAATTTTTAGAGATTTCAAAACCCCTTTTTGGTTTCGTGATGAAACCATGGTGTGGACAATTGAGGTTGAGGAGTCCCTCTCTTATTGCATCCGGGAATTGGATAGAAGGTTGAGGAGTCCCTTTGATTCAATTTCCAAATTATGGCATTGACAAGTTAGGTTGAGGAGTCCCTTTCTTGTTGCGTCAAAAAATTGGGTAGAAAGTAGAGTGATTCTCTTTGTACTCAATTTTAATCTATCTTTTTTATTTCTATTTCAATTTCAATGTATCTTTTTTATTCAATTTCAATTCATGTCTTGTTTATCCTTTTATGTTCCATATCAAATCCTATCATCTCCATAACCACAACTATAATAATTATGATGAGTCAATCTCGCTTAGTTAACCCCTAACATCGAGGAGTATGTCAAGCAAGCATAATTGACCTTAATCTATAAGTCCTAGCTAACTTACTGATGAAGAGATTCTTGTATGGTTCGGAAAATTAGCAAAACAATGTCTTCATTGGTAGTATAGTCCAAACCAACAAATAATCCTCTATCACAGTTTATTTTTCAAATCAAAATATAACCGAGATCAGGAGTACTTCAACCTTGGGTCGTTCTCCCTAAAAAGCAATTGAAAGTGTTATTCTTTCAGTTGTGGAGGCAAAAAGGGTTTTGAAATCAAGAAATGAAATATTAAAAGAACTAAGGAATCAATGAACTAAGGAATGAGCAAAATTGTGAATTAATGCAAGTAAAGAGAAACAAGATCAGAAACTAGTGAAAATCCTATAAATGCAATAAAGCCTTGACTTAGGAATGAGAGGATCTAAGGAATCCTATCATTGCCATAATCACAACTATGGTAATTATCATGAGTTAATCTCGCTTAGTCAACCCTAGCCATCAAGGAGTAAGTCAAGCAAGCATAATTGACCTTAATCCATAAGTCCTAGCTAACTTACCAAACTAGTTGATAAAAAGCTAGCGTCAATGGAAACAAGAGTCAACTAACTCCCCAAGAATCACTACTAAATGTCGGACATTATGACTCTAGTATCCTAGGAACTCAAATTCCAAGCCAAGGTGTGAAAACATATTCAAATTCTAAGGTTGGAATTTTCACAAACACGTGTGCATAAAAGTAAAACATAGAAAATTTCAAAGTGAAATGGAAAACTACAACTAACTATCAACAAAACCAAACATAAATAAGCAATCAAACATACAGGAAGAATGAAACATAAAGTTCATTGATCAAAACTTCAAGAACACTAAATTGCAAATATGAACAAAGTATCTTGAACCAAAGGAAATGAAAGTAAAAGTGCTATAATTAAAGAAATGGTTAAGAGTACTTACAAAAGATGAGCAAAATCCAAAGTTAAAGCTTGCTATAAAATGATACATGAAAACTACATAAACCCTAGGAGAGCATTCTACTCTACACTACTCCTACTCCTAATTACTATGCTAAAAAGTGTAAAATGAGGCCTTCTACTCTAATACCTTCATACGGCTTCAATCCCCCTTAATATAGCACTTCATTTTAGCCTTCCAGCCTTCTAAAATGGGCCAAGAGCCTTCAGAAATTGTGCAGCACGTGTTTCATTAATGAAATCACGTGAAGGGTCCTGTGCGTACGCACACTTTGCTGAAAATTGACCTGTGCGTACGCATAGGTGCTTGTGCACACGCACACATGGAAATTCTTTCTTGTGCGCATGCACATTTACTTGTGCATACACACACTCCGCTGTGTGTGTTTTTCTTTGTTTTCTTCATGTTTTCTCCCTTGTATATACTTTCTTCCACTTTTGGCTATCCATTCTTGCCTAATTGACATGAAATCACTCAACAAACATGTCATGGCATCAAATGGAATAAAAGTGGAATTAAATTGCTCAATTTAGGCACAAAAATGCATGTTTTCACATTTAAGTCCAAATTAGGGATCAAACACAAAGTATGCTATTTTCGTGCTTAAGTGTGAGTTTATGTGATGAAATCCATCCAAATCACGCCAAAATATATCGAAAAATATAGACTCATCAATTCTCCCACACTTAAACAATAGCATGTCCTCATGCTAAACCAACAAGGAGAATGATCAAAAAGGGGTAATCAACTTATTGAATGAAACTATCTATATGCATGCAAGTATGTATATACTATCTATACCTATATATCTATCTATAATATCTATATAAAATTGGTGAAAACAAATAATCAAATTCCCAAGCAAGTATAGACAAATAGGGCAAAGCGAGGAATTAATCCAATGCAACCAAAATCTAAAGAATTGATTCAACTTATAAAAATGAAACAACTCGCAAGAATACGTGATAAGAGGCATGGAAACATAAAATCGAGTAATTGAACCCTCACTAGGTGTGTATACACTCTCATCACTCGGTGTTTAGGATCAATTCACTCAAATCTCCTCTAATCATGCTTTCATAGATTTGCTTTTCATCTAACAATTAACAAACATTTGATGTATGTATGCAAGTATCATGAGGTCTTTAGAAGGTTGTAATGGGGTTGGGGTAAGGGTAAGATGAATATATGGCTAAGTGGACTAAAAGATTGAATCTTTGATTAGCTTAAGTATCCAACTCAACCTATATCAATCAAATCACAAAAATGCATTCTAGCCCCCTCCCCCCATTACTTCTTTTTACACACATTTATGCCTTAGTTTCTATTCAAAACACAGATTCATTTCTTATTCCAAATTTTTTTCTTTCTTTTTTTTTTCTTTAGGATTATCCCATCTTATTACTATATTTTTCTTTCATTTCATTTTTTTCTTTTGTTTTTTTCCTTTCTATTTATTTTTCTTTTTCTATGACAAATGCATACGGTTAAAGCAAATTGAAACATGAATGTGCACCCATTTTCCAAATTTTTCAATAATTACCTAAAACAAAATATTTCTTCTACCAATGCTTCCCAAAATTTCTCACACACTTAAATGACACACTCCTTAACCTAAGCTAATCAAAGATACAATTCAAGGTAATTCATGGTTTTTTACTTAGGGTTGTGATATGCTAACAATTAGAATAAAAGGGATTAAGAGGCTCAAAAGGGTTAACAAAGGTAGATGCAAGGGTAAGTCCATATGGGTGAGTGAGTTTAATTCAAAGATGGCCTCAATCATGCTAAATGCATTCAAGATATCAAACATCAGAAATAAAGAATCGAGCAAACCAAGATCACAATCATAGAAGAGATATAGCACATAGTGAACAAAAATTATGGTTATAATGTGTAACCACTCATTATAAGCCCAAAAACTCACAAGGTATTTTGTTCTTTACTCTTCTATGTTCCAAGAAGAATCATTCAAGCAAGTTTGGAAACAATTTTCAAATCAATTCAATAGAATGCCCTAAAACAAAATTCTTGAAAAATCCTTGTTGTTTCTTACAAAAATTATTTCCTATATGTATGTGTGATGTTGTGATGGATGCAATATTTTTTTCAAAATTTTCTAGTTCTTTTTCTGATTTTCAACAAGCAAAAAGTAACATGAACAATTAGGATCAAAATAAAGGTGCAAAAATGCAACATGCAATAACTAGAAAAAACTATGCATAAGCTAAGATATATATATACTAGAAGAAAATGCAATGCAATAATCAAAAGCACTCTAAATATCTACAAGAAACATAATAAAAAGAAACAAAAATAAAGTGCAAAGTGTTCGGAAAAGAAAGTTTACACCCCAAGATGGCGAATCCTCCCCCACACGTAAGTGTTGCATGGTCCTCTGTGCATGAACACAATCCGGGGAGAATGTCTCTAAGTTCCTCCACCTTCGGTTAGCGGGTATGGGGGCTTGGGTTGTGTGGAATTACCAAGTCCAAAGCATTGTCGGCATCTTCGTCCACGGTGTTCTTCTCCTCTCCTGATTCCTTGCCATTATGTCTCATCTTCAAAAAGAATAAATAAAGTATAATTAAGAATCATCAGGCAAGTAGCAGAAAAAGGTAAAGGAGCAATAGATGAGCATCAATTAAGGACAAACAAACTTAGGCAACCACAACAAGAGTGAATTGAGTTTAGGAATTATTGGATATTGAAGTTGTGCAAGTGAAAGATCAAAATTGATATAAAATAGCACAACAAACAACAACCAATGCAATGATGAAAAGAAACTACATATTCATCCTTAAGAATAAGACAATAATCACATGGAAAGGTGCTTGCTACAAAAAGTGACAAGTTTTGATAAAAATCAAGTCAAGTTAACTCAAACAAATGCAAAGCATTAACAAGGAGCAAATACCTTGTGATGTGATTATATTGACTTAAAAATCATGATGAACCAGAAATTTCATTCAATTCACTAAATTCAATATGTACTTGTTAAAAATTTCACCAAAAGAAGTCAAATGTCACTTTTCAAATCAATTTGGTGCTAGCAACTCAAAGCATTAAACTAGTACATTATTGAAAACCCAATCCAAGATATTTTCATAATCATTCAAAAGTGCACAATTCTTGATTAGAATGCCAAACAAGGATATAGTCTAACAAATATGGTTGTGACAACAAATTCATTAAACAAAAAGTTCATCTAGGCATTATGTCAAACACATGGAGTGCAGTGCACATATTCATCCAATCCAAGCAAAAATTCAAGCATGAACAACCCATAAGTCAAAAATTGAACACTTGCAATGCAACAAACAAAAAAATGATTAAGATAACTTAAACTAAATAACCAAAATTAATTAAAAAATATAAAAATTAAGCAAGCAACTAAATATAATCAAGAAGGTTAAAACAAAAAAAATTAAAAAGATGAGGGATAGAAAAGAGAGGGATAGGCAACAGTGGCACGTGTGTTAGCCGCTGCGAGGCTCACGACGATGGAACTTCGCTGGAGAAGAGAAGAAAGAGAGTAGAAAGAAAGAAAGAGGAAAAAAGAAGAAAGAAGGAGAAAAGAGAAGTGAGAGAGAAAGAGAGAGAGAGAGAGAGAGAGAGAGAGAGAGAGAGAGAGAGGGTCTGGATAGGGAGGTAGAAGAAGAAAGATGGAAAGAAGAAAGGGGCTAAGGAGTGGCGTAATAGGGCAGCTTTCAATTTACTACCCAGGATGCGCTCGTGCGTACGCACAGGTATGTGTGCGTACGTGATGGGTGAAAATTTGATTCCAACACTAAAACACATCGGCAAGTGTACCGGATCACATCAAGTAGTAATAACTCACTTAGATTGAGGTCGATCCCACAGGGATTGATGGATCAAGCAACTTTAGTGGGTGATTAGTTTACTCAAGCTAACATTGGTGAATTGGGTGAAATTGAGCAATAGAAAGTAAATTGCAGTGAAATTTAAATTGTAGAAAGTAAATTGGACAAAAACTTAAAGAACAAGAAATGTAAGAGCAAGAAAAGTAAAATTGTATCAGATCTAACTTACAGGGAAATAAATTGACAGAATCTTAAAGAACAAGAAATGTAAATTTCAGCAGATATAAAGGGAATTTGGGTGCAGGGAATTTAAAAAAGCAATATATCAAGACTTTGAGCAATTGCAGAAGATGTAAATGTACAGAAAAGTAAATTTAGACCAAAGAAAGCTCAAATGTAAAGTTGCAAAAAGTAAATTAGCAAAGAGGCAAAGAATTTAAATTGTAGAGAAACCAAACTCAGCTCAAGCAAAATGTAAAAGTGCAGAAAAGAAATTGCAGAAGAGAATTGTAGAGATGGAAAGTGCAAAAGTGAAATTGAATTCAAGATTGAAATGTAGACAGTGCAGAGAAGAAAAAGTGTTTCAAGAGAGCCTTCTACTCTAATTTTACTCCTACTGCTCCCTATTGGAGCCAACCTCCCTAATAAAATGAAACTGATGCCTTTTTATAGGCTTTACAAAATGAAAATGAAATTGAAATTGAAAACAAATTATAAATTAAATGAAATTCCTAATCTAGCTTGTTCTTGTGCCTTTGAGTGATGATGTGGGCTTTGCTTGCTTTGGATTTGAAGAGAGATGGGTCCGGTTGGCCTTGGTTTAATTGGTTTGGAGCATAGGTCAAGATTGCTTGGTTCAAGTTGGTTGGAGGAATGGGGACCTTCTAGGAGAGCGCTCAGTTAAAAGAGAGAGCGCAACACTCCCCTTGCCTTGGGCCTTCAATTTTTTGCGTGCCTTGTGTAGCACTCAGTTGAATCAGCTCACGCAGCGCCCTTGCTTTGAGTGGAGGCTCCCAATTCGAGCCCTCTTGAATGCATTTGTGGCCAATTTCCTTGGCCCAAGTAGAGTAGCACTCAGTGAAGAGAAATAGCGCAGCGCCCTTTTGCTTTGAGTGTGGGACTCCACTTCGAATCCTGGTGAATGCATTTGTGCCCAATTTCCTTGGCCCAAGTAGAGTAGCGCTCAGTTGAGGAAATTAAGGCAGCACCCTTTGTTTGTGGAAGGCCCCTTTTGCTTTCCTTATGTCTCCCCCTTCGAGCCTCGGTGAATGCATATGTGTCCTTTTTCTTGCTAAGCCTTGTAGCGCTTTTTTTATGCCTCATGTGTAAGGTTCGAACCATGGTGAAGCCATTTTGGCTAATTTCCTTACCAAAGCCTTGTGTTGCTCCTTCCTTGTTAGCACAAGGTTCGAACCTTGGCTCCACCTTTCCTTGACATTGCCTTGCTTTTTTTTCATGAGGAGCCCAATAAAGTTAACAAAGCTAACTGAGCGCTATTGATTTTGCCTTGTTCTCTTTGCTTCCTTGGGCGCTCAGTTAACTCTCTCAACGCAGCGCTATGCTTGTTGTGCCTTGGTGCTTCCACTAGCGCTCAAATAGAGAGCACAGCGCTCAATTAGTGAGCACTGGTCCCTTGCTTCCTTGATGCGTGATGCTTTTGTGCCTTGGGTCATGCTTTCCAAAGCGTGGCCTAAGTTCCAAAGCGTGCTCCACTTCAAAGTGTGTCCCAAAATTCTTTTTTTTCTCCTTTTTAGCTTATTTTGTGCTCTTTTTGCTTCTTTTTCCACTTATTTCCTACAAAATTTATAAAATCAAAAGATCAAGGAAATATACCATTTAAACATAAAAGAATGCAATATTTAAGCACTAATTATCAATTTCTTGTATGAAAAAGCATAGAAAAATATGACATGATGAGATGTCATCACAACACCAAACTTAAACCTTGCTTGTCCCCAAGAAAGAAAAGAATCATGCAATAGAGATTGATAATCCAAGGTATGAAGAATAGCAACTCAAGGTTCATGGTTGGCTAGTTTTCTATGCATGCCGCAATCACAAAAAGACTTATAAATGATTGATGCTTCTATCTAGCTCATTTTATGAAATATTTTCCTTATATTTCTTCCTTGAAACAAGCTTTTCATTTTCTTATTAGCTTCTCCTTTTGGGTGCTTTGCCCCATGAGTTGATAACAAAACTACGACTCTAACTGCTTTGTTTTCAAGTATTACCACCTGATACATAAGTAGCACAAGCATTTAATTAGAGAACTTCTTTAAGCTCACTTGTTTCTTTTCTTTACTCTCTAATCATTGATACTCAGAGCCTTAAGCTTTGAGGGAGTGCATTTGCACTTTGAGCCTAACCTTGACTCTAAGTGTTTTGTTTTCAAGCTTTTTGCTTGATACATAAACACCACAAGCACTTAACAATTGAATTGTCATTGGTACTCAGAGCCTTCAGCTTTCTCATTCTTTCCCTTTTTCTTTTCTTGTCTTAACTTGTAATTGCTTCTTCAAGGTTTTCATGATTTCAAAAGATTCCACAAAATGTCCCGGATAAAAAATTCAATTAAATCAAATCTAATGCAATTGAGCAACAATTAATCATGCTAGCCTTCCAATACTTGTATGCACATGTGATGACTTACATCATCTACCCTTTTTCTTGCATAAAAAGGACCATAAAAGAGGCATAATCTCATTTGATCATTGCAATTCATGCCTTAATTGATGAATATCATAGTACATTGCTTTAAAATGAGTTTGTGCTGGATTTCAGGTGGAGAAGACATCAAAAATGGGAAATAAAACAACAAAACAAGTGGGGGCGTGTGAAGCAGGCGTGCCACTTGGAACAAACACTACAAAAATGTATTGGCATGGAACGCCAGAAGTTGGGCATGGCACACTGGTACAACATTCCAAAGAGCAAAAATGAAGACCATCAAAGGGGTGTGGCATGCCAGAAGTAGGGCGTGGCACGCCAATTCGTTGCTAAAAGAACCATCAATATGGCGTGCTACTTTGTGTTGAAGGCATGGCACGCCAGCCCCAAAGTTCACTTAGGCGTGCCACTTGAAGACCAAGGCATGGCACGCCAAGCTTATGAGACCCACAAGTGAATGGGCGTGCCACTTGAGTAACAAGGCATGGCACGCTAGTGAAAAATGAGACAATGCAAAAGCTAGGCGTGCCACTTGGTATCGAAGGTGTGGCACGCCAGCACAAGAAGTCCCACAAAGGCGTGCACTTGAGTGATGAGGCGTGGCACGCCAGCACCTGAGGAGGCCAAATAAAGCTGGGCGTGCCACTTGGTATCGAAGGCGTGGCACGCCAGCTCAATCATCTCACTTTGGCGTGCCACTTGAACATCCAGGCATGGCACGCCAACCTCTGGGACCATGGCAAATAAAAGGTGTGACACGCTAGTCTCATGGCATGGCACGCTGGTAGTGTTTTCCAGAGGAGGAATTAAAGGGCCAGTGAACTCAGGCGTGCCGCTTGTGAGATGAGACGTGGCACGCCAGCAAGAAGATGAAGCAAATGAAGGGCATGACACGCCAGTCTCATGGCGTGGCACGCTTGTAGTATATTCCAGAGAGGAAGAAGAGGAGCCAATGAACTCAGGTGTGCCACTTGGATGACGAGGCGTGGCACACCGGCAAGCGGGTGAAGCTTTGGTGCCCGAAATTGTGATCATCAACATTGCCGCCAAAAATTTAGTAGCACTCTCAAACGTGAATCACACTTAGCCACAACTCTGCACAACTAACCAGCAAGTGCACTGGGTCCTCTAAGTAATACCTTACATGAGAGTAAGGGTCGATCCCACGGAGATTGTTGGTATGAATCAAGGTATGGTTACCTTGTAAATCTCAGTCAGGCGGATAATAAATATTATGGAGTTTTAGAATAGTAAATAAAGCAGGAAATAAAGATAGAGTTACTCATGTAATTCAATGGTGGAAATTTCAGATAAGTGTATGGAGATGCTTGTCCTTGATGGATCTCTTCTTTCCTATTGCCTTCCTTCAATCCTTCTTATTCCTTTCCATGGCAAGCTGTATGTAGGGCATCACTGTTGTCAATGGCTACGTCCTATCCTCTCAGTGAAAATGGTCCAAATGCTCTGTCACAGCACGGCTAATCATCTATCGGTTCTCGATCATGTTGGAATAGAATCCCTTGATTCTTTTGCGTTTGTCATCACGCCCAATAATCACGAGTTTGAAGCTCGTCACAGTCATTCAATTCCGGAATCCTACTCGGAATACCACAGACAAGGTTAGACTTTACGGATTCTCATGAATGCCGCCATCAATTCTAGCTTATACCACGAAGATTCTGATTAAGGAATCCAAGAGATATGCGCCCGGTCTAAGGTAGAACAGAAGTGGTTGTCAGTCACGTGTTCATAAGTGAGAATGATGATGAGTGTCACGAATCATCACATTCATCATCTTGAAGTGCAACGAATATCTTAGAATAAGAACTAGAGGAATTGAATAGAAAATAGTAGTAGTTGCATTGAAACTTGAGGTACAGCAGAGCTCCACACCCTTAATCTATGGTGTGTAGAAACTCCACCGTGGAAAATACATAAGTGATGAAGGTTCAGGCATGGCCAAATGGCCAGCCCCCAAACGTGATCAAAAGATCGAAAAATACAATCCAAAGATGTATCGTGGTCAAAAGACCCCAAATACAATAGTAAAATGTCCTATTTATACTAGACTAGCTACTAGGGTTTACAGAAGTAAGTAATTGATGCAGAAATCCACTTCCGGGGCCCACTTGGTGTGTGTTTGGGCTGAGCTTGAGCTTTACACGAGCTGAGGCTTCTTTTGGAGTTGAACGCCAAGTTGTAACGTGTTTTTGGCGTTCAACTCTGGTTCGTGACGTGTTTCTGGCGTTTGACTCTAGAATGCAGCATGGAACTGACGTTGAGCGCCAGTTTACGTCATCTAGTCTCGAATAAAGTGTAGAGTATTATATATTGCTGGAAAGCTCTGGATGTCTACTTTCCAACACCGTTGAGATCTCGCCATTCGGAGTTTTTTAGCTCCAGAAAATTCATTTCAAGTGAAGGGAGGTCAGAATCCAACAGCATTAGCAGTACTTTGTCAGCCTTTTATCAGAGTTTTGCTCAGGTCCCTCAATTTCAGCCAGAAATTACCTGAAATCATAGAAAAACACACAAACTCATAGTAAAGTTTAGAAATGTGAATTTAGCATAAAAACTAATGAAAACATCCCTAAAAGTAGCTAGATCCTACTAAAAACTACCTAAAAACAATGACAAAAAGCGTATAAATTATCCGCTCATCACAACACCAAACTTAAATTGTTGCTTGTCCCCAAGCAACTGAAAATAAATTATGATAAAAATAAGAAAATATACTATAAATCCTAAAATATCAATGAATATTAAATCTAATTAGATGAGTGGGACTTGTAGCTTTTTGCCTCTGAACAGTTTTGGTATCTCACTTTTTCCCTTGAAGTTTATAATGATTGGCATCTCTAGGGACTTAGAATTTCAGATAGTGTTATTGATTCTCCTAGTTAAGTTGATTCATAAACACAGCTACTTTTATGAGTCTTGGCCGTGGCCCTAAGCATTTTGTTTTACAGTATTACCACCGGATACATAAATGCCACAGACACATGACTGGGTGAACCTTTTCAGATTGTGACTCAGCTTTGCTAAAGTCCCCAGTTAGAGGTGTCCAGAGCTCTTAAGCACACTCTTTTTGCTATGGATCATGACTTTAACCACTCAGTCTTAAGCTTTTCACTTGGACCTGCATGCCACAAGCACATGGTTAGGGACAGCTTGATTTAGCCGCTTAGGCCTGGATTTTATTTCCTTGGGCCCTCCTATCCATTGATGCTCAAAGCCTTGGATCCTTTTTACCCTTGCCTTTTGGTTTTAAGGGCTATTGGCTTTTTCTGCTTGCTTTTTCTTTTTCTTTCTAATAATTTTTTTTCGCAAGCTTTTGCTATTCACTGCTTTTTCTTGCTTCAAGAATCAATTTCATGATTTTTCATATTATCAATAGCATTTCTCTTTGTTCATCATTGTTTCAAGAGCCAACAATTTTAACATTCATAAACAACAAGATAAAAAATATGCACTGTTCAAGCAATCATTCAGAAAACAAAAAGTATTGTCACCACATCAATATAATTAAACTAAATTCAAGTATAATTTCGAAATTCATGTACTTCTTGTTCTTTTGAATTAGAAACATTTTTCACTTAAGAGAGGTGAAGAATTCATGGAATTATTTATAGCCTTAAGACATAGCTACTACATACTAATGATCATGAAGTAGAGACACAAAACATAAACATACATATAGCATAGAAAATGAAAAACAGAAAAAATGAGAACAAGGAATGAATCCACCTTAGTGATGGTGGCGCTTTCTTCTTGAAGAACCAATGATGTCCTTGAGTTCTTCTATGTCTCTTCCTTTCCTTTGTTGCTCCTCCCTCATTGTTCTTTGATCTTCTCTAATTTCATGGAGAATGATGGAGTGCTCTTGATGTTCCACCCTTAATTGATCCACATTATAACTCAAATATTCTAGAGAAGTGTTGAGTTGTTCCCAATAGTTGTTGGGGGGAAAGTGCATCCCTTGAGGCATCTCCGAGATTTCTTGGTGATGAACTTCTTCATGCATCTCTTGGGATCCATGAGTGGGCTCTCTTGTTTGCTCTATCCTTTTCTTAGTGATGGGATTGTCCTCCTCAATGGGGATGTCTCCTTCTATGATGACTCCAGCTGAGTAACATAGATGGCAAATAAGATGAGGAAAAGCTAGCCTTGCCAAAGTAGAGGGCTTATCGGCTATTTTGTAGAATTCATGAGAGATAACTTCATGAACTTCTACTTCCTCTCCAATCATGATACTATGGATCATGATGACCCGATCCACAGTAACTTCAGATCGGTTGCTAGTGGGGGTGATGGAGCGTTGGATGAACTCCAACCATCCTCTAGCCACAGGCTTGAGGTCCAGTCTTCTTAGTTGAACCGGCTTGCCTTTGGAGTCTCTTTTCCATTGAGCTCCTTCTACACATATGTCCATAAGGACTTGGTCCAACCTTTGATTAAAGTTGACCCTTCGAGTGTAGGGGCATGCATCTTCTTGCATCATGGACAAGTTGAATGCCAACCTTACATTTTCTGGACTAAAATCTAAGTATTTCCCCCGAACCATTGTAAGATAGTTCTTTGGATTTGGGTTCATACTTTGATCATGGTTCCTAGTAATCCATGCATTGGCATAGAACTCTTGAACCATTAAGATTCCGATTTGTTGGATGGGGTTGGTTAGAACTTCCCAACCTCTTCTTTGGATCTCATGTCCGATCTCCGGATACTCATTTTTCTTGAGCTTGAAAGGGACCTCGGGGATCACCTTCTTCTTGGCCACAACATCATAGAAGTGGTCTTGATGGTCTTTGGAGATGAATCTTTCCATCTCCCATGACTCGGAGGTGGAAGCTTTTTCTTCCCTTTCCCTTTTCTAGAGGTTTTTCCGGCCTTAGGTGCCATCAATGGTAATGAAAAAACAAAAAGCTTATGCTTTTACCACACCGAACTTAAAATATTGCTCGCCTTGGAGCAAGAGAAGAAAGAAAAGAAGAAGAAGAAGAGAAAAGATGGAGGAGAGTAAGGGAGGTGTATTCGGCCAAGGTGTAGAAGAGGGGGTTGTGTTGTGTGAAAATTAAGGAGAATCGAGGGGTTTATACAGTGTGGGGAGAGGTAGTAGGTTTGGCCATTTAAGGTGGGTTTGGGTGGGAAAGAAATTTTGAATTTTGAAGGTAAGTGGTGTTTATGGGGAAGAGTGGATGGATGTGAGTGGTGAAAGGGGTAATTAGGAAGAGAGATTGAGGTGATTGGTGAAGGGTTTTGAGGAAGAGTGTTTATTGGAAAGAGAGGACGAATGTTGAGAAGAGGGGAGAATATGGTAGGTGGGGATCCTGTGGGGTCCACAGATCCTGAGATGATCCTGTGGGGTCCACAGATCCTGAGGTGTCAATGATTTACATCCCTTCGCCAATTAGGCATGTAAAATGCCTTTGCATGCAATTCTGGCGTTTAAACGCCGAACTGATGCATGTTCTGGGCGTTCAACGCCCATGTGTAGCATATTTCTGGCGTTGAACGCCAGTTCCATGCTTGTTTCTGGCATTCAGCGCCAGCTCTCCTCAGGGTGTATTCCTGGCGTTTGAACAGCAGGGTGTTGCTTGTTTCTAGCGTTCAACTCCAGATCCATGCTCTGTTCTAGCGTTGAACGCCAGCCAGATGCTCCTTACTGGCGTTTAAACGCCAGTAAGTCCTTCCTCCAGGGTGTGATTTTTCTTCTGCTATTTTTTATTCTGTTTTTAATTTTAATATTTTTTCGTGACTCCACATGATCATGAACCTAATAAAACATAAAAGAACAATAAAATAAAAAATAAAATTAGATAAATAAAAATTGGGTTGCCTCCCAATAAGCGCTTCTTTAATGTCAATAGCTTGACAGTGGGCTTTCATGGAGCCACACAAGTGATCAGGTCAATGTTGTAGACTTCTAACACTAAACTTAGAGTTTGGATGTGGGGATTCAACACCAAACTTAGAGTTTGGCTGTGGCCTCTCAACACCAAACTTAGAGTTTGGTTGTGGAGGCTTTGTTTGACTCTGTACTGAGAGAAGCTTTTCATGCTTCCTCTCCGTTTTTAAAGAAGAAGATCCTTGAGCCTTAAACACAAGGTAGTCCTTGTTCAATTGAAGGACTAATTCTCCTCTGTTAACATCTATCACAGCTCTACTGTGACTAGGAAAGGTCTTCCCAAGATGATGCATTCATCCTCCTCCTTTCTAGTGTCTAAGATTATGAAATCAGCAGGGATGTAAAGGCCTTCAACCTTTACTAACACGTCCTCTACTAATCCATAAGCTTGTCTTACTGACTTGTCTGCCATTTGTAATGAGAACATGGCAGGCTGTACCTCAATGATCCCCAGCTTCTCCATTACAGAGAATGGCATAAGATTTATGCCTGACCCTAGGTCACACAGAGCTTTCTCAAAGGTCATGGTGCCTATGGTATAGGGTATTAAGAATTTCCCAGGATCTTGTTTCTTTTGAGGTAAAGTTTGCTGAACCAATGTATCAAGTTCACTAATGAGCAAGGGAGGTTCACCTTCCCAAGTCTCATTACCAAATAACTTGACATTCAGCTTCATGATGGCTCCTAGATATTGAGCAACTTGCTCTCCAGTTACATCTTCATCCTCTTCAGAGGAAGAATAATCTTCAGAGCTCATGAATGGCAGAAGGAGATTTAATATAATCTCTATGGTCTCTATATGAGCCTCAGATTCCTTTGGATCCTTAATAGGGAACTCCTTCCTGCTTGAGAGACGTCCCATGAGATCTTCCTCATTGGGATTCGCGTCCTCTCCCTCCTCCATGCATTCGGCCATATTGATTATATCAATGGCCTTGCACTCTCTTTTTAGATTCTCTTCAGTATTGCTTGGGAGAGTACTAGGAGGAGTTTTAGTGATTTTCTTACTCAGCCGGCCCACTTGTGCCTCCAGATTTCTGATGGAGGACCTTGTTTCATTCATGAAACTTAAACTGGCCTTAGACAGATCAGAGACTAAATTTGCTAAGTTAGAGGTATTCTGTTCATAATTCTCTGTCTGTTGCTGAGAAGATGATGGATAAGGCTTGATATTACTGAGCCTATTTCTTCCACCATTATTAAAGCCTTGTTGAGGCTTTTGTTGATCCTTCCATGAGAAATTTGGATGATTTCTCCATGATGAATTATAGGTGTTTCCATAAGGTTTACCCATATAATTTACCTCTGCTATTGCAGGGTTCTCAGGATTATAAGCTTCTTCTTCAGAAGATGCCTCTTTAGTACTGTTGAATGCATTTTGCCATCCATTCAGACTTTGAAAAATCATGTTGACTTGCTGAGTCAACACTTTGTTCTGAGCCAATATGGCATTCAAATCATCAATTTCAAGAACTTCCTTCCTCTGAGGCGTCCCATTATTCACGGAATTCCTCTCAGAATTGTACATGAATTGGTTATTTGCAACCATGTCAATAAGTTCTTGAGCCTCTGCAGGCGTTTTTTTTAGGTGAATGGATCCACCTGCAGAATGGTCCAGTGACATCTTAGAGAACTCAGATAGACCATAATAGAATACATCTATCATGGTCCATTCTGAAAACATGTCAGAAGGACATCTTTTGGTCATCTGTTTGTATCTTTCCCAAGCTTCATAGAGGGATTCACCATCTTTTTGTTTGAATGTTTGAACATCCACTCTAAGCTTGCTCAGCTTCTGAGGAGGAAAGAAGTTAGCCAAGAAGGCCGTGACCAACTTATCCCAGAAGTCTAGGCTATCTTTAGGTTGAGAGTCCAACCATGTTCTAGCTCTGTCTCTTACAGCAAAAGGGAAAAGCATGAGCCTGTAGACTTTAGGATCTACTCCATTAGTCTTAACAGTCTCGCAGATCCGCAAGAACTCAGTTAAGAACTGGTAAGGATCTTCTGATAGAAGTCCATAAAACTTGCAGTTCTGTTGCATTAGAGCAACTAATTGAGGTTTCAGCTCAAAATTGTTTGCTCCTATGGCAGGAATTGAGATGCTTCTTCCATCAAACTTGGACGTAGGTGTGGTATAATCACCAAGCATCCTTCATGCATTATTGTTGTTAGGTTTGGCTGCCATCTCCTTTTCTTGTTCAAAAATTTCAACAAGGTTGTCTCTGAATTGTTGTAATTTAGCTTCTCTTAGTTTTCTCTTCAGAGTCCTTTCAGGTTCTGGATCAGCTTCAACAAGAATGTATTTTTCCTTGTTCCTGCTCATATGAAAGAGAAGAGAACAGAAAAGGAAGAGGAATCCTCTATGTCAGAGTAAAGAGGTTCTTTATTGTTAGTAGAAGAAGAAAGGGAATAAGAGTGAAAAAGAATGAATAGTCTAAATAAAGGTTAAAGGTAGGGGCAGTGATTTGAGATGAAGAGAGGTGAAGAGAAGTGTTAGTAAATAAATAAATAATCAGAATAAGATGAGAGAGAGAAATTTTTGAAAATAAATTTTGAAAAAGAGTTAGTGATTTTCGAAAATTAAGATAAGAAATAAAATTAAAATTAAAATTTAAAATAATTAATTAAATTAAGAATAATTTTGAAAAAGGGGGAGATATTTTCGAAAATTAGAGAGGGAGAAGTAGTTAAGTTGTTTTGAAAAAGATAAGAAACAAACAAAAAGTTAGTTGGTTAGTTGAAAAAGATTTGAAATTCAATTTTGGAAAGATAAGAAGATAAGAAGATATTTTTGAAATTAAAGTTTTTTTTTTTAAAAAGATAAAATTTTTGGAAAAGATATGATATAAAAGATATGATAAAAAGATATGATAAAAAGATATGATAAGAAGATAAGATAGAAAAGATATGGTTAAAAAAGATTTAATTTTTTTAAAATTAAAATTAATTACTTAACTAACATGAAACTAAAAGATAAGATTCAAGAATTTAAAGATTGAACCTTTCTTAACAAGAAAGTAACAAACTTTAAATTTTTGAACCAATCACATTGATTGTTAGCATAATTTTTGAAAATAAAGATAAAATAAAGAAAAAGATTTTTGAAAAATAATTTTTAAAATTTTCGAGAAATAGTAAAAAATGAAAAAGATATGATTTTTGAAAAAGATTTTGAAAAGATAAGATTTTTAAAATTGAAAATTTGACTTGACTTACAGGAAACAACTAATTTTAAAAAATTTTTGACTAAGTCAATCCAAATTTTCGAAATTTTGAGAATAAAAGGTCAAAGATATTTTTTTTTATTTTTGAATTTTTAATGATGAGTGAGAAAAACACAATTATGACCCAAAACATGAAAATTTTGGATCAAAACACATTATGCATGCAAGAACACTATGAATGTCAAGATGAACACCAAGAACACTTTGAAGATCATGATGAACATCAAAAACATATTTTTGAAAAAAAATTTTGATGCAAAGAAAACATGCAAGACACCAAACTTAGAAATCTTTAATGCTTATAAAATATGAATGCAAAGATGCACATGGAAAACAACAAAAGACACAAAACAAGAAAACATCAAGATCAAACAAGAAGACTTACCAAGAACAACTTGAAGATCATGAAGAACACCATGAATGCATGAATTTTTCGAAAAAATGCAAGAACAATATGAATATGCAATTGACACCAAACTTAAAAATTGACTCAAGACTCTAACAAGAAATACAAAATATTTTTGGTTTTTATGATTTTATAATTTTTTTGGATTTTCTTTTATATTTTCGAAAAACATATAGGAAAAAGAAAGTAATGAATCCAAAGTCCTCAATCAAAATCCTGTGAATTAGCCATGGCTTAATAGCCAGCCAAGCTAAAACATGTTATATGAAACTCTAGGATTCATTCTTGAAAACTCTGAAAATTTTCGAAAACAGGTGAGAAATTTTGAAAAATATTTTTGAAAACTTTTTGAAAAGAAAATAAAAAAGAAAATTACCTAATCTGAGCAACAAGATGAACCGTCAGTTGTCCATACTCGAACAATCCCCGGCAACGGCGCCAAAAACTTGGTGCACGAAATTGTGATCATTAACAATGGCGCCAAAAACTTAGTAGCGCTCTCAAACGTGAATCACACTTAGCCACAACTCCGCACAACTAACCAACAAGTGCATTGGGTTGTCCAAGTAATACCTTACATGAGTAAGGGTCGATCCCACGGAGATTGTTGGTATGAAGCAAGCTATGGTTACCTTGTAAATCTCAGTCAGGCGGATAATAAATATTATGGAGTTTTAGAATAGTAAATAAAGCAGGAAATAAAGATAGAGTTACTCGTGTAATTCAACGGTGGGAATTTCAGATAAGTGTATAGAGATGCTTGTCCTTGTTGGATCTTTGCTTTTCTACTGCCTTCCTTCAATCCTTCTTATTCCTTTTCATGGCAAGCTGTATGTAGGGCATCACCGTTGTCAATGGCTACATCCCATCCTCTCAGTGAAAATGGTCCAAATGCTCTGCCACAGCACGACTAATCATCTGTCGTTCTCGATCATGTTGGAATAGAATCTCTTGATTCTTTTGCGTTTGTCATCACGCCCAATAATCACGAGTTTGAAGCTCGTCACAGTCATTCAAATCCGGAATCCTACTCGGAATACCACAGACAAGGTTAGACTTTCCGGATTTCCATGAATGCCGCCATCAATTCTAGCTTATACCACGAAGATTCTGATTAAGGAATCCAAGAGATATGCGCCCGGTCTAAGGCAGAAGGGAAGTGGTTGTCAGTCACGCGTTCATAGGTGAGAATAATGATGAGTGTCACGGATCATCACATTCTTCATGTTGAAGTGCAACGAATATCTTAGAATAAGAACAAGCGGAATTAAATGGAAAATAGTAGTAATTGCATTGAAACTTGAGGTACAGTAGAGCTCCACACCCTTAATCTATGGTGTGTAGAAACTCCACCATTGAAAATACATAAGTGATGAAGGTTCAGGCATGGCTGAATGGCCAGCCCCCAAACGTGATCAAAAGATCAAAAAATACAATCTAAAGATGTAACGTGGTCAAAAGACACCGAATACAATAGTAAAATGTCTTATTTATACTAGACTAGCTACTAAGGTTTACAGAAGTAAGTAATTGATGCAGAAATCCACTTCCGGGGCCTACTTTGTGTGTGTTTGGGCTGAGCTTGAGCTTTACACGAGCTGAGGCTTCTTTTGGAGTTGAACGCCAAGTTGTAACATGTTTTTGGCGTTCAACTCTGGTTCGTGACGTGTTTCTAGCGTTTGACTCCAGAATGCAGCATGGAACTGGCGTTGAGCACCAGTTTACGTCGTCTAGTCTCAAATAAAGTATAGACTATTATATATTGATGGAAAGCTCTGGATGTCTACTTTCCAAAGCCGTTGAGAGCGCGCCATTTGAAGTTCTGTAGCTCCAGAAAATCCATTTCGAGTGCAGGGAGGTCAGAATCCAACAGCATTAGCAGTCCTTTGTCAGCCTTTTATCAGAATTTTGCTCAGGTCCCTCAATTTCAGCCAGAAATTACCTGAAATCACAGAAAAACACACAAACTCATAGTAAAGTCCAAAAATGTGAATTTAGCATAAAAACTAATGAAAACATCCCGAAAAGTAGCTAGATCCTATTAAAAACTACCTAAAAATAATGCCAAAAAGCGTATAAATTATCCGCTCATCAAGCTTTAAGAAGGACGTGGCACACTAGACCCTGAGCGTGCCATGCTGGTACAAATTTTCAGAAGCATAGAGATAAGGAAGAAGACCTTGGGTGTGCCACTTTGGCTCGAAAGCGTGGCACGCCAGGTTACTTGGCCATTTAAAATGTCCTGGGCGTGCCACTTAGGCTTGAAGGCATGGCACGCCAGGGGTAAAACAGAGGATGGCATGCCACTTGAATAGAGAGGCGTGGCACACCAAATCAGAAACAGAAGGAGCATGACACACCAGAGAAGCGCCAGTCACACGCCAGCTCGAAGATTACGTTTGTTGTGTTTCTTTTCCCTCCAAATTGTAATTTTCTTTTCACTTTTGTAATTTTCTTTTATTTTCTAGATCTAGGAGTAGTATAAATACCCTTGGAAGTATTAGAAAAAGGGGGTTAGCAAGTCACATAGTTTAGTTTTGGGGATTTCACTTTTTAGTTTTCACACTTCATCCCTTCCATCTTTTGTACTTTCTCTCTGAGCTATGAGTAGCTAAATTCCCTCTCATTGAGAGAGGGAGCTCTATTGTACTTGATGGACTAATGATAGTAAATTTCTTCTTCTCTTCATCTTCTCTTTGATTTGCTAGAAGGAATTTTGATTTTCATGCTTAGTGTTCAATTAACTTGGAAAAGATATTGAATGCAAAATGGGTTTCATGGGAACCTTGGAAAAGGAAACCTGAAACCGTGCTAGAAATCCCTTCTCACACTTGAGTAGAATCTAGGTTTGGTGTTTGGATATGGTGACATACAATCCTCCCTCTACCTGGACCTATGATGATGTGTGATATAATTAGGGACCAAGCATATCTCTTTTCATGAGCAATTAGACCAAGGAATTGGCTATTGATCAATATCTGAGAGATTGAGTCACCAAGGGATTGGGGCTCAATCAATCATGATTGCTAAGAGGTCAATGAGTTGCATGATTTAAGAGGATATGAGCTGGATTTAATCCAAAGAGACAATATCTCCTGATCTCAATGAATTCCCCCATTCTTATCTCTCCCATTCTTTTATAGCTTTACTTACATTCTGCAAAATCCCATTCCCCTTTACATTCCTGTTATTTCCATTTCTGCATTTTATTGCTTTCTTTTATTCCTTTGCCATTTATGTTTCTGCCATTTATAATTCTGCACTTACAACTTATTCTGTTGAGCTTGACTAATTGACCAATTAATTAAAATTGCTCAAATCTACCAATCTCTGTGGATACGATCCCACTCCACTATGGGTTAATACTTGACGATAATTTTGGTGCGCTTGCCAAGAGCAGATTCATCAATATTATTGGGAAAGGGTAGTGAATTCCGCCCATCAAGTTTTATGGCGTCGTTGCCGGGGATTGGTTTGAATTTGACAATGATTAAACTGATTGGAGAGCTAGATTAAGCATTTTTTTATTTTTTATTTTTTCTCCTTAATTGTTTTCTTATTCATTTCCTAGTGTAACCTTTAAATTCCTTTCTAATCTCTGTTTTTCTTTCTTGTCTTTTTGATATTTCTTTAGCTATTCATTGTTTATACTTTCACTCTTCTAACAGTTTGATTAATTGCATCACTCAAGCTAATCACTAATTTTAACTAAGGAAATTCCTTCACTTGCTATTTTCTTGCTGTGTGTTGATTGTATGACAAGTAGAAAAGGAGAGACTTCATCCTCTTTTGATAGTCAATTTGAGAGAACCTTCCTTAGATTGAGGAGGGAGGCTAGAGGCAAGGGTATAGTTGGAGAAGAACTAGTAGAAGAAGATCTAACGACCACCATGGAAGACGAAGTGCACGAAGATGTTGGAGGAGGAGCTGGAAATCAAGCTGGGCAATAGAGGAGAGTCTTAGGCTCCTAGATCAACCCAAATCCAGGAAACTGTGGCAACAGCATCCTCAAGCCAACAATCCATGCCAACAACTTTGAGTTGAAACCTCAACTCATCACACTAGTCCAGAATAACTGCTCATATGGAGGAAGTGCTCAAGAAGATCCAAATCTACATCTCAACACATTCTTAAGGATATGCGATACTGTAAAGTCCAATGGTGTACACCCTGACACCCACAAACTACTTTTGTTCCCTTTCTCGATCAGAGATAAGGCAACAAAGTGGATAGAATCATTCCCCAAGGAGAGCCTAACCACATGGGAGGATGTTGTGAACAAATTTCTAGCGAGATTTTACCCTCCACAAAGGATCAATAGGCTAAGAGCTGAGGTGCAAACCTTCAGACAGCTAGATGGTGAAACACTCTATGAGGCCTGGGAGAGGTTCAAAGAACTAACAAGAAAATGCCCACCGGATATGTTTAATGAGTGGGTGCAGCTCCACATTTTCTATGAAGGATTAACCTATGAATTGAAGAAGGTTGTGGGCCACTCTTCAAGGGGTTCAGTCAACAAGAAGAGGACCATTGAGGAAGCCATAGATGTCATTGAAACTGTAGCTGATGACTACTTCTATGCTTCAAAAAGAGGCCAAAAGAAGGGGGTGCTGAAACTCAATTATATGGATGCCCTATTGGCACAAAACAAGGCAATTGCAGCACAATTGGCAGCCCTAACCAAGAAAATAAAAAATAATCAAGTTGCAGTTGTCCAAGCTCAAGCACCACCCCAAGAAGAAAATGAACCAGAAGTTAAATGTGAGCAAGCAAACTATGTGCATAACCCCTCTCGAACACCATATGACCCTAACTCCAAGACATATAACCCAGGATGGAAGAACCACCCAAATTTTGGGTGGGGGAACCAACAAAATCACAACCAAGATCACAACTCCAACCATTAGTCAAATAACAACAGACCTTACCACAATCTACCTCACACATCATATCCTTCCAACCAGCAAACACACCACCATTAAGACACACTAACCCCAACTTCACAACCGTGTGAAATCAAGGGTAACTTTGAGAGAGTAGAGGCCGCAATAGCACAGGTATCATCACAGCTCACAGGGGCCATTTCCACCCTCTTGGAAAGGCAAGCACAAGCTAAAAAGAATATAGATGCCAACCAAGAAGAATACAGGTCAAATTTAAAGAACCAAGGTGCAGCATTCTCAAAGCTGGAAGCACAAGTAGGGTTCTTATCCAAGTAAATCCCAATGCCTACACACACATTTCCAAGTGACACCATGGCCAACCCAAGAGGAGAGTGCAAGGCCATCACACTTAGAAGTAGAAAAGTGATAGAAGAAGCCACCCAAAACCAGGAGAACCACGAAGAAGAAGCTACAGAAAGGCCTGAAAATAGGAAGAAAGAAAAGGTCCCTAGCCCATCTTCACCAAAGCCAATCTTGAAGCCTTATGTGCCAAAGGCACCATACCCACTGGTGCACGAAATTGTGATCATCAACAATGGCGCCAAAGACTTGGTAGCGCTCTCCAACGTGAATCACACTTTATCACAACTCCGCACAACTAACCAGCAAGTGCACTGGAAAGTCCAAGTAATACCTTACGTGAGTAAGGGTCGATCCCATGGAGATTGTTGGTATGAAGCAAGCTATGGTCATCTTGTAAGTCTCAGTTAGGCGGATAATAAATGGTTATGGAGTTTTCGAAAATAATAATAAATAAAGCATAAAATAAGATAGAGAAACTTTTGTAAATCATTGGTGGGAATTTCAGATAAGTGTGTGGAGATACTGTGTTCCTTCTGAATTTCTGCTTTCCTGCTGCTTTCATCCAATCCTTCATTCTCCTTTCCATGGCAAGCTGTATGTAGGGCATCACTGTTGTCAATGGCTACATCCCATCCACTCAGTGAAAATGGTCCAAATGCTCTGTTAGCATGGCTAATCATCTGTCGGTTCTCAATCATGACGGAATAGAATCTATTGAATCTTTTGCGTTTGTCATCACGCCCAACAGTCGCGAGTTGGAAACTCGTCACAGCCACTCAATCCCTGAATCCTACTCGGAATACCACAGACAAGGTTTAGACCTTCCGGTTTCTCAAGAATGGCCGCCAATAATTCTAGCTTATACCACGAAGATTCTGATTAAGGAACCCAAGAGATATTCGTTATGTCTAAGATAGACCAAAAGTGGTTGTCAATCACGCATTCATAGGTGAGAATGATGATGAGTGTCATGGATCATCATACTCATCATGTTGAAGTGCAACGAATATCTTAGAATAAGAATAAGCTGAATTGAATAGAAAATAGTAGTAATTGCATTGAAACTTGAGGTATAGCAGAGCTCCACACCTTAATCTATGGTGTGTAGAAACTCCACCGTTGAAAATACATAAGTGATGGTCCAGGCATGGCCGAATGGCCAGCCTCCACAAAAGACATATGAATTCGAAAAATAGGGAAAAAAGACCCCTAGTACAATAGTAAAAAGTTCTATTTATACTAAAACTAGCTACTAGGGTTTACAGAAATAAGTTTTAGTGCAGAAATCCACTTTCGGGGCCCACTTTGGTGTGTGCTTGGGCTGAGCTTGAGCTTTACACGTGCAGAGGCTTCTCTTGGAGTTAAACACCAAGTTGTAACATGTTTTTGGCGTTTAACTCTGGTTTGTGACGTGTTTATGGCGTTTGACTCCAGAATGCAGCATGGAACTGGCGTTGAACGACAGTTTGCATCGTCTAATCTCAAATAAAGTATGGACTATTATATATTGATGGAAAGCTCTGGATGTTTAATTTCCAACGCCATTGAGATCGCGCCATTTGAAGTTTTGTAGCTCCAGAAAATCCAATCTGAGTGCAGGGAGGTCAGAATCCAACAACATCAGCAGTCATTTTTCAGCCTAAATCAGATTTTTGCTCAAGTCCCTCAATTTCAGCCAGAAAATACCTGAAATCACAGAAAAACACACAAACTCATAGTAAAGTCCAGAAATGTGAATTTTTCATAAAAACTAATGAAAACATCCCTAAAAGTAGCTAGATCCTACTAAAAACTACCTAAAAACAATGCCAAAAAGCATATAAATTATCCGCTCATCACAACACCAAACTTAAATTGTTGCTTGTCCCCAAGCAACTGAAAATCAAATGGGATAAAAAGAAGAGAATTTACTATAAATCCCAAAATATCAATGAATATTAGTTCTAATTAGATGAGCGGGACTTGTAGCTTTTTACTTCTGAACAGTTTTGGCATCTCACTTTATCCTTTGAAGTTTAGAATGATTGGCATCCATAGGAACACAGAGTTCAGATAGTGTTATGGATTCTCCTAGTTAAGTATGTTGATTCTTGAAGACAGCTACTTTTATGAGTCTTGGACGTGGCCCTAAGCACTTTGTTTTCCAGTATTACCACCAGATACATAAATGCCACAGACACATGACTGGGTGAACCTTTTCAGATTGTGACTCAGCTTTGCTAAAGTCCCCAGTTAGAGGTGTCCAGAGCTCTTAAGCACACTCTTTTACTTTGGATTACGACTTTAACCACTCAATCTCAAGCTTTTCACTTGGACCTGCATGCCACAAGCACATGGTTAGGGACAGCTTGATTTAGCCGCTTAGGCCTGGATTTATTTCCATGGGCCCTCCTATCCATTGATGCTCAAAGCCTTAGATCCTTTTTACCTTGCCTTTTGGTTTTAAGGGCTATTGGCTTCTTCTGCTTGCTTTTTCTTTTTCTTTTGTTTTTTTTTTTTGCCACTTTTTTTTTCGCAAGCTTTTGTTCTTCACTACTTTTTCTTGCTTCATGAATCAATTTTATGATTTTTCAGATCATCAATAACATTTCTCTTGTTCATCATTCTTTCAAGAGCCAACAATTTTAACATTCATAAACAACAAGATAAAAAATATGCACTGTTCAAGCATTCATTCAGAAAACAAAAAGTATTGTCACCACATCAATATAATTAAACTAATTTCAAGGATGAATTCAAAACTCATGTACTTCTTGTTCTTTTGTATTAGAAACATTTTTCATTTAAGAAAGGTGAAGGATTCATGGAATTACTCATAGCCTTAAGACATAGTTACTAAATACTAATGATCATGTAGGAAAGACACAAACCTAGACAAACATATAGCATAAAAATCGAAAAATAGAGAGATAAGAACAAGGAAGTTAAGGAATGAGTCCACCTTAGTGATGGTGGTGTCTTCTTCTTGAAGGACCAATGGCGTCCTTGAGCTCCTCTATGTCTCTTTCTTGCCTTTGTTGCTCCTCCCTCATAGCTCTTTGATCTTCTCTAATCTCATGGAGAATGATGGAATGCTCTTGGTGCTCCACCCTTAATTGGTTTATGTTATAACTCAAGTCTTCTAGAGAAGTGTTGAGTTGTTTCCAATAGTTGTTTGGAGGAAAGTGCATCCCTTGAGGCATCTTAGGGATTTCTTGATGATGAGCTTCCTCATGCGTCTCTTGAGATCCATGGATGGCCTCTCTTGTTTGCTCCATCCTCTTCTTAGTGATGGGCTTGTCCTCTTCAATGAGGATTCTCCTTCTATGACAACTCCAGCTGAGTAGCATAGATGGCAAATAAGATGAGGAAAAGCTAGCCTTGCCAAGGTGGAGGGCTTTTTGGCTACTTTGTAGAGTTCTAGAGAGATGACTTCATGAACTTCTACTTCCTCTCCAATCATGATGCTATGGATCATGATGGCCCGATCCACATTTACTTCGGATCAATTGCTAGTGGGGATGATGGAGCGTTGGATGAATTCCGACCATCCTCTAGCCACAGGCTTAAGGTCTAGTCTTCTCAATTGAATCGTCTTACCTTTTGAGTCTCTTTTCCACTGAGCTTCTTCCATACATATGTCTATAAGGACTTGGTCTAACCTTTGATCAAAGTTGACCCTTCTAGTGTAGGGGCGTGCATCTTCTTGCATCATAGGCAAGTTAAACGCCAACCTTACATTCTTCGGACTGAAATCTAAGTATTTTCCCTGAACCACTGTAAGATAATTCTTTTGATTTGGGTTCATAATTTGATCATGGTTCCTAGTGATCCATGCATTGGCATAGAACTCTTGAACCATTAAGATTCTGACTTGTTGAATGGGGTTGGTCAGAACTTCCCAACCTCTTCTTTGGATCTCATGTCGGATCTCCGGATACTCATTTTTCTTGAGCATGAAAGGGACCTCAGGGATCACCTTCTTCTTGGCCACAACTTCATGGTAGTGGTCTTGATAGACCTTTGAGATGAATCTCTCCATCTCCCATGACTCGGAGGGGGAAGCTTTTGTCTTCCCTTTCCTCTTTCTAGAGGTTTCTCCGGCCTTAGGTACCATAGATGGTTATGGAAAAACAAAAAAGCTATTCTTTTACCACACCAAACTTAGAATGTTGCTCGCCCTCGAGCAAAGAAAAAAAGAATAGAAGAAGAAGAAGAAGAAGAAGATGTGAAGGAGAGTGAGAGGGGTGTGTATTTGGCCAAAGGGGAGAAGAGAGGGTTGTGAGGTGTGAAAATGAAGATGGATAGAGGGGTTTATATAGTGGAGGGAGAGGGTAGTAGGTTCGGTCATTAGGGAGGGGTTTGGGTGGGAAAGGGATTTTTAATTTGAAGGTAGGTGGGGTTTATGGGGTATAATGGATAGATGTGAGTGGTGAAGAGGTGATGGGGAAGAGAGATTGAGGTGATTGGTGAAGAGTTTTTGGGGAAGAGTGTTATTGGATTATGTGAAGAAGAGAGAAGGTAAGTTGAGGTAGGTGGGGATCTTGTGGGGTCTACAGATCCTAAGATGAACCTGTGGGGTCTACAGATCCTGAGGTGTCAAGGATTTATCATCCCTGCACCAATAAGGCGTGTAAAATGCCCTCTGCATGCAATCCTGGCATTCAACGCCAGATTGATGCTTGTTTCTAGCATTGAATGCCAGCTCTATGCTTGTTTTGGGCGTTCAACACCAATCTGCAGCATGTTTCTGGCGTTAAACGCCAGTTCCATGCTTGTTTCTGGCGTTTAACACCAACTCTCCTCAGGGTGTAATCCTGGCATTTAAACACCAGACTGCTGCTTGTTTCTGGCATTCAATGCCAGATTCATGCTCTGTTCTGGCGTTGAACGCCATCCAGATGCTCCTTACTAGCGTTTAAACACCAGTAAGCTCTTCTTTCAGGGTATGCTGTTTCTTCTGCTATTTTTTATTCCGTTTTTAATTGTAGTAATTGTTTTGTGACTCCACATGATCATGAACCTAATAAAACAAAAAAAAATAATAAAAATATAGATAAATAAAAAAAATTGGGTTGCCTCCTAATAAGCGCTTCTTTAATGTCAATAGCTTGACAGTGAGCTCTCATGGAGCCTCACAAATCATCAGAGCAATGTTGGCACCTCCCAACACCAAACTTAGAATTTAAATGTGGGGGTTTAACACCAAACTTAGAGTTTGGTTGTGGCTTCCCAACACCAAACTTTGAGTTTGATTGTGGGGGCTCTGTTTGACTCTGTATTGAGAGAAGGTTTTCGTGTATCCTCTCCATGGATGCAGAGGAGGATCCTTGAGCTTTAAACACAAGGTAGTCCCCATTCAATTGAAGGACTAGCTCTCCTCTGTCAACATCAATCACAGCTCTTGCTGTGGCTAGGAAGGGTCTTCCAAGGATGATGGATTCATTCTTATCCTTCCTAGTGTCTAAGATTATGAAATCAGCAGGGATGTAAAGGCTTTTAACCTTCACTAACACGTCCTCTACCATTCCATAAGCTTGTCTTATTGACTTGTCTACCATCTCTAATCAGAATGTGGCAGCCTGTACCTCAAAGATCCCTAGTTTCTCCATTACAGAGAGTGGCATAAGATTTATGCCTGATCCCAGGTCACACAGAGCCTTCTTAAAGGTCATGGTGCCTATGGTACAGGGTATTAAGAATTTACCAGGATCTTGTTTCTTTTGAGATAAAGTTTACTGAACCCATGTATCTAGTTCACTAATGAGCAAGGAAGGTGCATCTTCCCAAGTCTCATTACCAAACAACTTGGCATTCAGCTTCATGATAGCTCCTAGATATTGAGCAACTTGCTCTCCAGTTACATTTTCATCCTCTTCAGAGGAAGAATAGTTTTCAGAGCTCATGAATGGCAGAAGGAGGTTTAATGGAATCTCTATGGTCTCTATGTGAGACTCAGATTCCTTTAGGTCCTCAATAGGGAACTCCTTTCTATCTGGGGGACGTCCCAGGAGGTCTTCCTCACTGGGATTCACGTCCTTCTCCTCCTTTGTGCATTCAGCCATATTGATTATATCAATGGCCTTGCACTCTCTTTTTGGATTCTCTTCTGTATTACTTGGGAGAGTACTAGGAGGAGTTTCAGTGATTTTCTTACTCAGCTGGCCCACTTGTGCCTCCAAATTTCTAATGGAAGACCTTGTTTCAATCATGAAACTCAAAGTGGCCTTAGACAGATCAGAGACTATATTTGCTAAGTTAGAGGGACTCTGCTCAGAATTCTCTGTCTGTTGCTGAGAAGATAATGGAAAAGGCTTGTTATTGCTAAGCCTGTTTCTTCCACCATTATTAAAGCTTTGTTGAGGCTTTTGTTGATCCTTCCATGAGAAATTTGGATGATTTCTCCATGAGGAATTATAGGTGTTCCCATAGGGTTCACCCATGTAATTCACCTCTGCCATTGCAGGGTTCTCAGGATCATAAGCTTCTTCTTCATAAGATGCCTCTTTAGTACTGTTGGATGCATTTTTGCCATCCATTCAGACATTGAGAAATCATGTTGACTTTTTGGGTCAATATTTTGTTATGAGCCAATATGGCATTCAGAGCATCAATTTTAAGAACTCCTTTCCTCTGAGGCATCTCATTACTCACAGAATTCCTCTCAGAAGTGTACATGAATTGGTTATTTGCAACCATGTCAATGAGTTCTTGAGCTTCTGCAAGTGTTTTCTTTAGGTGAATAGATCCACCTATAGAATGGTCCAGTGACATCTTAGAGAACTCAGATATACCATAATAAAATATATCCAAAATAGTCCACTCTGAAAGCATGTCAGAAGGAAACCTTTTGGTCATCTGCTTGTATCTTTCCCAAGCTTCATTGAGGGATTCACCCCTTTTTTTGTTTGATGGTCTGAACATGCACTCTAAGCTTGCTCAGCTTTTGAAGAGGAAAGAACTTAGCCAAGAAGGCCGTGACCAACTTATCCCAAAAGTCCAGGCTATCTTTAGGTTGAGAGTCCAACCATGTTCTAGCCTTGTCTCTTATAGCAAAAGGGAAAAGCATGAGCCTGCAAACTTTAGGATCTACTCCATTAGTCTTAACAATCTCACAGATCTGTAAAAATTTAGTTAAAAACTAATAAGGATCTTCTGATGGAAGTCCATGGAACTTGCAGTTCTGTTGCATTAGAGCAACTAGTTGAGGTTTCAGCTCAAAATTGTTTACTCCAATGGCAGGGATTGAGATGCTTCTTCCATCAAACTTGGAAGTGGGTGTAGTACAGTCACCAAGCATCCTCTTTGCATTATTATTTTTGGCTGCCATCTCCTCTTCCTTTTCGAAAGTTTTTGTAAGGTTATCTCTGGATTGTTATAATTTAGCTTCTCTTAGTTTCCTCTTCAGAGTCCTTTCAGTTTCAGGATCTGCTTCAACAAGAATATTCTTGTCCTTGCTCATGCTCATATGAAAAAGAAGGGAACAGAAAATAATAATAGGGATCCTCTTTACCGCAGTAGAGAGATTCCTTTATGTTAGTAGAAGAAGAAAAGAATAGAAGAAGGAAAAGAGGAAAATTTGAACTCAGAGAGGAAGAGGGGGTTCGAATTTTTAAGATAAAGAGAAGTGTTAGTAATTAAATAAATAAATAGAAAGAGATGAGAGAGAGAATTTCGAAAATTAATTTTGAAAAAAGGGTTAGTGATTTTCGAAAATTAAGAGAAGAATTAAAATTAAAATTAAAATTTGAAAAAATTAGTTAATAAAAGAATTTTGGAAAAGAGGGAGGTAATTTTCGAGAATTAGAGAGAGAAAAGTAGTTAGGTGGATTTTGATGAGCGGATATTTTATACGCTTTTTGGGGGTAATTTCATGTAGATTTTAGTGTGTTTTAGTTAGTTTTTAGTATATTTTTATTAGTTTTTAGGAAAAAATAATATTTTTGGACTTTACTTTGAGTTTTTGTGTTTTTCTGTGATTTCAGGTATTTTCTGGCTGAAATTGAGGGAGCTGAGCAAAAATCTGATTCAGGCTGAAAAAGAACTACTGATGCTGTTGGATTCTGATCTCCCTGTACTCGGAATGGATTTTTTGGAGCTATAGAAGTCCAATTGGTGCGCTCTCATTTCGGTTGGAAAGTAGACATCCAGGGCTTTCCATCAATATATAATCATCCATACTTTGCGCAAAGATAAATGACGTAAACTGGCGTTCAACGCCAGTTCCATGTTGCAGTCTGGCGTTTAGCGCTAGAAACAGGTTGCAAGTTAGAGTTCAATGCCAGAAACAGGTTACAACCTGGCGTTCAACTCCAGAAACAGCCCAGGCACGTGAGAAGCTTAAGTCTCAGCCCCAGCACACACCAAGTGGGCCCCAGAAGTGGATTTATGCGCTATCCATCTTAGTTTACTCATTTTCTGTAAACCTAGGTTACTAGTCGAGTATTTAAACAACTTTTAGAGACTTATTTTGGATCTCATAACATTTTTAGATCTGAATTATATACCTTGTGATGGCATGAGTCTCTAAACACCATTGTTGGGGGTGAGGAGCTCTGCAGCGTCTCGATGAATTAATGCAATTATTTCTGTTTTCCATTCAAACACGCTTGTTCCTATCTAAGATGTTCATTTGCGCTTCACTATGAAGAAGGTGATGATCCGTGACACTCATCACCTTCCTTAATTCATGAGCGTGTGCCTGACAACCACCTCCGTTCTACATTAGATTGAATGGGTATCTCTTAGATTTCTTAATCAGAATCTTCGTGGTATAAGCTAGAATTTATGGCGGCATTCATGAGAATCCGGAAAGTCTAAACCTTGTCTGTGGTATTCCGAGTAGGATTCAATGATTGAATGACTGTGACGAGTTTCAAACTTGCGATTGTTGGGCGTGATGACAAATGCAAAAGAATCAATGGATTCTATTCCAACATGATCGAGAACCAACAGATGATTAGTCGTGCTGTGACAGAGCATTTGGACCATTTTCACTCAGAGGATGGGAAGTAGCCATTGACAACGGTGACGCCCTACATACAGCTTGCCATGGAAGGAGCCTTGCGTGTGTGAAGAGGAGAGAAAAGCTGAAATAAAGAGGACAAAGCATCTTCAAAACTCTAACATATTCTCCATTATTGAGTAACAATTACTTATTCCAAACACTTTCACTTTTTACAATTAAATTCAAAGAACCTTATTGGCATCCTGACTAAGATTAATAAGATAACCATAGCTTGCTTCATACCAACAATCTCCGTGGGATCGACCCTTACTCACGTAAGGTATTACTTGGACGACCCAGTGCACTTGCTAGTTAGTTGTGCGGATTGCAAAGGTGGGATTACCATTTCGTGCACCAAGTTTTTGGCCCCGTTGCCGGGGATTGTTTGAGTTTAAACAACTAATGGTTTATTTTTTTGCTTAGATTAGGAATAATTTATTTTTGTTGCTATAGAGTCATTAAATCTGAGTCCTCTATTTTCTTTTCAAAAAAAATTTTTTTTCTCAAAAATTTTATTTTTCCTTATTAATTTTTAATTTTTATGTGAGTTTAGTTTTATACTTTAAGTTTGGTGTCAATTACATATTTCATATTTTCCTTTAAATTTTCGAATTTATGTTCTTTATTTTTTCTTGATCTTCAAATTGTTCTTGTCAAATTTTCTTGTTTGATCTTTGATTTTTCCTATTTTGTGTATTTTTCGTGTTTTCCATGTGTTTTTTCAAAATATTAGTTTTCAAAAAAAATATATTTTTTATATACAATATTAAAACACGTTACATTAATAGCTCAGTTGGCTAGAGCGTTGGCTTATGTTCTTGGGAATTGGGTATCTTCCTTTTAAACTTTTTTCAAAAAATAATTTTTCTTTGATTAAATCTTGTGCCAAACTTTAAGTTTGGTGTTTTCTTGTTAATCTTTCTTTAATTTTCGAAAATTTTATTATGATTTTCTAAAAATTTTAAGTTTGGTGTTCTTTCTTTTGTTCTTGGTGTTCTTGTGAATCTTCAAGGTGTTCTTGAGTCTTCCTTGTGTTTTGATCTTAAAATTTTTAAGTTTGGTGTTCCTTGGTGTTTTCCCTCCAAAATTTTCGAAAACAAGGAGCATTAGATCTAAAACTTTTTAAGTCTTGTGTCTTTTGTGTGTTTTTCTCTTTCATCATAAAATTCAAATTCAAAAAAAAATCTTTTCTAACTATCAAAAAAATATCTTTTCCTTTAATTGTTCATTATTTTCAAATCCTTTTGGTTGACTTGGTCAAATTTTTTAAAATCATATCTTTTTCAAAACTTCCTAACCACTTTTTCTCTCTCTTGAATTTTCGAAAATTATATCCAAAATTTTTCAAATCTTTTCAATTAATTAATTATTCTTGTTTTCAATTTTTTTATTTTATTTGGTTTTCTAATTTTCAAATTTTTATTTAATTTTTCATTTATTTTATTTTATCTTCCATTTAATTTCCGATATTCCAAAAAAAAATTTAAATCCACATTACCTCCTTTACTCCAACATGGACCTAAGTGGAAATGAACAGTCTACAAGGACTCTGGGGTCATACGCTAACCCCACTACTGCTTCATATGGGAGTAGTATCTGTATACCCTCCATTGGAGTCAGTAGTTTTGAGTTGAATCCTCAGCTCATTATCATGGTGCAGCAAAGTTGCCAGTATTCCGGTCTTCCACAGGAAGAACCTACAGAGTTTCTGGCACAATTTTTACAAATTGCTGACACAGTACATGATAAGGAAGTAGATTAGGATGTCTATAGATTATTACTGTTTCCATTTGCTGTAAAGGACCAAGCTAAGAGGTGGTTAAATAACCAACCTAAGGACAGCATAAAGACATGGAAACAACTGTCAGAAAAATTCCTGAATCACTATTTTCCTCCAAAATGGACGACACAGCTAAGGCTGAGCATCCAAGGCTTCAAACAAGGAGATAATGAATCCCTTTATGATGCCTGGGAGAGATACAAAGAGATGCTAAGAAAATACCTCTCTGAAATGTTTTCAGAGTGGGTGCAGTTAGACATCTTCTACTATAGGCTTACAGAAAGAGCTCAGATTTCTCTAGACTACTCAGCTGGTGGATCTATACACATGAGAAAGACAATAGAAGAAGCTCAAGAGCTTATTGATACAGTTGCCAGAAATTAGCATCTGTACCTAAGTAGTGAATCTTCCTTCAACGAAGAGGCTAAAACAGTAACTGCTGAACTCAGTCATGTAAATCAAGCTGCTGAATTCAATCAGCAATTAGATTTTCTAACAAAACAGTTAGCCAAATTCAAGGAGATACTACAAGAAACAAGAATGGCTAATATGAATATGGAGGTACAGTTAAAGCAAACAAAACAGCAGTTATCAAAACAAATAACAGAAGAGTGCCAAACAGTTCAATTAAGAAGTGGAAAAACATTAAATACCTCACTTCAAGGTAGCAGGAATCCAAGAAATGAGCAAACCACTCACCCAAAATCCATCTGAGGACAATAAGAGCCCAGAGAAGAATAATCTTGGCGCTCAAACGCCAGAAAATGGGTGGAAAGCTGGCGTTGAACGCCCAAACCATGCTCAGTCCTGGCGTTCAATGCCAGAAACAAGCATGGAATTGGCGTTGAACGCCCAAAGGAAGCACAGTTCTGGCGTTCAGATGCCAGAAATAGGTAAGGAGCTGGCGTCTAACGCCACTCCAGCTTCCACCCCTGGCATTCAAATGCCAGTTCGAGATCAGACACATACAAGTGCTGATAGCAACCCCTCTAAAAAGGCTTCTCAACCTACATCTGTAGGCAATAAACCTACAGCAACTAAGGTTGAGGAATATAAAGCCAAAATGCCTTATCCTCAGAAACTCCGCAAAGCGGAACAGGATAAGCAATTTGCTCGCTTCACAGACTATCTCAAAATTCTTGAGATAAAGATTCCATTTGCAGAGGCACTTGAGCAAATACCTTCTTATGCTAAGTTCATGAAAGAGATCTTAAGTCATAAGAAGGATTAGAGGGAAACTGAGAAAGTTTACCTCACTGAAGAATGCAGTCCAGTCATTCTGAAAAGCTTACCTGAGAAGCTTAAAGATCCGGGAAGCTTTATGATACCATGCACATTAGAAGGTACTTGTACCAAGCAAGCTCTATGTGATCTTGGGGCAAGTATTAACCTAATACCTACAGCTACTATCAAAAAGCTTGGGTTAACTGATGAAGTTAAACCAACCCGGATATGTCTCTAACTTGCTGATGGCTCCATTAAATACCCATCAGGCGTAATTGAAGACATGATTATCAAGGTTGGGCCACTTGCCTTTCCCACTGACTTTATGGTGCTGGAAATGGAGGAACACAAGAGTGAAACTCTCATTCTAGGAAGACCTTTCCTAGCAACTAGACGAACCCTCATTGACGTCCAAAATGGGGAAGTGACCCTAAGAGTCAATGAGGACGAGTTTAAGTTGAATGTTGTCAAAGCTATGCAGCATCCAGACACCCAAAATGATTGCATGTGCATTGATATTATTGACTCTTTGGTAAAAGAGGTCAATATGGCTGAGAGTCTCGAATCAGAGCTAGAGGATATCTTTAAAGATGTTCAGCCTGATCTGGAGGAACCAGAGAGAATAATAGAACCTCTAAAAATCCCTCAGGAAGAGGAGAAACCTCCTAAACCCAAGCTCAAACCATTACCACCATCCCTGAAATATGCATTTTTGGGAGAAGGTGATACCTTTCCTGTAATTGTAAGCTCTGCCTTTGAGCCACAAGAAGAGGAAGCACTAATTCAAGTGCTAAGGACACACAAGACAGCTCTTGGATGGTCCATTAGTGATCTTAAGGGCATTAGCCCAGCCAGATGCATGCACAAGATCCTATTGGAGGGTGATGCTAAGCCTGTGGTTCAACTACAGAGGTGGCTGAATCCAGCCATGAAGGAGGTGGTGTAGAAGGAGGTCATTAAATTACTAGAGGCTGGGATTATTTATCCCATTTCTGATAGCCCCTGGGTAAGCCATGTCCAATTCGTCCCCAAGAAGGGTGGTATGACAGTGGTCCATAATGAAAAAAATGAACTGGTTCCTACAAGAACAATTACAGGGTGGCGTATGTGTATTGATTACAGAAGGTTCAATACAGCTACCAGAAAGGATCATTTTCCTTTACCATTCATAGACCAAATGCTAGAAAGACTAGCAGGTCATGAATACTACTGCTTTCTAAATGGATATTCAGGCTATAATCAAATTGTAGTAGACCCCCAAGATTAAGAGAAAATAGCATTCACATGTCCATCCGGCGTATTGGAATACAGAAGGATGTCATTTGGCCTGTGTAATGCACCTGCAACCATTTAGAGGTGCATGCTCTCCATTTTTTCTGATATGGTGGAAAAATTTCTGGAAGTCTTCATGGATGACTTTTCAGTATTTGGAGATTCATTCAGCTCTTGTCTTGACCATCTAGCACTTGTTCTAAAGAGGTGCCAAGAGACTAACCTGGTTTTAAACTGGGAGAAATGTCACTTTATGGTGACTGAAGGAATTGTCCTTGGGCATAAAATTTCGAACAAGAGAATAGAGGTGGATCAAGCTAAGGTAGAGGTAATTGAAAAATTACCACCACCTGCCATTGTTAAGGCAATCAGAAGTTTTCTAGGGCATGCAGGATTCTATAGGAGCTTTATAAAAGATTTTTCAAAAATCGCCAAACCTCTGAGTAATCTGCTAGCTGCTGACACGCCATTTATCTTTGATGAGGAATGTATGCAGGCGATTGAGACTCTGCAAGCTAAGCTGGTCACAGCACCAGTCATCTCTGCACCAGACTGGACATTACCATTTGAACTGATGTGTGATGCCAGTGACCATGCCATTGGTGCAGTGTTGGGATAAAGGCATGACAAGCTTCTGCACATCATTTACTATGCCAGTCGTGTTTTAAATGACGCACAGAAGAACTACACAACCACAGAAAAAGAGTTACTTGCAATGGTTTACGCCATTGACAAGTTTAGATCTTATTTAGTAGGATCAAAAGTGATTGTGTACACTGACCATGCTGCTCTTAAATATCTACTCACAAAGCAGGATTCAAAACCCAAACTCATCAGATGGGTATTGCTTCTGCAAGAGTTTGATATAGAAATAAGAGACAGAAAAAGGACAGAGAATCAAGTAGCAGATCACTTGTCCCGAATAAAACCAGTAGAAGGGGCGTCCCTCCCTCTTACTGAGATCTCTGAAAACTTTCCGGATGAGCAACTCTTTGCTATCCAGGAAGTGCCATGGTTTGCAGACATTGCAAACTACAAGGCAGTGAGATTTAAACCCAAAGAGTACAGTAGGCAGCAATCAAAGAAATTGATCACCGATGCATAGTACTATCTTTGGGATGAACCATATCTCTTCAAGAGATGTGCAAACGGAGTAATCCGTAGATGTGTGCCTAAAGAAGAAGCACAGAAGATTCTCTGGCACTGCCACGGATCACAGTATGGAGGACATTTTGGAAGTGAGCTGGTGCACGAAATTGTGATCAATACTTTTCACAAATCAAATAATCCCCGGTAACGAATCCAAAAACTTGGTGTTCAATACTATGGCATAAACACAACTTCGCACAACTAACCAGCAAGTGTACTGGGTCGTCCAAGTAATAAACCTTACGCGAGTAAGGGTCGATCCCACAGAGATTGTTGGTATGAAGCAAGCTATGGTCACCTTGTAAATCTTAGTCAGGCAAACTCAAATGGATATGGGTGATATACGAATAAAACATAAAGATAAAGATAGAGATACTTACGCAATTCATTGGTGGGAATTTCAGATAAGCGTATGGAGATGCTGTGTTCCTTCCGTCTCTCTGCTTTCCTACTGTCTTCATCCAATTCTTCTTACTCCTTTCCATGGCAAGCTTATGCAATTGAATGCCGCCATCAGTTCTAGCCTATACCACGAAGACTCTGATCTCACGGAATGGCTGGCTCGTTTGTCAGGTGAGCACTCGGTTGTCAAGCAATCAGCCATGCATCGTGTATCAGGAATCCAAGAGATATTCACCCAATCTAAGGTAGAACGGAGGTGGTTGTCAGGCACACGTTCATAGGTGAGAATGATGATGAGTGTCACGGATCATCACATTCATCAAGTTGAAGAACAAGTGATATCTTAGAACAAGAACAAGCGGAATTGAATAGAAGAACAATAGTAATTGCATTAATACTCGAGGTACAGCAGAGCTCCACACCTTAATCTATGGTGTGTAGAAACTCCACCGTTGAAAATACATAAGAACAAAAGTGATCATTGGTTTCGGCCCCAGAGAGGGAACCAGAAGAACCAAGATGAAAATACAATAGTAAATGGTCCTACTTATAGAGAACTAGTAGCCTAGGGTTTACAGAGATGAGTAAATGACATAAAAATCCACTTCCGGGCCCACTTGGTGTGTGCTTTGGCTGAGCATTGAAGCATTTTCGTGTAGAGACTCTTCTTGGAGTTAAACGCCAGCTTTGGTGCCAGTTTGGGCGTTTAACTCCCATTCTTGTGCCAGTTCCGGCGTTTAATGCTGGGAATTCTGAGGGTGACTTTGAACGCCGGTTTGGGCCATCAAATCTTGACCAAAGTATGGACTATCATATATTGCTGGAAAGCCCAGGATGTCTACTTTCCAACGCCGTTGAGAGCGCTTCCCTCTTGAGTTTCTCTTCCATTGAGCGCCCTCTTCACAAATGTTTATGAAGACTTGGTCCAACCTTTGATCAAAGTTGACCCTTTTTGAGTTTGAAAGGGATCTCGGGGATCACCTTCTTCAAGGCCACAACTTCATAGAAGTGGTCTTGATGCACCCTTGAGATGAATCTCTCCATCTCCCGTGACTCGGAGGTGAAAGCTTTTGCCTTTCCTTTCCTCTTTCTAGAGGTTTCTCCGGCCTTAGATGCCATAAATGGTTATGGAAAAACAAAAAGCAATGCTTTTACCACACCAAACTTAAAAGGTTTGCTCGTCCTCGAGCAAAAGAAGAAAGAAGAGAGGAGAAGAAGAAGAAATGAAGAAGGAGGGAATGGCTTTGTGTTCGGCAAAAAAAGGGGGAGAAGTGGTGGTTTGGTTGTGTAAAAATGAAGGAGTGAAGATGGGTTTATATAGGAATGGGGGGGCTCATGGTTCGGTCATGTATGGGTGGGTTTGGGAGGGAAAGTGGTTTGAATTTGAAGGGTGAGGTAGGTGGGGTTTTATGAAGGATGGATGTGAGTGGTGAAGAGAAAGATGGGATTTGATAGGTGAAGGGTTTTTGGGGAAGAGGTGTTGAGGTGATTGGTGAATGGGTGAAGAAGA
>NC_029774.3:69938294-69938933 GCF_000817695.3 Arachis duranensis | reverse complement strand
CTTGCTGTGGCTAGGAAGGGTCTGCCAAGGATGATGGATTCATCCCTGCACTTCCCAGTCTCTAGGACTATGAAATCAGCAGGGATGTAATGGTCTTCAACTTTTACCAGAACATCCTTTACAAGTCCATAAGCTTGTTTTCTTGAGTTGTCTGCCATCTCTAGTGAGATTTTTGCAGCTTGTACCTCAAAGATCCCTAACTTCTCCATTACAGAGAGAGGCATGAGGTTTACACTTGACCCTAAGTCACACAAGGCCTTCTTGAAGGTCATGGTGCCTATGGTACAAGGTATTGAAAACTTCCCAGGATTCTGTCTCTTTTGAGGTAATTTCTGCCTAGACAAGTCATCCAGTTCTTTGGTGAGCAAAGGGGGTTCATCCTCCCAAGTCTCATTACCAAATAACCTGTCATTTAGCTTCATGATTGCTCCAAGGTATTTAGCAACTTGCTATTCAGTGACATACTCATCCTCTTCAGAGGAAGAATACTCATCAGAGCTCATGAATGGCAGAAGTAAGTCCAATGGAATCTCTATGGTCTCATTTTGAGCCTCAGATTCCCATGGTTCCTCATTGGGGAACTCATTGGAGGCCAGTGGACGTCCATTGAGGCCTTCCTCAGTGGCGTTCACTGCCTCT
>NC_029774.3:69937837-69937969 GCF_000817695.3 Arachis duranensis | reverse complement strand
TATTATTGTTGTTGAAACCTTGTTGAGGTCTCTGTTGATCCTTCCGTGAGGGATTTGGATGATTTCTCCATGAAGGATTATAGGTGTTTCCATAGGGTTCTCCCATGTAATTCACCTCTTCTATTGAAGGGT
>NC_029774.3:69935834-69936296 GCF_000817695.3 Arachis duranensis | reverse complement strand
ATCTGAATCTTCAATTCTCTGTATTATTGACTTGAAAAGACACAAATTAAAAATATTTTTGGATTTTTAATAGTGAGGAATAATCAAAATGCAACTAAAATCAAATAATAATGCATGCAAGACACCAAACTTAGCAGTTTGTATACTACTGATACTAATGAGAATGCATATGAGACACATAAACACTCAAGTCAAGAGGAATTAAAGATCAGAGTAATGAAATCATCAAGAACATCTTGAAGATCACTAAGACACATGAATGAATGCAAGAAAAACAGAAACATGCAATTGACACCAAACTTAAAATGAGACTCTAGACTCAAACAAGAAACATAAAATATTTTTGATTTTTTTTATTTTGTAAATTTTTTTTGTGCTTTTTCGAAAATTAAGTGGAAAAGAAAATAAAGGTATCAAAATTCTTAATGAGAATTCCAGGAATCATGCAATGTTTAGTCTAAG
>NC_029774.3:69918030-69934400 GCF_000817695.3 Arachis duranensis | reverse complement strand
TTTGAACGCCGGTTTGGGCCATTAAATCTTGGGCAAAGTATGGACTATCATATATTTCTGGAAAGCCCAGGATGTCTACTTTGCAACGCCGTTGAAAGCGCGCCAATTGGGCTTCTGTAGCTCCAGAAAATCTACTTCGAGTGCAGGGAGGTCAGAATCCAACAGCATCTGCAGTCCTTTTTAGTCTCTGAATCAGATTTTTGCTCAAGTCCCTCAATTTCAGCCAGAAAATACCTGAAATCACAAAAAAACACACAAACTCATAGTAAAGTCCAGAAAAGTGAATTTTAACTAAAAACTAATAAAAATATACTAAAAACTAACTAGATCATACTAAAAATATACTAAAAACAATGCCAAAAAGCGTACAAATTATCCGCTCATCATGAGCGAACAGCCACAAGAGTTCTCCAATGCGGCTTCTACTGGCCTACTCTCTATAAAGACTCCCGAGTGTTTGTACTTAATTGTGACAGTTTCCAAAGATCTGGCAATCTGCCTCACAGTTATGCCATGCCTCAACAAGGGATCTTGGAGATTGAGTTGTTTGATGTATGGGGTATTGACTTCATGGGGCCTTTCCCACCATCATACTCAAACACTTATATTCTAGTGGCAGTGGATTATGTATCCAAATGGGTGAAAGCTATTGCAACACCCACTAATGACACTAAGAGAGTGCTGAAATTCCTCCAGAAACACATCTTCAGCAGATTTGGTACCCCTAGAGTATTAATCAGTGATGGGGGCACTCATTTCTGCAATAAACAGCTTTACTCTACTTTGGTTCGATATGGAGTTAGCCACAGGGTAGCCACTCCATATCATCCACATACAAATGGGCAAGCTGAAGTCTCTAATAGAGAACTTAAAAGAATCCTGGAACGGACTGTGATTAACCGCAGAAGGGATTGGGCAAGAAGCTTGGATGATGCTCTGTGGGCATACAGAACAGCATTCAAGACTCCTATAGGAACTTCTTCCTACTAGCTTGTGTTTGGAAAAGCTTGTCACTTGCTAGTGGAACTGGAGCATAAGGCCTATTGGGCAACCAGATTCCTAAACCTTGATGCCAAGTTAGCTGGACAAAAGCGATTGCTCCAGTTAAATGAGCTAGAGGAATTTAGACTCAATGCTTTTGAAAATGCAAAAATTTACAAAGAGAAAGCAAAAAGATCGCATGATAAGAAGTTGTCATCCAGAGTCTTTGAGGCAGAGCAGAAAGTTTTGCTGTTTAATTCTAGGCTCACATTATTCCCCGGGAAATTGAAATCCCGGTGGAGAGGACCATATGTGATCACAAGTGTGTCACCATATGGATACGTAGAGCTTCAGGATAATGATTCTAACAAAAAGTTCATTGTTAATAGACAGAGAGTCAAACATTATCTTGAAGTCAATTTTGAGCAAGAATGCTCAAAACTGAGACTTGATTAAAGCTCAGTAATAGTCCAGCTAAAGACAATAAAGAAGCGATTGTTGGGAGGCAACCCAGCCATTTACAAGGCTTAATTGTTAATTAATTGATTTTTATAGGTTTATGTCAATTATCTTCAAGGTAAAATAGCAATTGCTTGAGTTCACAGAGTTACAGAAGGATTCAGAGAATAAAACAGCAAAAAGAAGCTCACTAGTGCAAAGAAATCCAGTAAGAGCTGTTTTGGGCGTTGAATGCCCAAAAGAAGCACTCACTGGGCGTTCAACGCCAGTAAGGATAGCCAGCTGGGCGTTGAACGCCAGAAAGAAGCATCTTCTGGGCGTTCAACGCCAGAAAGAAGCACCTTCTGGGCGTTCAACGCTAGATTTACAACGTCCTGGGCATTCAGAAAAACGCCCAGTGACAAAGGAGTTCCTAGTGTTGAACGCCCAGGAGAAGCTGCAAATGGGCGTTAAACGCCTAAAACATGCAGCGTTTGGGCGTTTAACGCCAGGATTGTGGGGAGGAGGTAAATTCGTTTTCACTTCAATTTTTTTCCAATTTTCATGTTTCAATTCATGATTTCTTGCATAAACATATTACAAACTCTCATATTTCAACTTCAATTCCAAAATTTTTTTTCCTAAACATGTTTCTTATTTTTTCTTCAATATCTTTTCGAACCTTTTTCAAAACTCAATTATCTTTTTGAATTCTTTTCAAATCTTTTTAATTTCTTCTAAATTCTTTTTCAAACTCATCATATTATCTTTTTGAATTTAAAGTTATCCTTTTTAAAATCTCATCATATCTTTTGAATTTTTGAAATTGCCCATCCTTTTATTCCTCTCCTTTCCTTTCTTTTGCTTGAGGACAAGCAAACCTCTACGTTTGGTGTATTTTTCCGTGATCACAAAGCTAAAACTCATCAAGATCATTCCACCTAATGGAAAATAAACTACTTCAAGAGGCAAGAAAAAGAATATTCCAAAACCACTGTGGAATTAAGAGAAGTTCTTAACCAAAGAACATGCAGACCATCACCACAAAATAATGGGTCTGAGATCAGTGATCTCGAAAGTTAAATTCAATCTGAAAGAATATGAATATCCGGAGATACAAGAGCTGAAGCGCCAGAAGCTGTCTCTTGAAGGACCAAACACCCCACAAGTTGAAGGAGCACCCATCATCTCCCAAACCAAAGGTTGTTGAGTCCTAATCTTAAACTTAACTCTGTGATAAGTGTTCTTATTAGGAATTTACCTTAGAATTTATATATTAGTAGTAGTAATTAGTATCTCTATTTTGATTTTATCTCCAATTAAGCTATAATTTATTTTTTCTCATCATCATCAAACATGAATAAAAAGTAGATTTTTAAAATAAAGAGGCAACATTTTTTGAGTTTTTAATAAGGAAAATTCTAATTATTTAAATGTGGTGGCAATACTTTTTATCTTCTGAATGAATGCTTGAACAGTGCGTATTTTTTATATTGAATTTCATGAATGTTAAAATTGTTGGCTCTTGAAAGAATGATGAACAAGAGAAATATTATTGATCATCTGAAAAATCATGAAATTGATTCTTGAAGCAAGAAAAAGCAGTGAAAAAAAGTGGCGAAAAAAAAAAGGGAATCATTGGATAAAGAAAAAGAAAAGCCAATAACCCTTAAAACCAAAAGGAAAGGGTGAAAAGGATCCAAGGCTTTGAGCATTAATGGATAGGAGGGCCCAAGGAAATAAATCCAGGCCTAAGCGGCTAAATCAAGTTGTCCCTAACCATGTGCTTGTGGCATGCAGGTCCAAGTGAAAATCTTGAGACTGAGTGGTTAAAGTCGTGATCCAAAGCAAAAGAGTGTGCTTAAGAACTTTGGACACCTCTAATTGGGTACTTTAGCAAAGCTAATTCACAATCTGAAAAGGTTCACCTAGTTATGTGTCTGTGACATTTATGTATCCTGTGGTAATACGGGAAAACAAAGTGCTTAGGGCCATGGCCAAGACTCATAAAGTAACTGTGTTCAAGAATCAACATACTAAACTAGGAGAATCAATAATACTATCTGAATTCTAAGTTCCTATGGATGCCAATCATTCTGAATTTCAAAGGATAAAGTGAGATGCCAAAATTGTTCAGAAGCAAAAAGCTACTAGTCCCGCTCATCTAGTTAGAATCTGAGCTTCACTTGAAACTCTGAGATACTATTTCTTCTTGATTTCTTTTTATTCTATTTTATTTATCTAGTTACTTGAGGACAAGCAACAGTTTAAGTTTGGTGTTGTGATGAGCGGATATTTTATACGCTTTTTGGGGGTAATTTCATGTAGATTTTAGTGTATTTTAGTTAGTTTTTAGTATATTTTTAATCAGTTTTTAGGAAAAGATCATATTTTTAGACTTTCCTATGAGTTTCTATGTTTTTCTATGATTTCAGGTATTTTCTGGCTGAAATTGAGGGAGCTGAGCAAAAATCTGATTCAAGCTGAAAAAGGACTGATGATGCTGTTGGATTCTGACCTCCCTGCACTCGGAATGGATTTTTTAGAGCTACAGGAGTCCAATTGGTGCGCTCTCAATTCGGTTGGAAAGTAGACATCCAGGGCTTTCTAGCGCCTATTGCTACTAGTGGAGTAAGGTTAATCTAACTCCATAGTATAGGTATAACCTTTCGCTTAATACTAAAAATCTATAATTGAAGCATATGAGGCTGCATTAATCGGGGATACAATATATAATAGTTTATACTTTGTGCAAAGATAGACGATGTAAACTGGCGTTCAACGCCAGTTCTATGTTGCAGTCGGGCGTTCAGCGCTAGAAACAGGTTGCAAGTTAGAGTTCAACGCCAGAAATAGGTTACAACCTGGCGTTCAACTCCAGAAATAGCCCAGGCACGTGAGAAGCTTAAGTCTCAGCCCCAACACACACCAAGTGGGCCCCAGAAGTGGATTTCTGCACTATCCATCTTAGTTTACTCATTTTCTGTAAACCTAGGTTACTAGTCGAGTATTTAAACAACTTTTAGAGACTTATTTTGGATCTCAAAACATTTTTAGATCTGAATTATATACCTTGTGACGGCATGAGTCTCTAAACTCCATTGTTGGGGGTGAGGAGCTCTGCAGCATCTCGATGAATTAATGCAATTATTTCTATTTTCCATTCAATCACGCTTGTTCCTATCTAAGATGTTCATTCGCGCTTCACTATGAAGAAGGTGATGATCCGTGACACACATCACCTTCCTCAATTCATGAATGTGTGCCTGATAACCACCTCCGTTCTACATTATATTGAATGAGTATCTCTTAGATTTCTTAATCAGAATCTTTGTGGTATAAGCTAGAATTTATGGCGACATTCATGAGAATCTGGAAAGTCTAAACCTTGTCTGTGGTATTCCGAGTAGGATTCAATGATTGAATGGCTGTGACGAGCTTCAAACTCGCGATTGTTGGGCGTGATGACAAATGCAAAAGAATCAATGGATTCTATTCCAACATGATCGAGAACCAACAGATGATTAGACGTGCTGTGACAGAGCATTTGGACCATTTTCACTCAGAGGATGGGAAGTAGCCATTGACAACGGTGACGCCCTACATACAGCTTGCCATGGAAGGAGCCTTGCGTGTGTGAAGAGGAGGACAAGAGAAAAGCTAAAATAAAGAGGACAAAGCATCTCAAAAACTCCAACATATTCTCCATTATTGAGTAACAATTACTTATTCCAAACACTTTCACTTTTTACAATTAAATTCAAAGAACCTTATTGGCATCCTGACTAAGATTAATAAGATAACCATAGCTTGCTTCATACCAACAATCTCCGTGGGATCGACCCTTACTCACGTAAGGTATTTCTTGGACGACCCAGTGCACTTGCTGGTTAGTTGTGCGGATTGCAAAGGTGTGATTGCAATTTCGTGCACCAGTTTTGAAAGAAACAAACAAAAAGTCAATTAGTTAGTTGAAAAAGATTTGAAAATCAATTTTGAAATGATAAGAAGTTAGAAAAATTTTAAAAATTTTCGAAAATAATAAAAAAATGAAAAAGTTTTTATTTTTGAAAAAGATTTTGAAAAGATAGGATTTTTTTTAAATTGAAAATTTGACTTGACTTATAAGAAATAGCTAAGTCTTAAAAATTTTGACTAAGTCAACTCAAATTTTCGAAAATTATGAGCAAAATAAGGAAAATATATTTTTTTATTTTTGAATTTTTAATGAGGAGAGAGAAAAACACAAAAATGACTCACAACATGAAAATTATGAATCAAAACACATGATGCATGCAAGAACACTATGAATGTCAAGATGAACACCAAGAACACTTTGAAGATCAAGATGAACATCAAGACTTATTTTTGAAAAATTTTCAAGAAAAGAAAAACATGCAAGACACCAAACATAGAAATTTTCAATGCTTAGACACTATGAATGCAAAAATGCATATGAAAAATAACAAAAGACACAAAATAAGAAAATATGAAGATCAAACAAGAAGACTTATCAAGAACAACTTGAAGATCATGAAGAACACATGCATGAATTTTCAAAAAATGCAAAAGTTTTAAAAACATGAAATTGACACCAAACTTAAAATTTCTCAAGACTCAAACAAGAAACACAAAATATTTTTTATTTTTATGATTTTAAGAATTTTTTTTGGTTTTTTTCGAAAATAATCTTTAGAAAAATGAAAAAGAAAAAAATTGAAAGATTTTTGAAAACTTTTTTGAAAAGAAAATTACCTAATCTGAGCAACAAGATGAACCGTCAGTTGTCCAAACTCGAACAATCTTCGGCAACGGCGCCAAAAACTTGGTGCACGAAATTGTGATCATCAACAATGGCGCCAAAGACTTGGTAGCGCTCTCCAACGTGAATCACACTTTGTCACAACTCCGCACAACTAACCAGCAAGTGCACTGGGTTGTCCAAGTAATACCTTACGTGATTAAGGGTCGATCCCACAGAGATTGTTGGTATGAAGCAAGCTATGGTCAACTTGTAAGTCTCAATTAGGCAGATAATAAATGGTTATGGAGTTTTCGAAAATAATAATAAATAAAGCATAAAATAAGATAGAGATACTTATGTAAATCATTGGTAGGAATTTCAAATAAGTGTGTGGAGATGCTGTGTTCCTTCTGAATCACTGCTTTCCTGTTGCTTTCATCCAATCCTTCATACTCCTTTCCATGGTAAGCTGTATGTAGGGTATCACCGTTGTCAAATCCTACATCCCATCCTCGCAGTGAAAATGGTCCAAATGCTCTGTCACCGCACGGCTAATCATCTGTTGGTTCTCGATCATGTCGGAATAGAATCCATTGATTCTTTTGCGTTTGTCATCACGCCTAACAGTCACGAGTTTGAAGCTCGTCACAGCCATTCAATCCCTGAATCCTACTCGGAATACCACAGACAAGTTTTAGACCTTCTGGATTCTCAAGAATGGCCGCCAATAATTCTAGCTTATACCACGAAGATTCTGATTAAGGAACCCAAGAGATATTCGTTCTGTCTAAGGTAGAACAGAAGTGGTTGTCAAACACGTGTTCATAGGTGAGAATGATGATGAGTGTCATGGATCATCATATTCATCATGTTGAAGTGCAACGAATATCTTAGAATAAGAATAAGCTAAATTGAATAGAAAATAGTAGTAATTGCATTGAAACTCGAGGTACAGCAGAGCTCCACACCTTAATCTATGGTGTGTAGAAACTCCACCGTTGAAAATACATAAGTGATGGTCCAGGCATGGCCGAATGGCCAGCCTCCACAAAAGACTTATGAATTCGAAAAATAGGGAAAAAGGACCCCTAGTACAATAGTAAAAAGTTCTATTTATACTAAAACTAGCTACTAGGGTTTACAGAAATAAGTCTTAGTGCAGAAATCCACTTCCGGGGCCTACTTTGGTGTGTGCTTGGGCTGAGCTTGAGCTTTACACGTGCAGAGGCTTCTCTTGGAGTTAAACGCCAAGTTGTAACGTGTTTTTCGCGTTTAACTCTGGTTTGTGACGTGTTTTTGGCGTTTGACTCCAGAATGCAGCATGGAACTGGCATTGAACGCCAGTTTGCGTCATCTAATCTCGAATAAAGTATAAACTATTATATATTTCTGAAAAGCTCTGGATGTCTAATTTCCAACGCCGTTGAGAGCGCTCCGTTTGGAGTTCTGTACCTCCAGAAAATCCATTTTTAGTACAGGGAGGTCAGAATCCAACAACATCAGCAGTCCTTTTTCAGCCTAAATCAGATTTTTGCTCAAGTCCCTCAATTTCAGCCAGAAAATACCTAAAATCACATAAAAACACACAAACTCATAGTAAAGTTCAGAAATGTGAATTTCGCATAAAAACTAATGAAAACATCCCTAAAAGTAGCTAGATCCTACTAAAAACTACCTAAAAACAATGCCAAAAAGCGTATAAATTATCGCTCATCACCCACAAAGGCTAAGGAAGGATGGGAAGGACAGCCAGTTTTCCAGATTTTTGGAAATCTTTAAAAATCTCTAAATCAACAGACCATTTGCTGAAGCACTGGAGCAAATGCCCCTCTACGCAAAGTTCCTGAAGGAGCTCATGACAAGAAAAAGAAACTGGGGAGAAAAGGAGACTGTAGTCCTAACTGAGGAATGTAGTGCCATTATACAAAAGAAACTCCCCCAGAAAATGAAGGACCCAGGGAGTTTCCAAATCCCCTGCATCATAGGGATATCACTATTGAAAAGGCTTTATGTGACTTGGGGGCTAGCATCAATCTCATGTACTTGAACATGATGAGAAGGATGAGAATTAAGGAAGCCAAACCAACAAGAATGGCACTCCAACTAGCTGACAGGACATTCAAGTTTCCACATGGAGTGGTGGAAGATTTATTGGTGAAGGTGGGAGAATTCATCTTCCCAGCTGACTTTGTTGTGCTGGATATGGAAGAAGAGGCAAATACTTCAATTATTCTAGGAAGGCCATTCCTAGCTACTGTTGGAGCCATCATTGATGTGCAAAAAGGAGAACTAGTCTTGAGATTACATGAGGAAAAGATGGTCTTCAATGTCTTCAAGGCAATGAGTTATCCTAAGGAAGCAATAGGAGAATGCATGATGGTGGACACCATAGAATAAATAGTCCAAAGAGTTTTGGAAGAAGAGCAATATAAAGGAAGTATAAAATTGGAGCAACAAGCACCACGTGAAGAACCACCACAAGGAACCATGAAAAGTTCAATCATGACAAACCACAAAGACAACAATGGAGAAAAGGCACAAAAACTAGAGCTGAAAACCCTACCTCCAAGCTTGAAATATGCATATCTAGGTGACAACAGCACCTACCCAATGATCATCAACTCAAGCTTGAGTAAGGAGCAAGAAGAGGAGCTCATCCAAGTGTTGAAACAACACAAAGATGCTATAGACTGGACACTCACAAACTTAAAAGGGATCAGCCCTTCAATGTGTAGGCACAAGATTTTACTTGAGGAGGGTGCTAAGCCCTCAAGGCAATAACAAAGAAGGTTGAATCCAACCATGAATGAGGTAGTCCAGAAGGAAGTGTTGAAGTTGTGGCAAGCTGGGGTGATCTACCCCATCTCAGACAGCCCTTGAGTGAGCCCGGTACAAGTAGTTCCAAAGAAAAGAGGAATCACTGTTGTACCAAATGAGAAGAATGAGCTGATACTAACAAGAATAGTGCATCGACTATAGGAAGCTCAATGAAGCCACCAGGAAGGACCACTTCCCCCTACCATTCATGGACCAAATGCTTGAGAGGCTGGCTGGACATGAATACTACTGCTTTCTTAACGGTTATTCGGGTTACAAACAAATAGTTGTAGACCCAAAGGACCAGGAGAAAACTTCATTTACCTGTCCATATGGTGTTTTTGCTTAAAGGAGGATGCCCTTTAGACTGTGCAATGCACCTGCAATATTCCAAAGGTGCATGCTCTCCATATTTTCAGACATGATTGAAAGGTTTATTGAGGTGTTTATGGATGACTTCTCTGTATTTGGTAACACATATTTTGATTGCTTGCATCACTTAGCCCTGGTGCTAAAGAGATGCCAAGAGACCAACCTTGTTTTAAACTGGGAAAAATGCCATTTCATGGTTACGGAAGGAGTGGTCCTTGTTCATAAAATCTCAAAGAAGGGCATAGAAGTAGACATGGCAAAAGTAGAGGTGATTGAAAAGTTACCTCCATCTTGCAATGTCAAAGCAATTAGAAGCTTTTTGGGACATGCTGGTTTCTATATGAGGTTTATTAGAGACTTCTCTAAGGTTGCCAAGCCATTGAGCAACCTACTTGTCACTAATGTGCCTTTTGTTTTTTATAATGAATGCATGTTAGCCTTTGAGGAGCTTAAGAACAAACTTTCCTCTGCACCTATCATAGCACCACCATGTTGGGATCTACCCTTTGAGTTGATGTGTGATGCATCAGATTTTACTGTGGGTGCTGTTTTAGGACAGAGGAAGGATAAATAGGTGCATGTCATTTATTATGCCAGCAAGGTCCTTAATGAGAATCAAAGGAACTACACCACTACAGAGAAGGAATTATTTGCCATTGTCTTTGCTTTTGATAAATTTAAATCATATCTCATTAGTTCTAAAGTAATTGTATTCACTGATCATGCAGCACTCAAATACTTGCTTACCAAACAAGAGTCCAAGCCAAGGCTAATAAGATGGATCCTGCTACTCCAAGAGTTTGGCATCAAAATTAAGGATAGGAGTGGAGCAGAGAACAAAGTTGCTGACCACCTCTCAAGGATCCTACAAGAAGAAGAAGGAGCACACCATCTTGCAGTGAATGAAAGCTTCCCAGATGAGCAATTGATGATCATATAAGAGACTCCTTGGTTTGCTAACATAGACAATTTCAAGGCCATTGGGGAACTACCAACCAACATCAACAAACACATGAGGAGAAAGGTCATCAAAGATGCCAAGTGCTATATCTGGGATGAGCTATATTTGTTCAAAAAGTGTGCTGATGGGATCTTGAGGAGGTGTATATCCCATGGAGAAGGACAAGAGGTGCTTTGGTAATGTCATAGATCTGCATATGGAGGCCACTTTAGTGGAGAAAGAATAGCAGCCAAGCTGCTCCAATGTGGATTTTACTGGCCAAGCATTTTCAAGGATGCAAAGGACTTGGGGTCAAGGTGTGATGAATGCCAAAGTGCTAGCAATCTACCCAGGAATAATGAGATGCCACAGAGATTTATAATGGAGCTAGAACTATTCGATGTATGGGGGATTGACTTCATGGGGCCTTTCCCATCCTCCTACTCAAATAGTTATATAATTGTGGCTGTAGATTATGTGTCAAAGTGGGTGGAGGCTATTACCACCGCCACAAATGACAACAAGGTTGTAATGAGCTTCTTAAGAAAAAATATTTTCAGCAGGTTTGGAGTTCCCAAAGCACTCATTAGCAATGGAGGGACACATTTCTGCAATAAACAACTGGAAGCACTCCTTCTCATATATGAAGTCAAACACAAGGTGGCAACCCTTTATCATCCACAGACCAACAAGCAAGCAGGGATTTCTAACAGGGAGCTAAAAAGGATTCTTGAAAAAACTATTGGAAGCTCAAGGAAGGACTGGTCTAAGAAGCTAGACGATGCTTTATGGGCCTACAGGACAACCTTCAAGACCCCCATTGGGATGTCACCATACCAACTAGTATTTGGCAAGGCTTGCCACTTGCCAGTTGAACTGGAGCATAGAGCCTTCTGGGCTCTAAAACTACTGAACTTTGATGAGCGAGCTGCTGGAGAAAAGAGGCTAAGGCAACTCAACGAGTTCGAAGAATTTAGGAACCAAGCATATGAAAATGCAAAGATCTACAAAGAGAACACAAAAAGATGGCATGATCAAAAGATAGCAAGGAGGGAGTTCACTGAAGGACAAAAGGTGTTATTGTGCAATTCTAAACTTAGGTTCTTCCCTGATAAGCTTAAGTCTAGATGGTCTGGACCCTTCACTATCGTCAAAGTGTACCCCTATGGTCAAGTGGAGCTCATGGAGGACAAAACACAGAGAACCTTCACTGCAAATGGCCATAGACTCAAGCATTACCTGGGGGACTCAATGGATGAAAAGAGAGTGAGCTACCACCTCAACTGAAAAAGGAAGAACGTCAAGCTAGTGACGATAAAGAAGCTCTAGTTGGGAGGCAACCCAACACTTTATATCCTTTTGATTTATTGCTTTATTAGAAGTAGATTGTGAATATTAGCTTAGGAAGTTAATTTCAGTTTTGATAGTTAAGATAGCTTTGTGAGTTAATTTGTCTCCTATTTTGGCCACTCACCAACTTGATCTAGGTTTACAACCATTTGGATAAATTAAATTTTTAAGGAGTAAGCCCAGAGATTAAGTTTGGTGTGGCCACTACCGTACGAGAATCAATCAGCAACCCCAATACCACTCAATTTGGAAGCATTTAATACATTGGTGGAGGCTTGAATGAGAATTTTAATGTGTTCAGGGAGATTAGAAGCAAAGAAAGTGAAAGGATTGGAATTACTTCTTCCCCATGAACACATTAAAAACCCAATTATGAACCCAATTTATTGAGATGTAAATAAATTAAGTTTGGTGTCCCAAGGGACACCCATCAGTTGCAACTCCATTCACTAGCATTGAAAAGGAATGTGGATGATCATTTTGTCATTACTGATGTGGTTTTCAGTTTCTTTTTTTCAGGAGATTGAATGGGGCCCACTTGATAGATTACAAGGAGGTCAAAGTGTACTTACACTTTGGAACTCAACATATTTAGAGGGCACAGTGGGATAAGGGTTGGCGCCTCTTCCCACGCTAGGTGCCACTCCCCAAGTGCAAAATATTGAATTCCCTTCTTTTCCCACCATTCGAACCACACCCTTCACTCCTATAAATCCCCTACCCTTCCCATCCCTCCCACTTCAGAACCCATTCTATACACAAAACAAACTCACAGAGACCTTTTTTTCTTTTCTCGTTCTTCTTTCTCTCTATCTTTCTACTTGATTCGGACAATCAAGTGCTAAGTTTTGTGTTGGAGCAAAACTTTGTTTTGCTTGTGTTTCTTTGCAACACTCTATTAATATCTCAGAACCCTCAAACACCCTCTCTCTCTCTCTCTCTCTCCACCCAATGGCACCACCAAGATCCTCAACCTCAAAAAAAAAAAGACCAAAGAACCAACCTCAGGTTCCTCAATCTCAAACTTCAATGAGTACAAATTCCTCCCAGCATTCAACCAAACCAATTCTATGGTTAGGTGAGTGAGAGGGAGATCATCCCAGAGGTCGGCTTCCAACTAGGAAGGAATGAGCACCTTGAGATCAACAATAAGGGCTGGGCACTCTTCTGCAACCCACCAAAGAAAGTGGTGGAATGAGTGGTAATGGAGTTTTATGCCAATGTCGTGCCACAGCCAGGGCAAACTTATGGGTATATTAGCTATGTTAGGGGAAAGTCCATTGACTATAGTCCCTCTAACATAGAAAGGGTGCTGATGGTGAAAAGGATCAACTCCACTCAGAGTTATGAGGAGAGGATGAAGCAACCAGACCCAAGATTTGATGAAATCCTGAATGAAATCTGTGTACTAAATGTGTTGTGGATCAATGACAAAGATGGAAAACCCAACCAGCTGAGGAGAAGGGACTTGAGCCCCCAAGCTAAGGGGTGGTTAGACTTTATGAGAAGATCTTTGATCCCTACATCAAACACATCTGAGGTGACCAAGGAGAGGGCTATACTTATATACAGTATAATGAAGGGAGAGGACGTGAATGTTTGGGACTTGATTGCCAACAACATCAATAAGATACTGAAAAGCACTAACGAGAGCACAAGATTGGCATTTCTCAGCATCATACAAGAGCTATGTGATGACGTTGGAATTGAGAAGGTGATTGATGAGGTGTTGGTGAAGCAAGATAAGCCTATAACTGCCAAGAAGATGGCCATGGTGTTGGCTGTCAATCCACTTCAAAGGGCTAGAGAGCATAGAGCTCATGCTCATGTGCCACAACCACAACAACGAGAGGAAGAGGAGGCAAAGGAGCAACCACAATTTCTGGCACTTCAACCACCACCATACCAATAATACCAACAATTTCTTGAAGGAATGAACTGGGAGCAGCTGTAAGGAGACGTGCACCAAATGAAGGGAGATCTGCATCAATTGAGGGAAGATGTCAACCAATTTCAAAGTAGCCAAAGGAAGCAATGGAACCAAGTGAATGAGAAAATACACAACCTCCAAGGAAGTTTTGAGCAAGCAAGGAAGAAGCAGCAAGAGGAGTTCGATTGGGGTGAGGTTCGAAGTGCACTTAACAAGGTGGTGGAGCAAAACAAATGGCAGCAGAGGAACCTTGCTGAGTTCAAGCATCTCTATGATGCCCAGACCATTTCAAGGAAACAATATGATATCAACACACAAGCAAAGCTAAATCACTTGTGTAATGCTGTGGCCGCCATCAACCCCGGATACCCAACTTTCATGCAAGGGATAGAAGAATTGAGTGCTAGACAAGAGGAGATCCTAGCTAAGCATAAGGAGGATGAAAGAGATTACATGGTAAGGCTGGGTTTCTGGAAACCCAAGGACAAGAAAGCACAAGAAGGATCCTCCAAAAAGGGTGGAGATGACTCCTCCCCCTCCAAGAAGAAGGACAAAGGCAACGGGCCAATGAACTAAAGAAGCTGCATAAGGTTGTTGAGTTCCATGGTTGACATTTCCCAAATTTCTGAATTCTGTTTAAGTTTTTATCTGTTTACTTTATGTTTGAGAATAATTGATAATGTTAGGATAGTTATATTCTATTTTGCTTAAAGTCTTTTGTGAGTCCTTTGATATGCAAGAAAGAAAATGCAATGATAACTGTAGTCTTTATTTTCATCAATAAAGTAGAGTTTGTCTCCATAAGAGTTGTTGTAAGTGTGAACAAGAGTAAATGAGACTAAGACCAAGAAAGCTTATTCAAAAGAACTAAGGCACAAAAGACTAAGTGAAGAACCTTGAATGAAGTGAAAAAAATGAGTCATGAAAAGTAACTAGTCCTAGAAGGCATGACAAGTAGAAGTTGAGGGGTTTTCCTTGAATATCTATAGAACCAAGAAGTAGTAAGCAACAAAGACCCAAGGCTCAGAGCATCAACTACTAGGGAGGGAAGAGAAACATTGAAAAACTCAAAAAAAAAGATTTAGAAATCCTAGTAGATGCTTGTGGTGAAGATGTGTCAAGAAGAGGCCTGGGCAAGTAAATTCTCAGGGGTGTTTCAACACCTAGCACTCTAAAGCCAACTGGCTTAGGAGTGTTGATTGAAAGCCCAACTAAAGGGTTGTCATGAGACAAAACACTTAGAGTCGTGGTCAATAAACAGAAAAGAAGCACAAAAGAGGGAAAAAAAGAGTTAAACCTTACTACTTCAAGGTGACAATCAATGAAAAGGACCCCTAAGACACATACTTGGAAAAACCCTTAAGGATCTAGGAGCTCTTTGTGATATTCAAAGCATTCATGCATGTGTTGAGCACTTAGTCCAATTCCTAGTTATATTGCATTCATTCAAGGTCAAGTCTCAATTCACCAAAAAGACCACTCACATTGATTTGCTTGGGACAAGCAAAGATTAAGTTTGGTGTTGTGATGACTTACATCATCTACCCTTTTCTTGTATAAAAAGGACCATAAAAGAGGCATAATCTCATTTGATCATTGCAATTCATGCCTTAATTGATGAATATCATAATAAATTGCTTTGAAATGAGTTTGTGTTGAATTTTAGGTGGAGAAGACATCAAAAATGGGAAAGAAAACAACAAAACAAGTTGGGCGTGTGAAGAAGGCGTGCCACTTGGAACAAACACCACAAAAATTTATTGGCGTGGCACGCTGGTACAACATTCTAGAGAGCAAAAATGAAGACCATCAAAAGGGCGTGGCACGCCAGAAGCAGGGCGTAGCACGCCAATTCGTTGCTAAAAGAACCATCACTATGGCGTGCCACTTTGTGTCGAAGGCGTGGCACGCCAGCCCCAGAGTTCACTTGGGCGTGCCACTTGAGTACCAAGGCGTGGCACGCCAAGCTTATGAGACCCACAAGTGAATGGGCGTGCCACTTGAGAAACAAGGCGTGGCACGCCAGCTCAAGAAGTCCCACTAAGGCGTGCCACTTGAGTGATGAGGCGTGGCACGCCAGTACCTAAGGAGGACAAATAAAGCTGGGCGTGCCATTTGGTATCGAAGGCGTGGCACGCCAGCTCAATCATCTCACTTTGGCGTGCCACTAGAACTTCCAGGCATGGCACGCCAACCTCTGGGACCATGAAAAATGAAAGGCGTGACACGCCAGTCTCATGGCGTGGCACGTTGGTAGTGTAAAGCGTTTTGGGTGACATACCTCGGGGGAGAGATAGGACCCTCCCCTTATATATCTTGTCAGCAGGGCGGGCCCACAGAGGGAGGGCTCCTTCCAGGAAGGTTCCTTCTTCACAGCTGTCGTGCAGCTGGCATCGAAGGTGCGTGGCCGGGTCGCCATCCGGACGGGCCAGGCGCGTCGACCCGTTCCGAGCAGGTCGCGACAACTTCGGGTCGAGTGACCAATATGCCCAACTGGGTTGGGCCATAACAAAATATATTAATAGTTAATTTTAATGACTAATTTTAATATATAAATAATACTTTTGTAAAAAAATTTTCTGTATATATGATATAGCCTCTGTACGATAGTGCTGTTGTACTAATACTGTAAATAAGAAAAATTATTATGTTACGTGTACATAAAAATTAATTATTACAATCAAGTCATCATTAATATAAAATATATATTAAAATAAAAATATATATTAAAAATAAATTAAATTACGCATATATTTATATTCAATATTCAATATTCAATTATATTAATAGTTAATTTT
>NC_029774.3:69840396-69917966 GCF_000817695.3 Arachis duranensis | reverse complement strand
GATTAGACAGCCCTCAATTCTAAGTATTACACCCATACATTACACATTCACATACTATCATCATTGTTAATTCGCAATTTCGCATCAAGCTACACAATGCATATAAAGTCTAATTTATTGTTACGTCTGGACCCATTATATATAATATATAGGTTGGTCCTTCGATGTAGACCACAAAAATAGTTCGGAAGTCTAATAATAAGCAATTATATTATACACACATAAAAAATTAACTATCAAATCTACTATTAATATAAAACATATATTAAGATAAAAAATACATATTAAAAGTACATAAAAATATATTTTTCGGTTAATTTTTCTTTACGCTTCTAGCATTTAAATAGACAATACAAGAAACAATTCACGTTTCAATAATCCCTGTCAATGATACTTTCAATTTCAGCAATTAACAGCAATGTGGATAAAAGGGAATCAACCTCACGAATATACCGCAAACTAATAACAATAATAATAATAATAATAATAATAATAATAATAATAATAATAATAATAATAATACACACCTAAGAAATCAAAAATTACACAAACATCTAAAATAAAAAACATAACAAACGAATAAATCTCTTCAAAGCACACCAGAAATCTTTTCTTGTTTTTTCCCACTAGGTCAGACAATAACTTTGCACACCAATCTACTCAAATTTTGGTTGGGTAAAACTAAAATACCTCTACACATAAAATAAGGAAACCAAACTCTCAATGTAATCTAAGCTCAAATATACATCTAATGGGGTTTTTTTTTCTAAGTCCAACCATACTAGTTGGAAATGAATTGCTTAGTGTAAACACGGTGCCGCCGCTCCCTTGCATAGATGACCCAGAAGATCAATGACAGCATCACGGCAGCTGATACCAAAACCAACCCGCTGTAAATCCACTGACTATATTTCCGCAGACCGGGACAATGTCTGTGGCTTATGTCCGTGAATGTTTGCCTGACAAACGTGCAGTCTTCTAAATCAACCAAGAACGGACCATAATGGTATAAAGCGAAGCTAATATTCACCGCGGCTGCCATTTGGCCGTAAATTGTAGGCGTCATTCGACCAGGCGTCTTACAAATTCCTGATGACGAAACCTCACAAATATAATTGTTCCACACCTGGTTTCAACCAAAATCCGAACATTACTACTCACCACAATACGAATTTTATCACAAATAATTGCAGTTTGGATAGAACAATCTGGTTGCCGGTTAGGTCAGAGAAACAAAATGAAAATATTAGCAGAACTTACACCAAAAAGAAAACAAATTAAGGAACCTAACAAGAGATGTAGGTATAAAAAATATTAAGTAGCCCCTTACCTTGGCAGCATCATCCAACGATACCTCCCCATCTGCACACGGTCGAGTAGTGAGGTCATTGTTATATGGATCGCAGAGAATAGGCATGAGAGGGCCTGATTGATTGTAATACAAAGGTCCAGCAGAAGAGGGAAAATTTTTATTGGTTACGTTGGAAATGATTTTATCAACAAGTACAACAAGTTGGTGGGTCACATCCCTGGTTCGCAGCAAGGTTTCTTGAGCCGTTGCATTATCCACACATGGAAGAATTTCATCCAAGGCTGTATGTGCAGTAGGGTTCTGAACCCACTCATCCATTGCAACACATGTATCTGCGACCGCACTAGTAGACATAAGCAGCAAAGTTAGTCTTTTGTTACACATGCAACATAAGCAATGGTAGCGGCAACGAATTTCATCAAGTGATACAGAAACAAAAATTAAGATTGGTATCTTCATTTGTAGAAAATATAAGTGTTCAAAAAGCATCATTTGTTTTCCTCCTCTCCAGTTTCCTCTACAATGGTTGCTGATCCCATACAAAATTTAACAAGCATCCATCATACATCAGGTCCAAAAGAAAATGCCTTTTCATTGTTTTTTGAATTCTGGACACTAATAATTTAATTAGGGCCAAGGCACCAACAAAATGCTACTTTCTTTCTCATGTCAATTTTGAATAGATTTTGAATTCCCCCTAATTACAATAGACATGTTAATATTATTTTTCCATAACATGCAAATATTCTATGAAACAAATACAGAAAGGAACTTGAGATTTCGTAAGAAACAAAAGACTAGAATATAATAATGACAAAGAAATAGTTGACAGATCAAACAACGCATCTAATATACTCCTTCATTTCCTATACTAACAAAATGCTATTAAGGATCTTTCTTCCTCAATTTCATTTATCACAATGATTAAAAATCACTCCATTAATATCATCTGCCATTAAGCATTTTGGATGATTGACTTCAAAATGTGGTATTTCAAATCATTATTTATTATATAGTAGCTTCAAACTATTAAATAAGACCTCTTCTAAAAAACTATTAAATAATACAATCTGAACAACTTGTTATCATATCCTAGTTGAGAAGAGAAACAATTAAAGCCAAAATTTCATGTCAACACCAACAAAGAGTCTTGTTATGTGTAATTTTGTTGTTGAATATCTACCGATGACTTTTACTTTGCAAAAGTTGTTCATAATCATGCAATGAGTTAATGTCACAATTGACAGACAAAACAAAATGTAAAGAAAATCCACTTTGCATTCTCAACAAGGCTGAAATTAATCTTTCCCTCTTTGCTACACGTTTTCTTAGTCCCCAGAATCAGAATGCTAAATATTGAACTAAATTGCAATTTGTCCCAATGTAATTAAGAAATTAACTCATAATGGACTAGACAAGGTCACATCAAAGATGGCATTCACTGAAATAAACATAAATTCAATATAAATTACAGAAAAATAGTAACATACTTGTGAAGAAAAAGAAATACACCACAAAGTATAAATGTGCCAGTAACAAGAACCCATCCAGCAATTACCAAGCTGCAACAACAGAAACACATTATTTACTCAGTGAAAACTTATATGGGACAAATCCATAGAGTTGAAAAATGTATATTAAAAAAAATCAAGGAATGAGAAATAGAAAGTGACTAAGAATTAAACTTACGAATATACAAGACACTGCAACCCAAATATCGAAAACACTGCCAAAATATTTTGCCACCAAACATGAGCAAATCAAAAAAATACTATGGCAATAATAAAGCATAAAGCAAAAAAACCAAAGGAGCGAAAAAAGGACTAAGAAGAGAGACATACAGAATCCAACAAATGCAAGAAAGAGCATAACAGCAGCAAGAATAATAAGAGCCAATCTCCTACAAGGAAAAACAAATGGTAGTCAGCAAAGAAGGATATTTCACGAAAACAAAATTTATATCAAATCAATATCTCAACTAAAACTTACATTCCGTCGATGCCTTCTTGTATTTTCTCTGAATTATCTGAAGTCTTATTGGAAAGCTCGTTAGCAGCCGTTCTGATTTTTGTCTGAACATCATTGATGTTCTTCTGGACATCCGAAGGCAGAAAAACAGCATCGACTCCGATCTTCTTAGCTGCATCAAGATAATCTGACACGTTCCTGAGGTTTTCAGCAGTATAGTCAGCTTGATTCACAACGTATCCCAGTGTGTTCGAGGTGCTACTGTGAAACTTCCCCTGACCAATGTAGAGGATAAGACATCCAACTCTACCAAAATCAAGCACACACGGTTAGCAACTTAGACTTCCAACCAAAGCAAGAATTGCAAACACAATGAACGATTTATTTCAAAGAGAAATCAAGAGAAGATAGATAGATAGATACATTGCTGCAATAGTGAAGATAATGAGGAAGATCAACGACAGAGCATACGCTAAACGAGAATAGCCATAAGGCTCTCTAGGGCAACAGCAATAACACAAACAAATGAAGGACAACGTGAGGCCGAAAAGCACAAACCACACAGCAGCAACAACAAAGAATGGAACCGCAGTGAAAACAACTGACTGCACCAAAAGCAAACAACAATTCCAAGTCAGACACAAAAGAAAAACAACAACAACAACAAAGCATTATCTCATTAGATGGAGTCCAGCTCATGAGCTACATGAATCAAACATTAACATCCGATCATGATCATTTCTGTACTCAGTCCATTTGGTTGCAATTGAAACTTGTCTTAGAGACAGAAATACAACTACAGAGTAACAGAAACAGGGAGACAGAAGGATATTCTGGGAGACAAAAAGTATATAAACAATTAAACAAAAATAAATAAATAAAAAATAATAATAAAACATGATTAATATTTTGAAAATGTCCAGACAACAGTACAACTACTCCAACAACATAGAGTACAAATCTAAACCAATTAGACTTAAAAATAACAAAAAACAAAAGAAAAAAAAAGTAACCAAGGTACTAAAAGTGAAGAATTTGTTTTTATTTGTTTTGATGGAGGGATAGAAGGAAACTTAACAGCAATGTAGTGCTTATTGCTGATGTTCCAACCACCGGTGTAACGGTTGAAATGGTCGAGAGGGTCTTTCCTGTTTGTCCTTTCCTTCGCCAACACCAGCGATGTGTTCGCGGCTGCGTCCCCTTCCGCCATCGATCTCCTTTCTATCTTCCATGGCAGCACCTCCTTGTACTCTCTATCATCAACACCACCTGAAAACAAAAGAAAAGTAATAAATAAAATAATATTTGAGAATGTAGAAAGGAAAGTAGAGTAAAAAAACAAGGGAAAAAAGGATATAACCTGGAATAATAAAAGAAGTTTTTGCAGAAAAGGAGAAAGAGAGAAGAGAGAGAGAAAGAAGGAGAAGGAGAAGGAGAAGAAAGGGAGAAGGGCGTGCTGTGAAGCATGTCATAATGAGGATTGTGTGAGTGCTGGTTTTGTTAAGGTTTTGGGTTTTGGGCAGATTTTGCTTTTTTTTTCCTGTGGTTTCACAGATAGCCTCCTGGTTTGAAGCGAGAGGCTGAGAAAGAGATTTGGTGGGAGAGAGACAGAGAAGGAAGAAGAAAAGGAGTGGAACTATTTATTTGTTGCTTAAATTTTGGGTGAGATTTTTTTCGACATCCCACGTCTTCACAAATTTTACACTCTTTGGAAAGAGACACTACAAATTTTTTCAAGCATATTTGTAACCCCAACTTAAATAGCCTTGGTTATTAAAAGTTAAATATCAACAAATGTTTGCCCTGTGACCAAAATGCCATTGCATTTTAAATATCTTTTTTTTTCTTCACCCGATACTTCCACAAATTTCCATTTCCGATTTCGTCACCACCGTCTACTATCTAGTATCTACTGTTAGAAATCTTAGAATACAGAGACTCACTTCAGAACTTCACTAATATAGAGAAAAAATAAAACAATAAATATTTTACATATTTGAAATTTTGAATAAATGGCAAAGTAATGGTTGTTTTGTTTCTGATTTTTTTCATCTTCATATTATGCACGGGAATAAAGATGTTTCTTTTTGGTCATATAATAAAATGGAATGCGAATACAGTGTTCCATGCCTCCATGGACCATGGTGGTAGATTCTCCACCTGATTTTTTTTAATAAATACTTAAAAAGTTAAAAGTAAACAAATAAAGTTTTCCTTTAAATAAATAAAATAATGTTATTTTCTCGGATTTGTTAGATAATATAATATACAGTATTCTAAGTCAAGGCGGAGCATCATACAACAAAACAGACATCCCAATCTTTAAGTCTTATTATAAATGGTGTATAAATTTTAGTTTAATCTCTTTAAAAATTTTATTTTAATTTTTTTATTAGGTTAATTTTTAACTTCTTAAAATTCAACTTAATTCCGTCTCTTATTCTAGTGGTCTTTTTAAGAGTTAATTAAGACACTTGTTTAAATTATCAAAGTAGAAATTTTATAAAAATTCAAATATTTTATATTAGAGGATAAACTATAATTTACAATTTTTAAAAATTACTCTTAACATTTTATTTGATTCATTTTTATTTTTAATGTTTAAAATAAGTTTCAATATCACTTTTTTAGATAATTTTGTTGATAGTCAACAATTAATTATTTTTTATTTAACCTTTTTAATTTTATCCTAAATTCTTCTTCTCTTAATCATTATCTTTCTCTTTTATTCTTTTCTTTTTTCAGTCACCTTTTTTAAAAGACTCGAAATACATATATTTTGTATCTACTTATAGGTCACCATGTCTTTCAAAAATTTGTATCTTAGCCACAAGATATGTACCACTGTGTTTATAGATGAGAAGTGTTTACAAGCACATGACACTAAGGCTATGTTTGGTTTTGAAAATAAGACAAGACAAAACACTAAGAATAAGACACAAAAGACAAAAATAAAAAAATTAATATTTTTTGTATTTTGTTTAGTGATAAACTAGAATAAATTATAAAAGTTCAATTAATTCTCATTTTTATCCATACAAAAAATTTGGAAAAAAATATAATGATAAAAAATATAATAATAAAGAATTAATAAGAATTTGAAAGAAAAAATAAAAAATAAGTTGTGTCTTTTATTAGTATATCTGTGTCCTTCCATAGTATTTTTGGATAAAATATACTAATTCAGTGTCTCTAGACACAATGTCTCTATTCATGTCTATTCAGGACTAATCTGAAATGATGGGATTTGTGACCTTAAGAGGTTAATGAGCTACACGGCTTCTGAGTCTTTTTAGTGAATAGTCGGGAGTGAACTTACAAAGACACTCCGACGCTCAAATCAGAATGGATCTTAGATGCTGAATTATTAGGGTTTGTATGTGTGTTACTTGGAGGGACTTCGAGGCTCCCCTTATATGGATACTTTCCCAATATTATAGATCTTCTAAATGGGAAAAGATACGATTCGCATCCGAATATGATGGACAGAGTGAGTTGAGGCGATCGGAAAGTCCCAGATACTTGGGCTGAAAGGGGGTCGAATTGGACTTAAGGGCTGGATCTTCATTAGACCACTAAGGCTAGAACCCGAGTCTGCAACAGCGCCCCCAAACGTGGCATGTATGGCTTGGGAAGGGATGTCACGTTTTCATGGACCTGGGTTGGAATTGCTTCATGGGAGGTCGGTTAGCATCGAACAGTTTCTGGAGGATTTCTTATCTTGGAGATCGTGTGCGCGGTTCTCTAGGCATTGCATCCGTTGATGTGAATGGGTTCATTAATTGCTACCGCATGTGATTTTACCTTATTATCTTTCTGGCCTTTTGTATCTAGGCTTTTTGAAGCATTTTCATTTAAAAACTGCTTCAGTTACATTTGCAGCTTCATTTCCCAACTTTTTCTCCACCATTTCTATGTGTTACCTCTAATTGCTTCTATTTTCTGTCATGGGAATTTCCTCGATCGTTTCTGGAACTGCATCTGCTTGGTGGTGCTTGTTTGAGTTTCGTCGTTGTTCACTTGCTCATGATAGTCAGATACTGCAACTCAAGTAAGCTTTTCTCCATTGTCATTTTTTCTTGTCTCTTTTTCGTTTACTGTTTTGGGCAATGTGATTAATGGTGTAGCTCTGCCGTGAAGGTGGTTTTAGGGGTCTTTAAAGGGGGTGTCACAACCTCTTGCTTAGGGCTTAGGCTAGTTTGTTCCTTGAATTTTTTCTAGTTTCTGGGCCTTTATCTATAGATCATAGGCTTATTGGTGGTATCCTCAATTTGTAGGTATGGTGCGAAAGAGAGTCGAACCTGTATCCGGTAGGGTAGGGGTGCTGTGGAGGAAAATTACGAGCTCTTTCTCTTCGACCCCCAAAAGTGGGTGTGTTATGTAAACATGGAGGCTCCCTTAGTTTCCGACTGGATGTGAGTCATGGTCTTGGTTGGCTATTTCGGCCAGAAAATCCGCCATGGCTTAAGCCTTGATGGATTGCCTTGGATGATATGCAATATCCAATTGCGATAACTCCACGGACCAAGTCATCATTCTACCCACCATGTCGGGATTTTGGAGCACTTGCCTGATGGGTTGATCTATTCGAACCACGATCTGATGGCTTTGAAAATATTGTCTTAGCCGTCTTGAAGAGATGAGCAAGACAAAAATCAACTTTTCTAGCAACGAATATCGTAACTTCGCATTTTACTAATGAAGTATATCGGGACTGTTGTGTATCCCCGACCTTTGGTTTTGCTAGCACTAGAGGTTCCGATAAAAGATTTTTGAAGTGGAAGAAAGATTCCTTGCATTCTTCTGTTCATTAGAAAGTGATGCCTTTCTTCATTAAGTTAAAGAAGGGTAAATCTTTTGGGCTAAGGCTCCTAGGAATCGGAAAAGGGCTGTAAGCCACCCTGTTAACCTCTAGACATCTTTAACAGATCTCGGGCTAGTCATCCGAATAATCGTATCACATTTTTCCAAGTTGGCCACGACTCGCCGCTATGTTATCATGAAACCAAGGAACTTTTCGGCCTCCATTGCGAAAGTGCACTTCGCTGGATTTAAGCGGATTCTGTGCTTGTGAAGGGATTGGAACACCAGTTACAGATCTTCTAATAGAAATTCCGCTCTTATAGTTTTGACAAGCATGTCGTCAACATACACTTCTCTTGCTCTAACGATCTGGTCTTGGAAAATCTTCGTCATGAGCTACTGATATGTGGCGCCAGCGTTCTTTAGGTCGAATGGCATAATTGTGTAGCAGTAATACCGTCTAGCATGATAAATGTCGTCTTTTATTTTTCATGTCAGTTTATCAATATGTGATTATAACCAGAGTAAGTATCCATAAAGCTCAGATATTTGTATCCGGAAGCCAAGCCAACCAGGTTATCAATGCTGGGTAGTAAGAAAAAGTCGGGGCAAGCTTTGTTGAGGTCCGAGTAATCTGTGCACATTCTCCACTTTTTGCTAGTTTTTTTACAAGCACTAAGTTTGAAAGCTAAGTCACGTAGGTAAGTTCCTGGATGAATCCACCCTAGAAAAGGCTATCAGTCTGCTTTCTAACCTCTATTGCCCTATTCAACAACATCTTTTGTCGCTTTTGTACCACGAGATTTGCTTTTAACTTTATGGCAAGCCTGTGAGACATGAACCCTGGATCTATCCCTGGCTTGGCAGCAGGAGTCCAGGCAAACAAATCTCCATTTTGTTTTAAGACAGCTATCAAGGAGGTTGAGCTCGTAAGATAAGTTTCGGTAAGGAAAGTGTATTTTTCCTCCGCATCGGCTATCTGTTCTTTCTCTAGGTCCCCTTCTGATTCTGGTCAAGGGCGCTCTTCTAGCCTTGTGTACAAATCGACGATGAATATACCTACGGCGTCACGAGATTTCTTGCGAAGGGATAAGCTGGCGTTGTTACAGGCTATTGCTCATTCCGTATCACCGTGGATAGTTCCAATAGTCCTATCATCTACCCAAGACTTCATAGTCAAGAACTTAGTAAACACCACTACATAGAAGTCATTTATGATTTTTCTTCCTAAAATGACATTATAAACCATGAAGTCTTTACGTACAACGAAATTAGCCATGACCATTCTCTTCTTGTTTCCTCCAATACAAATTGGAAGCCTGACTGCCCCCATCTGGCTTGATGAAGAAGTCTCCTAGACCGACTACATTGTGTTGGTGGGTTTGCAAATTTGTATCCTTGAGTTCTAGGTCATCAAAAGTATTTTGGAATAATCTATTGGAGTCGGCACCCATGTCAACCAAAATCCTTTATATAATAATACCTATTCCTACCCTAGGCGTAATGACCATGGGTGGATCGTTGGCCATGTCTCCGAGTAGGTAGTCTTGTGGGCCAAAAGTGAAGTTCGGGAATGTGGGTGGCTTTTGATGTTCCGAGGTGGTTGCCGTAAGGATTTCGATCTCTTTCCTTTGGGAGGACTTAGATCTTTCACCTGGTCGTCTGACCACAACGTTGACCACAATGGTGGGATCCATGTTCATTTCGTCCCTTGGGGTTGTTTTGACAATTCTGGGGTTGCGCCCCTTGATGATCCATATTTGACGATATATTTTAGCTTGAATTGGATGGATTTCATCACATAAACTCACACTTATTCACCAAAATAGCAAACTTTTATGTTTGATCCCTAAAGTAAGCCTAAATGTGAAAACATGCATTTTTGTACTTAAATTGAGCAATTCAATCTCACTTTTATTCCATTCGATGCTGTGATATGTTTGTTGAGTGATTTCAGGTACTAGAGGCAAGAATGGTTTGGTAGAAGTGGAAGAGAACATGCAAAAAAGGAGAAAATATGAAGAAAACAAAGGAGAAAAGCATTTTAGCCTGTGCCCACGCAAAAGGGTCAAAATCAGGACCTGTGCATCCACACACCTTCTGTGCCCACGCACAGGCTGTGCCCATGCTCAGGGTAGAATGGAAATCAAGACCTGTACCCACGCACAGGAGGAAAATCAGCATCTGTGCCCATGCACAGACCTGTGCGTCCGCACAGGTACCAACGCCTGCCTCCATTAAAATTTCACGTGGAATCGCGTTTTGGGGACTTTTTGGGCCATTTTTGAAGGCTTTGAAGCATATTTAAAGGGGGGAAGCAACACCATATGATAACATACATTACCATACTTCACAGAATAGTTTTTAGGAGTAGTTTTAGAGTAGTTTAGTTTTAGGTTTTCTCTCTTAAGGTTTTTAATTAGGGTTTCAATGTAGCATTTTATACTTCAATTTTGTTTTTGGATTTTGCTATCTCATTGTAAGTATTTCTTTAATTCCTCTTTTATTGCACTACTTGTTCTACACTTTCTTCTACTTTAATTTCCTTTTATCAATACATACATAGTCTTCCAATTTCGGATTCCTAGTTGTTTAATTTGATGTTTGATGGCTTTTATATGTTTGTTTGAGTTGCTTTTATTGATTTTGAACATTTATGGTTCATAGCTTTTACCATTTTCCCAATTTTGCCATGTTTTATATTTATGCCCTCCATGTGTTTGATGAAATGTCAATTTTGATTATGGGGTAATTTTCACCTCTTGGCTTGGGAAAAATGAGCTTATGGATTACTAGAGCCATAATGTCCAACATTTAGTGATAATTCTTGGGTTGTTACTTATTATTGTTTCCACTAACGCTAGCTTTTTACTAAGGTAATTAGTAAGTTAGCTAGGATTTGTGGATTAATAATAATTATGCTCACTTGACTTATCCTTCGATGTTAAGGGTTGACTTAGTGAGATTAATCCATCATAATTATCATAGTTTTGGTTATGGCAAGGAAAGGATTCCATAACTCATCCCAAGTCAAGGTTTCATTTATGTTTTAAATCACATTTTCATCACTTTATAGTCTTACTTGTTTATATTGCATACATAGTTCTTTTATTCCTTTATTAGGTTATTAATTGCAATTTTGTCTAGTTCTTTAATTCCTTTATTTGTTTGCTTCCTTATCATTGAAAAAACCATTGCTTTCTACAACCAAAATTGTATGCACTCGTTGTCACTAGTTCCTAGGGAGAACGACCCGAGGTTTGATTACTCTCGGTTATTTAGAAATTTTTAACTTTGATTGAGCATTACTTGTTGGTTGAAAGCTATACTTGCAACGAGGTTAAGTCTCCTTTACCGAGAAGGAATTCTTAACCGATGGTTTTACTCACATCATGTTTTTGGCGCCGTTGCCAGGGAACTAGCGTCATGAGTGCTATATTTTGGTTGTTGTAAATATGTGAATAGTGTGAATACATACTTTTTGGTTGTTTGTTTGATTTTGTTGATAATTAGCATTTTATTTCTTTTGTCACTTGATGTCTTTAATTTTTATTTTCCATTTTCTCTATCAGTTATCACCCTCTTGGTTTGGATTTTGGTTGTGATCATTTTGTAGGATTTGATAACTTCAATTGTGGATTGCATCATGGGTTTGGAGCATCAATTTTGGGAGGAGCGACCTCCTCCATATTACAATGAACCATACCCTCCCCAATATGCATACCCAAACCAAGGATATGGTGGATTTCACTATGACTATACACATCCACCACCATATGCCTATGACCCCTACCCTCAACATAACCCTCAATCACCATATTTTCAATCACCACACCACTACCACCATACACCTTCTTACACACCACCTCAAGATACTCATCAACATGAACTACCTCACACATATCCAACCTTCTTCCCGACCAATGAACCTTCTCTCTTACCTAATTGTGAAGCTTTCCCACCCTTGACCCAAGACCATCAAGACCTTCAAGCTTTTCTCCAAGAACAAGAAAGATTCCAAAGGACACAAAGGGAGTTCATGGCTACCATAGGTAAAGCAGTAAACCGCTTAATCCTCATACGCTCATCCGATCAAAGCATTCCTCTTGAGGAATGTGAGGGATCAACTAAGGCTTGTAGTGAAGAGGAGAGCATGGAGCCACAAGAGAAAAAAGAAGGGTTAGAGCTTGAAGTGCAACTAGAAGAAGAAAGGGAAGTATGTGAACCGGAGGAGAGAAAGAAGGAGTTGAGGGAGATTGATCAAGAGGAGGATTCCATCATTAATGATTTTTTGTCCTCCTTGATCAATCCCCTTAATGATCCTCATGAGATTTCTCCCATTGATTCTGAGAGAAACATGGAGGTAGACTTCTCACAACCTCCTTATTATGATTTGAGTGATGGGGAAGAGGAAGTTGGTGAGGAAGCAATTCCGGTCCAAGAACATATTGAGTGGGTGACAATTTCACCTATGAGCTTCATTGGCCCCCATCAATATGCTATCTTGGAGATGGACTACCAACTCAAGGTCCTTCTTGGGTTTGTACATGGTGGAGAAAGGAGTGTGGGTTGCAAAAGGAGTCCAAGGTTCTTCAAGAAAATCAATTCAAGAATTGGAGTTCAAGTGGTGTGTAGAGCACAATTGGGTGATTTTTGGGCAATGTTGGGTTACTACAAGGGTCGATTGAGGACTTGTTCATCCGGCTTGGAGCATAGAAATCCACAAGAAGGAGAGCGGATACCTCGAAAATGGGATCCCGGAGGAGCATTAAAGTGTAAGCTTGGCTGGAGATTTAAGGAAGAGTGGAAATACAAGCCACCCTAGCAAGAATCTCCTAAAAAAAGTCCAACTTAGGACTATAAACCAAAATGCTAGGTGGGAGACACCCTACCATGGTAACATCTTTCTTACCATTTCTCTTTATTTATAGTCCTAGTTTATTGCATGTTTGCTTGTCTTTGTTAGCCTAGGATTGGTTTAGTTTTGAGTTTAGTAGGTTAATTTGCATATGGATCATGATTTTGTGATGTTTCGAATGTTTTGGGGTTGAAATGTTGGTTGAGCTAAGGCATAACACCTTAGAAAAGAAGGAAAATTTTTTTGCAAAACAGGGCATCTGTGCGTACACACGCTGCTGTGCGTGCACACACAACTGTGAGTTTCGTGACCTGTGCGAGCGCACATGACTGTGCGCCCGCACACTCTTTGTATTGCCCTCTGTTCATAGCGCCAGCACAGTCTGTGCGTGGGCGCTCCCTTGTTTATTTTGGTCTGTGCGTGCGCACCACCATGTGCGTACGCAGGCATAGTCCTTATCGCGCCCTCTGTGCGTCCGCATAGGCTTGTGCGTCCGCACGCCAACTTGCAACCACTCTGGTGGGAGCGTTGGCACAGCCTGTGCGGATGAACCCCTACCCTTTTCGCCCATGTTCGTGCGCATGGAACTGTGTGCAGACGCACACATGATCTTTCAAAAAAAAGAGAGTATCTTGTGCGTGCGCACACACTGGTGCGTACGTACAACCCTTACACCCCCTTTTGTCCAGAACATTCGCACGATTTGTGCGAGCGCACACACCCCCTGTTTTACCTTTTTGTGCGTACGCACACATGCCTGTGCGCATGCACAAGTGCTATTTTGGGCATTTTTTTTATTTTTCTCCCATTTGAGCCCTAACACACTTCCACCCTTTCATCCCTCTCTTCTCCCCCTTTCACATTATTTTACGCTTGTTCATGTCTGTTTTGTTTGTGCTTCATTTTTTATTTTAGTAATTATATTAGTTTTAGTTTAGTTGCTTGTTGATTGAATAAGTTGCAAGTGTTTGTTTGATATTGATTGGGTTGCTTGTTGAATGAATTTCATCAATGCACTTATACTTTGCCTTCATTTACTAGTATCTAGTGGGTTTGATCACTCATGTTTTAATTGTACCACTAGGATAAATCATGTAAGTGCATTGAATTAGTGAATTGAGTTGAAATTACTTGTTCATCATGATTTTCATATCAAATTCATCACATAACCGATACTTGTTCCTTGTTAATGCTTTGCATTTGTTTGAGTGACTCAACTTAATCCTTATCAAGTGTGCCACTTTCTGTAACAAGTATCTTACCATGTGACCCTTTCTTTATGTTTCATGATGAATAAGGAGTTTTTGGTTCATTATTAAATTGGTTATTGTTTCTATCAATTTTGCACCTTCACATGCACAACTTCAATATCCAATAATTCCTAAACTCAATTCACTCTTGTGGTAGTTGCCTAAGTATGCTTGTCCGTAATTGATGTTCATCTATTGCTTGCAACTTAGGCCATTTAATTGAGAAATTCGTGTTTACCTTTTTGATCGTGTGGATGCCATTTTAACCGGCCGTTGTGTGTGTTCCAATCGCGCACATTATTGGAATACACACATGCCTCATTTTCCTCATACCACACCACCATGCAACTTCCTCAATTAGATGCTTATTAGCCTTTTCCCCCCTTTATCCTTTTGTGCTACTTGCCCTATGATTCCTAATTATACCTTATTCACTCTTTTTGAGGATGAGACATAACGGCAAGGAGCCGGAAGAGGAGGAGGACACCAAGGATGGAGATGCTAAGCCCGCATTGGACTTGGAGATTTTGCCACAACCCGAGCCCCCGCATCCACCAGCAGAAGGTGGAGGACCGTAGAACCATTCTTCCCAGATTGTGTTCGTGCACGGAGGACCATGCAAAGCTTAAGTGTGGGAAAGGATTCGCCATTTTGGGGAGTAAACTTTCTTTTCCCAAACACTTTGCACTTTCATTTTTGTTTTTTTATTATGTTTCTTGTAGATATTTTGAGTATTTTTAATTGTTGCATTGCACTCTCTTCTAGTATATATATATATATATATATATACAATTTAGCTCATCCATAGTTATTACATTATGCATTGTTGCATGTTATATATTTTATAGATAGAAGTTGTGATTGGATATTGTGAATAGCATATGCCTAGTTCATTTTGATCCTAATTTTTCATGTTACTTTTTGCTTGTTGAAAATTAGGAATAGAACTAGGAAATTTTGAAAAATTGCATCCATCACAACATACATACATACATATATAGAAAATAACTTTGGTGAAAAACAACAAAAAATTTCAAGAATTTTGTTTCAAGGGCATTCTATTGAATTGATTTGGAAAATTATTTTTAAAACTTGCTTGAATGAATTTTATGGAACATAGAAGAGAGAAAGAACAAAACAACCTTGTGAGTTGTTGAGCCTTAATGAGTGGTTATAATTTTTAACCACAATTTTTGTTCATTGTGTGATATATCTCTTTTATGATTGTAATATTGGTTTTGCTCGATTCTTTATTTCCAATATTTGATGTTTTGAATGCATTTAGCATGATTGAGGCCGTTTTTGAATTAAACTCACTCACCCATATGGACCTACCATTGCATCTACCTTTGTTAACCCTTTTAAGCCTCTTAATCCCCTTTGTTCTAATTGTTAGCACATCACAACCCTAAGTGGAAAATCATGAATTACCTTGAATTGAATCTTTGATTAGCTTAGGTTGAAGAGTGTGTTTCATTTAAGTGTAGGAAAAATTTTTGGGAAGCATTGGTAGAGAAAAATTTTATTTTGGGTACTTATTGAAGAATGTGGAAAATTGGTACACATTCATGTATCAATTTGCTTTAACCATATGCATTGGTCATAGAAAAGAAAAAAAAGAAAAAAAATGAAATGAGAAAAAAATAATAAGAGGGGACAAAGGTTGCCCCAAAGAAAAAAAATGAACAAGAAATGCATATGTGAACTTGGATGAAAAAGATGCATGAATGTGTATAAAAAGTGTGATTATGGGAAGTTAGGTTGCATATTTTGTTATTTGGTTGAGTTGGACACTTGAGCTAATCAAAGATCCAATTCCTTAGTCCACTTAGCCATATTTATCCTACCTTAACCCTAACCCCATTACAACCCTCTAAAGACCTCATGATACTTGCACTCACGCATTACATATCTATTGATTGTTAGATGAAAAGCAAATCCTTGAAAGCATGATTAGGAGGAGACTTGAGTGAATTGACCCTAAACACCGAGTGTTTAGAGTGTATACACACCTAGTGAGGGTTCAATTACTCAATTCTATGTTTCCACCTCACTTATCATGTATTCTTACAAGTTGCTTCATTTTGAAACTTGAATCAATTCTTTAGATTTTGATTGCATTGAGTTAATTCTTTGCTTAGCCCTATATGTCCATATACTTGCTTGGAAATTTGATTGTTTGTTTTCACCAAATCAATAGGAACTATAGATAAATATATAGGTATAGATATTATATAGTATACTCGCATGCATATAGATAGTTGCATTCAATAAGTTGTTTCCCTTTGATCATTCTCCTTGTTTGGTTTAGCATGAGGACATGCTATTGTTTAAGTGTGGGGAATTGATGAGTCCATATTTGACGATATATTTTAGCTTGAATTGGATGGATTTCATCACATAAACTCACACTTATTCACCAAAATAGCATACTTTTGTGTTTGATCCCTAAAGTGAGCCTAAATGTGAAAACATGCATTTTTGTGCTTAAATTGAGAAATTTAATCTCACTTTTATTCTATTCGATACTGTGATATGTTTGTTGAGTGATTTCAGGTCCTAGAGACAAGAATGGTTTGGTAAAAGTGGAAGAAAGCATGCAAAAAGGGAGAAAATATGAAGAAAACAAAGGAGAAAAGCATTTTAGCCTGTGCCCACGCACAGGGGTCAAAATCAGGACCTGTGCATCTGCACGCCTTCTGTGCCCACGTACAGGGTTTAAAATCAGGACCTGTGCTCATGCTCAGGGCAGAATGGAAATCAGGACCTGTGCGTCCGCATAGGACCTGTGCCCACGCACAAGAGGAAAATCAGCATCTGTGCCCATGCACTGACCTATGCGTCTGCACAGGTACCAGCGCGTGCCTCCATTAAAATTGTACATGGACTCGCATTTTGAGGGCTTTTTGGCCCATTTTTGAAGGCTTTGAAGCATATTTAAAGGGAGAAGCAACACCATATCATAACATACATTACCATACTTCACAGAATAATTTTTAGGAGTAGTTTTAAAGTAGTTTAGTTTTAGGTTTTCTCTCTTAGGGTTTTTAATTAGGGTTTCAATGTAGTATTTTATACTTTAATTTTGTTCTTGGATTTTGCTATCTTATTGTAAGTATTTCTTTAATTCCTCTTTCATTGCACTACTTGTTCTACACTTTGTTCTACTTTAATTTCCTTTTATCAATACATACATAGTCTTGCAATTTCAGAATCCTAGTTGTTTAATTTGATGTTTGATGGCTTTTATATGTTTGTTTGAGTTGCTTTAATTAATTTTGGTCATTTATGGTTTATAGCTTTTATCATTTTCCCAATTTTGCCATGTTTTATGTTTATGCCCTCTATGTATTTGATGAAATGCCAATTTTGATTATGGGGTAATTTTCACCCCTTGGCTTGGGAAAAATGAGCTTATGAATTACTAGAGCCATAATGTCCAATATTTATTGATAATTCTTGGGTTGTTACCTGTTATTGTTTCCACTGACGCTAGCTTTTTGATGACTTGCATCATCTACCCTTTTTCTTGCATAAAAAGGACCACAAAAGAGCATAATCTCATTTGATCATTGCATTGATGGATAGTATAGTACATTGCTTTGAAATGAGGTTGTGTTGAATTTTAGGTGAAAAAGACATCAAAAATGGGAAGAAAACAACAAAACAAGCTGGGCGTGTGAAACGGGCGTGCCACTTGGAGCAAACGCCACAAAAATACACTAGCATGGCACGCCAATACTAAAGACCAGAGGAAATTCTCAAGCCTTTACATGGGCGTGGCACGCCAATACAATTTTCCAGAGAGCAACATTAAAGGCCATCAAAGTGGTGTGGCACGCCAGGTTGCGCGTGGCACGCCTAACCCATCACTCACTATAGGGCGTGCCACTTGGTGTCGAAGGCGTGGCACACCAGCTTCAAAAGCCACTTGGGCGTGTCACTTGAGGAGTCAGGCGTGGCACGCCAAGCTTTAGGAACCAACAAATGAATGGGCGTGCCACTTGGTGTCGAAGGCGTGGCACGCCAGCACAAGAATTTCACTACAGCGTGCCACTTGGTGTCGAAGGTGTGGCACGTCAGCACAAGAATTTCACTACGGCGTGCCACTTGAATGCTGGGCGTGGCATGCTAGCTGTTAGAACCAAGGCAAAGTGATGAGCGTGGCACGCCTGCCTCACGGCATGGCATGCTGGCTATATTTTCTAGAGAAGAAGTCAGAAGGTCAACTATGAGGGCGTGCCACTTGGTATCGAAGGCGTGGCACGCCAACCACTATTCTTCACTCAGGCGTGCCACTTGAGTCTCAGGCGTGGCACGCCATCATCACCAAATAACCAAGAAGTGGCTTGGCGTGCCACTTGAATGTTGGGCGTGGCACGCCAGCGAAGAAGCCAAGCACATAAATGGGAGTGGCACGCCAAATCCTGGGCGTGCCACGCTAGTTCAATGTTCTAGAGCGATGGATCAAGCACACAGCAAGGGCGTGGCACGCTAGACCCTGGGCGTGCCACGCTAGTTTAATTTTCCAGAAGCAAAAAGAAGAAGGAGAGGACCTAGGCGTGCTACTTGGGCTCGAAGGCGTGGCACGCCAGGAAGCCTAATGAAGGAGGGCATGCCACTTGAAGATCTAGGCATGGCATGCCAAGCCAGAATGAGAGGAGAGCGTGGCACACTAATGAGCGGATAATTTATACGCTTTTTGGCATTGTTTTTAGGTAGTTTTTAGTAGGATCTAGCTACTTTTAGGGATGTTTTCAATAGTTTTTATGCTAAATTCACATTTCTAGAATTTACTATGAGTTTCTGTGTTTTTTTTATTTTAGGTATTTTCCGGCCGAAATTGAGGGACCTGAGCAAAACTCTAATAGAAGGCTGACAAAGGACTGCTGATGCTGTTAGATTCTGACCTCCCTGCACTCGAAATGAAATTTCTAGAGCTACAAAACTCAAAATGGCGCACTCTTAATGGCGTTGGTAAGTAGACATCCAGAGCTTTCCAGAAATATATAATAGTCCATACTTTATTCGAGATTAGATGACGTAAACTGGTGTTCAACGCCAGTTCCATGCTGCATTCTGGAGTCAAACGCCAGAAACACGTCACGAACCAGAGTTGAACGCCAAAAAACACGTTACAACTTGGTGTTCAACTCCAAAAGAAGCCTCTGCACGTGTAAAGCTCAAGCTCAGCCCAAGCACACACCAAGTGGGCCCCGAAAGTGGATTTCTGCATCAATTACTTATTTCTGTAAACCCTAGTAGCTAGTCTAGTATAGATAGGACATTTTACTATTGTATTAGACATCTTTAGTCTCAGTTTTATTCGATTGATCATCTTAGGAGACTATTGATCACGTTTGGAAGGCTGGCCATTTGGCCATGCCTAGACCATCACTTATGTATTTTCAACGGTGGAGTTTCTACACATCTTTAGTCTCACCTATGAACGCGTGATTGACAACCACTTCCGTTCTACCTTAGACCGAGCGCATATCTCTTGGATTCCTTAATTAGAATCATCGTGGTAGAAGCTAGAATTGATGGCGGCATTCATGAGAATCTGGAAAGTTTAAACCTTGTCTGTGGTATTCCGAGTAGGATTCACGGATTGAATGACTGTGATGAGCTTCAAACTCGCGATTGTTGGGCGTGATGACAAACGCAAAAGAATCAATGGATTCTTTTCCGACATGATCGAGAACTGACAGATGATTAGCCGAGCTGTGACAAGAGCATTTGGACCTTTTTCACTGAGAGAATGGGATGTAGCCATTGACAACGGTGATGCCCTACATACAGCTTGCCAGGGAAAGGAGTAAGAAGGATTGGATGAAAGCAGTAGGAAAGCAGAGATTCAAAAGGAACACAGCATCTCCATACACTTATCTGAAATTTCTACCAATGATTTACATAAGTATTTCTATCTTTATTTTCTATTTATTTATTATTATTAATCGAAAACTCCATAACCATTTATTATCCGCCTAACTGAGATTTACAAGATGACCATAGCTTGCTTCATACCAACAATCTCCGTGGGATTCGACCCTTACTCACGTAAGGTATTACTTGGACGACTCAGTGCACTTGCTGGTTAGTTGTGCGGAGTTGTGACAAAGTGTGATTCACGTTTGAGAGCGCTACCAAGTTTATTGGCGCCATTGTTGATAATCACAATTTCATGCACCAAGTTTTTGGCGCTGTTGCTGGGGATTGTTCGAGTTTGGACAACTGACAGTTCATTTTGTTGCTCAGATTAGGTAATTTTCTTTTTGTTTTATTTTAAAAAATTTTCAAAAATCTTTCAAAAATTTATCACCTGTTTTTGAAAATTTTCAGAGTTTTTAAGAATGAATTCTAGAGTTTCATGTAACATGTTGAAGCCTGGTTGGCTGTAAAGCCATGTCTAATTCATTTGGATTGAGGCTTCCCCTTATCAGTATATGAAGTTGGATTAAGTATCAGCTGTTGTATGTCTGATTTGAATGCTAAAGCTTGGCTGGCTATTAAGCCATGTCCAATTCCTGGACCGGAACTTTAGACTAACATTACATGATTCCTGGAATTCTGATTGAGGACTTTGGATTCATTACTTCCTTTTCCCAAAATATGTTTTCGAAAAAAATATATAAAATAAAATCCAAAAAAATTTATAAAATCATAAAAACCAAAAAAAATTATTTTTTGTGTTTCTTGTTTGAGTCTAGTATCAATTTTTATGTTTGGTGTCAATTGCATGTTTTTAAAATTTATGCATTTTTTCAAAAAATTCATGCATGGTGTTCTTCATGATCTTCAAGTTGTTCTTGGTAAGTCTTCTTGTTTGATCTTGATGTTTTCTTATTTTGTTTCTTTTGTTGTTTTTCATGTGTATTTTTGCATTCATAGTGTCTAAGCATTAAAGATTTCTAAGTTTGGTGTCTTGCATGTTTTCTTTGCATAAAAATTTTTTCAAAAATATGTTCTTGATGTTCAGCATGATCTTCAAAGTGTTCTTGGTGTTCATCTTAACATCTATAGTGTTCTTGCATGCATCATGGTTTTGATCCAAAATTTTCATATTTTGGGTCATATTTGTGTTTTTCTCTCTCCTCATTAAAAATTCAAAAAAATCAAAAAATATTTTTTCCTATTTTACTCATAATTTTCGAAATTTTGGGTTGATTTAGTAAAAAATTTTTAAGATTAGTTATTTCTTGTTAGTCAAGTCAAAATTTCAATTTTAAAAATCTTATCTTTTTCAATACTTTTTCAAAAATCAAATCTTTTTTATTTTTTACTATTTTTAAAAAATTTAAAAATATTTTTCAAAATATTTTTCTTAATTTTATTTCAATTTTTCGTAAACTTCACTAATAATTAATGTGATTGATTCAAAAATTTGAAGTTTGTTACTTTCTTGTTAAGAAAAGTTCAAACTTTAAATTCTAGAATCATATCTTTTAGTTTCTTGTTAGTCAAGTAATTAATTTTAATTTTAAAAATCAAATCTTTTTCAAAATATCTTCTCAAATAATATCTTTTTCAAAAATTTGATTTCAAAATATCTTTTCTAACTTCTTATCTTTTCAAAATTGATTTTTAAATTTTTTTCAACTAACCAATTGACTTTTGTTTGTTTCTTATCTTTTTCAAAACTACTTAACTACTTTTCCCTCTCTAATTTTTGAAAATCATCTCCCTCTTTTTCAAAATTCTTTTAATTAATTAATTGTTTCAAATTTTAATTTTAATTTTATTTCTTCTCTTAATTTTCGAAAATCACTAACTCTTTTTCAAAAATTATTTTCGAATTTCTCCCTCTCTCATCTCTTTCTATTTATTTATTTATTTACTAACACTTCTTTTCATCTCAAGAATTCGAACCTATCCTCCCCCTTGTGTTTGGATTCTTAACTCTTTTCCTTTTTCTATTCCCTTCTTTTTCTACTAACATAAAAGAATCTCTATACTGTGACATAGAGGATTCCTCTTCCTTTTCTGTTCTCTTCTTTCTCATATGAGCAGGAACAAGAAAAAAGGCATTCTTGTTGAAGCTGATCCAGAACTTGAAAGGACTCTGAAGAGGAAACTAAGAGAAGCTAAAATACAACAATCCAAAGACAACCTTACTGAAATTTTTGAACAAGAAAAGGATATGGCAGCCGAACCCAACAATAATAATGCAAGGTAGATGCTTGGTGATTATACTACACCTACTTCCAAGTTTGATGGAAGAAGCATCTCAATCCATACCATTGGAGCAAACAATTTTGAGCTAAAACCTCAACTAGTTGCTCTAATGCATAACAGAACTGCAAATTCCATGGACTTCCATTAGAAGATCCCTACCAGTTTTTAACTGAGTTCTTACATATCTGTGAGACTGTTAAGACTAATGGAGTAGATCCTGAAGCCTACAGGCTCATGCTTTTCCCTTTTGCTGTAAGAGATAGGGCTAGAACATGGTTGGACTCACAACCTAAAGATAGTCTGGACTCCTGGGATAAGCTGGTCGCGGCCTTCTTGGCTGAGTTCTTTCCTCCTCAAAAGCTGAGTAAGCTTAGAGTGGATGTTCAGACCTTCAAACAAAAAGATGGTGAATCCCTCTATGAAGCTTGGGAAAGATACAAGCAGATGACCAAAAGGTGTCCTTCTGACATGCTTTCAGAGTGGACCATTTTGGATATATTCTATTATGGTCTATCTGAATTCTCTAAGATGTCACTGGACCATTCTGCAGGTGGATCCATTCACCTAAAAAAAAATACCTGCAGAAGCTCAAGAACTTATTGACATGGTTGCAAATAACCAGTTCATGTACACTTCTGAGAGAAATTCCGTGAATAATGGGACGCCTCAAAGAAAGGGAGTTCTTGAAATTGATGCTCTGAATACCATATTGGCTCAAAACAAAATGTTGACTCAGTAAGTCAATATGATTTCTCAAAGTCTGAATGGATGGCAAAATGCATCCAACAGTACTAAAGAGGCATCTTTTGAAGAAGAAGCTTATGATCCCGAGAACCCTGCAATGGCAGAGGTAAATTATATGGGTGAACCTTATGAAAACACCTATAATTCATCATGAAGAAATCATCCAAATTTCTCATGGAAGGATAAATAAAAGCCTCAACAAGGCTTTAATAATGGTGGAAGAAATAGGCTCAGCAATAGCAAGCCTTTTCCATCATCTTCTTAGCAACAGATATAGAATTCTGAGCAGAGCACTTCTAGCTTAGCAAACATAGTCTCTGATCTATCCAATACCACTTTAAGTTTCATGAGTGAAACAAGGTCCTCCATCAGAAATCTGGAGACACAAGTGAGCCAGCTGAGTAAGAAAATCACTGAAACTCCTCCTAGTACTCTCCCAAGCAATACTGAAGAAAATCCAAAAGGAGAGTGCAAAGCCTTGACATAATCAACATGGCCAAACCTAGAGAGGAAGAAGAGGACGTGAATCCCAATGAGGAAGACCTCATGGGACGTCTCTCAAGCAAGAAGGAGTTCCCTATTGAGGACCCAAGGGAATTTGAAGGTCATATAGAGACCATAGAGATCCCATTAAACCTCCTTCTGCCATTCATGAGCTCTGAAAACTATTCTTCCTATGAAAAGGATGAAGATGTAATTGGAGAGCAAGTTGCTCAATATCTAGGAGCCATCATAAAACTGAATGCCAAGTTGTTTGGTAATGAGACTTGGGAAGGTGAACTTCCCTTGCTCATTAGTGAACTAGATACTTAGGTTCAGCAAACTTTACCTCAAAAGAAACAAGATCCTGGTAAATTTTTAATACCCTGTACCATAGGCACTATGACCTTTGAGAAGGCTCTGTGTGACCTAGGGTCAGGCATAAATCTTATGCCACTCTCTGTAATGGAGAAGCTAGGGATCATTGAGGTACAGCCTGCCACATTCTCATTACAAATGACAGACAAGTCAGTAAGTCAAGCTTATGGATTGGTAGAGGACGTGTTAGTAAAGGTGGAAGGCCTTTACATCCCTGCTGATTTCATAATCTTAGACACTAGGAAGGAGGAGGATGAATGCACCATCCTTGGAAGACCTTTCCTAGCCACAACAGGAGCTGTGATAGATGTTAACAGAGGAGAATTATCCTTCAATTGAATGGGGACTACCTTGTGTTTAAAACCTAAGGGTGTTCTTTTGTACACATGGAGATGAAGCATGAAAAGCTTCTCTCAAGACAGAGTCAAACAAAGCCCCCATAATCAAACTTTAAGTTTGGTGTTAGGAGGCCACAAGCAAACTCTAAGTTTGGTGTTAAAACCCCACATCCAAACTCTAAGTTTGGTGTTGGGAGTCTACAACATTGACCTGATCACCTGTGAGGCTCCATGAGAGCCCACTGTCAAGCTATTGACATTAAAGAAGCGCTTATTGGGAGGCAACCCAATTTTTATTTATTTAATTTTATTTTTATTTTATTGTTCTTTTATGTTTTATTAGGTTCATGATCATGTGGAGTCACAAAACAAATACAAAAATTAAAAACAAAATCAAAAATAGCAGAAGAAACAGCACACCCTGGAGGAAGGGCTTACTGGCGTTTAAACGCTAGTAAGAAGCATCTGGCTGGCGTTCAATGCCAGAACAGAGCATGGATATGGCGTTGAACGCCAGAAACATGCAGCAATCTGGCGTTTAAACACCAGAATTGCACACTGAGGAAAGCTGGTGTTCAACGCCAGAAACATGCTACAGACTAGCGTTAAACACCTAAAACAAGCATAGATATGGCGTTTAACGCCAGAAATAAGCATCAATCTGGCGTTAAACGCCAGGATTGCATGCAGAGGGCATTTTACATGCTTCATTGGTGCAGGGATGTAAATCCTTGACACCTCAGGATCTGTGGACCCCACAGGATCATCTCAAGATCTGGACACCTCTAACTGGAGACTTTAGCAAAGCTGAGTCACAATCTGAAAAGGTTCTCCCTGTTATGTGTCTGTGGCATTTATGTATCTGGTGGTAATACTGGAAAACAAAGTGCTTAGGGCCACGGCCAAGACTCATAAAAGTAGCTGTGTTCAAGAATCAACATACTTAACTAGGAAAATCAATAACACTATCTAAAATTCTAAGTTCTTATAGAAGCCAATCATTCTAAACTTCAAAGGAAAAAGTGAGATGCCAAATTCACATTTCTGGACATTACTATGAGTTTGTGTGTTTTTCTGTGATTTTAGGTATTTTCTGGCCGAAATTGAGGGACCTGAGCAAAACTCTGATAGAAGGCTGACAAAGGACTGTTGATGCTGTTGGATTCTAAATGGCACGCTCTCAACGGCGATGAAAAGTAGACATCTAGAGCTTTCCAGAAATATATAATAGTTCCTACTTTATTCGAGATTATATGATGTAAATTGGCGTTCAACGCCAGTTCCATGCTGCATTCTGGAGTCAAACGCCAGAAACACGTCACGAACCAGAGTTGAACACCAAAAACACGTTACAACTTGGCGTTCAACTCCAAAAGAAGCCTCTGCACGTGTAAAGCTCAAGCTCAGCCCAAGCACACACCAAGTGGGCCCCGGAAGTGGATTTCTGCATCAATTACTTATTTCTATAAACCCTAGTAGCTAGTCTAGTATAAATAGGACATTTTACTATTGTATTAGACATCTTTGGTCTCAGTTTTATTCGATTGATCATCTTAGGAGACTATTGATCACGTTTGGAAGGCTGGCCATTCGGCCATGCCTGGACCATCACTTATGTATTTTCAACGGTGGAGTTTCTACACACCATAGATTAAGGGTGTGGAGCTCTGCTGTACCTCGAGTTTTAATGCAATTACTGCTATTTTCTATTCAATTCAGTTTATTCCTGTTCTAAGATATTCGTTGCACTTTAACATGATGAATGTGATGATCCGTGACACTCATCATCATTCTCACCTATGAACGCGTGATTGACAACCACTTCCGTTCTACCTTAGACCGAGCGCATATCTCTTGGATTCCTTAATTAGAATCATCGTGGTAGAAGCTAGAATTGATGGCGGCATTCATGAGAATCTGGAAAGTTTAAACCTTGTCTGTGGTATTCCGAGTAGGATTCACGGATTGAATGACTGTGACGAGCTTCAAACTCGCGATTGTTGGCCGTGATGACAAACACAAAAGAATCAATGGATTCTATTCTGACATGATCGAGAACCGACAGATGATTAGCCGTGCTGTGACAAGAGCATTTGGACCTTTTTCACTGAGAGGATGGAATGTAGCCATTGACAATGGTGATGCCCTACATACAGCTTACCATGGAAAGGAGTAAGAAGGATTGGATGAAAGCAGTAGGAAAGTAGAGATTCAAAAGGAACACAGCATCTCCATACACTTATCTGAAATTCCTACTAATGATTTACATAAGTATTTCTATCTTTATTTTTTGTTTATTTATTATTATTATTCGGAAACTCCATAACCATTTATTATCCGCCTAACGGAGATTTACAAGATGACCATAACTTGTTTCATACCAACAATCTCTGTGGGATTCGACCCTTACTCACGTAAGGTATTACTTGGACGACCCAGTGCACTTGCTGGTTAGTTGTGCGGAGTTATGACAAAGTGTGATTCACGTTTGAGAGCGCTACCAAGTTTATTGACGCCATTGTTGATGATCACAATTTCATGCACCACACGCCACTGAAGTTCCAACCACACGCCAGCTGGGAGTTCATGTTTATTGAGTTTCTTTTCCCTCCAAATTGTAATTTTCCTTTTCCACTTTTGTGTTTCTTTTATTTTGAGAGCTTGGAGTAGTATAAATAACCCCAAGAAGTACTGAAAAAGGGGGTTAAGCAGTTAGAAGAGTTTTTCGTTTTACTTTTCACTCCATCTTGAAGTACTTTTCTCTAAGCTATGAGTAGCTAAATTCCCTCTCATTGAGAGAGGGAGCTCTGTTGTACTTGATAGATTAATGATAGTGGATTTTCTTCTTCTCTTCATCTTCTCTTTGATTTGCTAGAAGAAATTTTGTTTTTCATGCTTAGTGTTCAATCATCTTAGAAAAGAGGTTGAATGCAAAATGGGTTTCATGGGAACCTTGGAAAAGGAAACATGAAACCATGCTAGAAATCCCTTCTCACACTTGAGTAGAATCTGGGTTTTGGTGTTTGGATATGGCGACATACAATCCTCCCTCTACCTAGACCTATGATGATGTGTGGTATAATCAGGGACCAAGCATATCTCTCTTCATGAGCAATTAGACCATGAAATTGGCTATTGATCAAGATTTGAGAGATTGAGTCACCAAGGAATTGGGGCTCAATCAATCATGATTGCCAAGAGGTCAATGAGTTGCATGATTGAAGAGGATATGAGCTGGATTTAATCCAAAGAGACAACATCTCCTGATCTCAATAAATTTCCCCTATTCTCATCTATCACTTTCTTTATAGCTTTCTTTTACATTTTGCAATTCCCCATTTCCATTTACATTTATGTCATTTAAGCTTCTGCCCTTTACATTCGTGCCATTTCCATTTCCGCACTTTATTGCCTTTCTTTATTTTTGAGTCAATTTTAATTCTGTCATTTACAATTCTGCAATTACAATCTATTCTGTTTAGCTTGACTAATTCCCCAATTAATTAAAGTTGCTCAAATCAATCAATCTATGTGGATACGATCCCACTCCACTGTGGGTTATTACTTGACGATAATTTTGGTGCACTTGCCAAAAGAGCGGATTCATAATTAAAAATTTTATGGGTACTGAAATCCATCCATCACTTTTTACTAAGGAAATTAGTAAGTTAGCTAGGATTTTTGGATTAATAACAATTATGCTCACTTGAGTTATCCTTCGATGTTAAGGGTTGACTTAGTGAGATTAATCCATCATAATTATCATAGTTGTGGTTATGGCAAGGAAAGGATTCCATAACTCATCCCAAGTCAAGGTTTCATTTATGTTTTAAATTACTTTTTCATCACTTTATAGTCTTACTTGTTTATATTGCATACATAGTTCTTTTATTCCTTTATTAGTTTATTAATTGCAATTTTGTCTAGTTCTTTAATTCCTTTATTTGTTTGCTTCCTTATCATTGAACAAACCCCTTGCTTTCTACAACCAAAATTGTATGCACTCGTTGTCACTAGTTCCTATGGAGAACGACTCGAGGTTTGATTACTCTCGGTTATTTAGAAATTTTAAACTTTGATTTAGCATTACTTGTTGGTTGAGAGGTATACTTGCAACGAGGTTAAGTCTCCTTTACCGAGAAGAAATTCTTAACTGACGGTTTTGCTCACATCACCCCTCTTCTCCCTCAGGTGACCTCTATTGGGTAAGCTTCCTTGGTTCGCGACCAGAGAAGCTTTCTGCCTTGGATTGCTTGCTCCAGGGCATCTTTTAGATTGAAATAATCTTACATTCTGTGTCGGTAACCTCGATCATAATCACAGTATAAGGACTTGTTTCCCCCAGTTCATTCACACCCCAGTTAGCTATTTACTGGTAGACTTCTGCAATTGGGGAGGTCAGACGTGTGTAGTTGGTAAACTTCTCGATTCTCAAGGGTCAAAGAGGATTTCTCACATGGTCTTTAGCACCATCTCTAATGGGCTGGGATGGGCCGCCTTGTCGCTGAGGGGCATTAGTGGCGGGGGGGGTGGACCTGCAAAGAAATTTTGACTCCCAAGTCAGAATGGATCTTAGAGGCTGAGTTTTTAGGGTTTGTATGTGTCTTACCTAGGGAGAGTCCAAAACTCCCCTTATATGAATACTTTCCCGATATTAAAAATATTCTAAACGGGAAAAATACGATTCGCATCCGAATATGATTGACAGAGTAAGTTGAGGCTAACCGAAAGGTCTCGGATACTTGGGCCAAAGAGGTCGAATTGGGCTTAAGTGTTGGATCTTCATTGGGCCACTAAGGTTGGAACTCGAGTCCGCAACAATGTCTCATCTGCCAAACATGTTTGTGTCTTTGTATCCTTGTTCCATTGTCTCGTACCTGTAAACAAATGCAACCTTAGGCATAGACAAAAACATTGCGTTTTGGAACACTAAATTAGTGTATTTTATAAGAAAGATACAAAAACACTAAGCAGAGACACAAATTATTTTTTCTTTTATTATTACTATTAGTTTTTTATAATTATATTTTTACCATTCTATTTTTCTTTTTAAATTTTGTGTCAAAAAAAAAAATAAAGATTAATTAAATTTTTTATTATTTGTTATATCTTATAACAAAATATAAAAATACTGATATTTATATTTCTATCTTTTATGTTTTGTCCTTATTACTTGTTATGTTTTCAAAACTAAACATAATTTTATGGGTAGGATATAAACATAAAACAAACGTTTTCTAAAGCATGAAAAGGAGGTGGCAAAAGGCGATATTGGAACTTCTTAAAACACATTAGGGGTGTATCCAGAAGCAAATTACCATTAAACTTTGGTGGTTGTTTGAGGTGATCACAACAGTGGTGATGGTGTTCAAAACAAAAAGTTCGAATATAGTGAAATAAAGGTAAGGAAATCGATTTCAATGGATAAAAGTTATTATTGAAAAGTTTGGGCATATAACAATTTCTTTCAACACCATATTATTGAAAAGTCTGAGCATATACATCCAAATTGAGACCACTGAAATTTTAATAGTCAATTTGAAGATTTTGGTAAAATTTTAGAGGTCAATTTGAATATTAATTTCTTCTAAATAAGATCTTTTTTTTATCATTTTTTTTCTTAATTTATTATTTCTATCTTTTTCTATAATTTTAACATTTTTTATATTTAATTTTCTTCAAAATTCATATTTATTTTATCTATTTATATTTATTAATTTGTTTAAATACAAAAAATATAAAATATTGTTCAATTTTTTTTATTTTTTTATTTTATTATTTTATATAAACCCATAAAGAAAAACACACACATAGTGGAGGGTTCGCTGTCTCACTCTTAACAGTGGTGACCTTCCGTTTCTCTCTTCTCTTTTGTAGTCAAATATTATACTTCTTATAAATTTTTCTATTTATATTCATTAAAATTTTATGTGGTTTACTTTTTAATGAATGAAAATAATTTTTTTATTTTTATGTGGTTTATTTTTTATGAATAAAAATACTTTTTTTATAAAAAAATATATATATTGTGCGCATAATATAATTGATTCATTATGGTCTCTAATTCGCTGGATTAACATTCAAGAGCTACTCGCCTGCTGTTAGCTTTTACAAGTTTTATTATAGTTGATTAATCATTACAATGTGGCAGCGTTCAAACAGAGCAAAGTAAATGCTTTTATTTTATGAATAAAATATTATTTTTGTCTTCTAATATTTAGAATAAATTTGGAAGTTATTTTTAATATTTAAATAATTTTATTTAAATTTTTAATATTTCCAAATCTTTTTAATGTTATCCTATTATTAGTGGTCTATTAATAGAATTGATGGTGAGACAAAATTTAGACGATTATAAAATATTAGAGACTTAAATAAGACGAAAATATTTGATACAAAAATTTTACATTATTCTTAAAAAAATTACCAAATCAAGTAAAATAATAATAAATTTTAATAGAACAAATTGCATCAGAAATTCAAGATTTTTACTCATATTTATAGAATAACTAGTATATAAATTTTAGAAAAATGATAAAAAGAACATATACATATATAATAAAATATAAATTATATCTTTTTGTCTCTAATTTACCGAACTTATTTAATGCTTAATTTAATTAAATTTGATTTTTAACTTTTTAATAAATTTTAGTTGTTTCTTTAATAATTTTAATTTTTTTACGATAGATAATTGTTCCATTTATTTTTTAGTTTTGCTTTTCATAAAAGATAAATTTATTTAGAATAAAAGTAATGTGATTAAGAGTAAAATTAAAAAATAAATTTATTTAGAATAAAAATAATGTGACTAAGAGTAATTTATTTAGATGCAATTAAAAAATAATTGAATAATTATCTATTATAAAAAATTGATATTATTAAAAGATAAAATTNTATAAAATTAGTTGAATTCATAATGCAATTTATTCTGTTAAAATTTATTTTTATTTTATTTGATGTATCACGTTTTCGTCTTATTTAAATTTTTAACATTTTAAACCGTTTCAATTTTATCTCGTTGTCAATTTTATTAACAGATTTTTAACAACAAGACAATATTAAGATAATTTTAAAATATTAAAAATTTAAATAAAATAATTTAAATATCATAGATAATTTTAAAATTTATTTTAAATATTAGAAATAAAAATAATACTTTACTCTTATTTTATTAAACATTTAAAGCCTCATTTTTACATAATAATTTAATATATAATATTATTCAACAACTTGGGAAATGTATCTATGCAAAAGCCATCGAAGGGCATTTTCGTACCAAAGAAAGGAAAGAAAGAACGAACCAATTTTTAAAGAAAGAACCAAGCACAGTTGCCGTTATATGATATTCTTTGTGATCTACACAAATCCCAACAACACAGCACAACACGCTTTTTCCAAATTTTATACAAATGTTATATATACATGTTCACATTAGAATTAAAAATACTCATATTCCCCTAATTATGAACATCCTCAATCCTTGTTATGAAGTCGTTTCTATAATGAATAGCTTACACGTTGCCACATTGTGTCCGGTTCAACATGTCATTGACATTCCTAATTTTGTACTAATCATGAAAGCAAGCTTAAGATATTCTTGCTTTGTTGTCCTCTTATTCGCATTTTTATTATTATTAATTGTACTTAGTGATTAAGGTGTTTTGGCCGTGTAATTAGTAAGATAACGTTTGTTTTGAGGTATTAAAATAGAGATGAAAAATTGAGATATAGTATTATGTTTGTTGGCTCAGAAATTGGTACTAAAATTTTTGTCTCTATCTCCAAAATTTCAGTATTTCAGTATCTCCAAAAAGTAGAGATACAAGGAATTGAAATTTTTAGAGACATAGACTGAAATTTTAATAACATTTTATACCTAAAATACTCTCATTTCAATTAATTAATTCTAATTTTATTCTTTGTCCAAATTAAATTAGAATTTTATTTTTGTTTCAATTTCTGTCTCTCACTTTGCACCAAACAAAATATACTAAAATTTATTTTAGTTTCTGTCTCTTAGTCTCTGTCTCTCAGTCTCTGTCTCTCTACCAAACGCTACCTAAATGATTAATTCTTGCTTTGTTGTCCTACTCTTTATATACCTTTATACTCTTTCATTTCCCGGTTCCATTCCCTCTGTTGTAGAATAAATAAAGATCATATATAAATTAAAAAAAAGTATAAATAGAAAATTCTAGTATAATAATCTCACTATAAAAGAAGTAATTTATATATTTACTACTATTATATATATTAAGAACATATAAAAGAAAGAGAAAAAAAAGTTTTGTATAAAGAGAGAAGTTTATTATTCATGTGTGTATCTTCCTTCAGAACAAACCCCTATTTATATACATATAAGGGGTCACTTTTTCAAACTCAATTAATTATACAATCTCTCTTGATATTCTCAATAACATAGAAAAATTGTTATCCACCTCATATCCACTTCACACTTATCACAATACTCCCCCTTGGATGACCATTTAGGATTATGCTTCGTTAAAACCTTATTAAAGAAAAACCCAATGCGAAAAAAACTTTAGTGAAGGAAAAAGAGTACATTATCCTTTGTGATGGGAACTGCCTCATTAAAAACCTTGTCAAGAAAAATCTAATGAAAAAAAACCTGACAAAGGGAAAAAGAGTACAGTCTCCCCCTCTTGTCGACATTATTTAATGTCTTGAAATCGGCACATCCCAATCTCATGTATCAATCTTTCAAAGGAGAATTTTGGGAGTGACTTTGCAAATAAATCTGCCAGATTAGTACTTGAACGGATCTGTTGGACATCAATTGTCCCTTGATTTTGAAGATCATGAGTGAAGAAGAATTTGGAAGAAATATGCTTTGTTCTATCGTCTTTGATATATCCGTCCTTAAGTTGAGCAATGCATGCTGTATTATCTTCAAACAGGACAGTTGGAGCTATCTTCTGATCAATCAATCCACATGATGACATAATATATTGGATTAAACTTCTGAGCCAAAAATAGTCGTGACTAGCTTCATGTATCGCGAGTATTTCAGTATGATTAGAGGAGGTTGCTGCTATCGTCTGTTTGGTGGACTTCCACAATATAGCTGTACAACCATATGTGAATAGATATCCTATTTAAGATCTCCCTTTATGTGAAACAAACGAGTATCCAACATCTGCATAGCCAACTAATAGTGACTTGGATTCATATGGATAATATAATCCCATGTCAACCGTTCCTCGAAGATATCGAAAGATTTGTTTAATTCCATTACAAGGTCTTCTGGTTGGAGAGGAACTATACCTTGCTAGTAAATTCACAGTAAATGATATATTGGGACGTGTATTATTAGCAAGATACATTAGTGCTCCAATAGTACTAAGATATGGTACTTCAGGATCAAGGATATGTTCTTTTTCTTCCTTAGGACGGAATTGATTCTTATTCACATCCAAAGATCTAACGATTATTGGAGTACTTAATGGATGTGAACTATCCATATAAAATCTCTTCAAGATCTTTTCTGTGTTTGTTGTTTGATGAATGAAGATCCCATTTGTTGTGTGCTCGATCTGCAGGCCGGGACAGAATTTAGTTTTTCCAAGATCTTTCATATCAAACTCTTCTTTTAGAGCTTTTATATATGTTGGAATCTCTTCGATCAAGAGTTTCAATGATATTTAAATCATCAATGTACATAGCAATTATAATGAATCCAGATGCAGATTTCTTTATGAAAACACATGGGCATATATCATCATTCTTAAATCCGTTTTTGGTCAGATACTCAGTAAGACGATTATACCACATTCGTCCAGATTGCTTTAGACCATATAAAGATCTTTGCAATTTAATTGAGTATAATCCCTACGAATATTTATTGGATGGTTTAGATATCTTCAGTCTTTCAAGGACTTTCATATAGATATCACGATCTAATGAGCCGTATAAGTAGGTTGTTACCACATCCATTAAATACATATGTAGTTTATGATATACGGATAAACTGACCAAATAACGCAATGGTATCGCATCCACTACAGGAAATACGTTTCTTCATAATATATACCAGGACTTTGTGAGAAACCTTGTGCCACAAGTCGGGCTTTGTAGCGCACAACTTCATTTTTCTCATTTCGTTTTCTCAAAAATACCCATCGGTATCCAACAGGTTTTACATCTTCTGGTGTATGGACTACAGGTCTAACTCAGCCAAGTGAGTCTAAGTGAGTCTAACTTAGCCTTCATGGCTTCTTCCCATTTTGCCCAATCATTCCTTTTTCGACATACTTCGACTAATCTTGGCTCAAGATCCTTACTTTCATGCATGATATTTAATGTCACATTATATGGAAATATTTCATTGACAATTGTCTTATTTCGGTCCCATTTTTCTCCTGTAAAGACATAATTTATCGAGATCTCGTCATTTTCACAATTTTTAGGTACCTGAACTTCTTCTGACATTAAAACTATATCAGAATTTTGGACAACTGCAGGAGTCTCTACTATGTCTTTTTTAACGAGAATCATATTTACCTCTTTTCTTTTTTGAGGATTTTTGTCTTTGGAAACGACAGGCCTGCCATGCTTTTGGCATATATTTGCTTCGGTGGCAATTTGTCCAATGGGACATCAATTCGAATTGGGGCATTTTCCGCTGATATATAAGATTTAGTTATCCTCTTTGTATCGGAAAATGCATTAGGAAATTCATTTGCTATTCTTTGCAAATGTATAATCTTTTGAACTTCTAGTTCACATTGCCTTGATCGAGGATCTAAATGCATCAAAGATGATTCTTTCCAATTAAGTTCCTTTTCAGAAAGCTTATTCTCTCCTCCTAATGTTGAAAATTTTGATTCATCAAAATGACAATCCGCAAATCGGGCTTTAAATACATCTCCAGTTTATATCTCGAGATACCTCACTATAGAGGGAGAATCATATCCAACATATATCCCCAATTTTCTTTGGGGTCCCATTTTGGTGCGAGAAGGTGGTACAATGAGAACATATATCGCACACCCAAATATTCTTAAATGGGAAATATTTGGCTGCTTTGCAAAAGCTAATTGTATAAGAGAGAACTGATGATAACTTGTTGGCCTCAAACGAATAAGTGTTGCAGCATGTAAAATAGCATGCCCCCAAACCGAGGTTGAGAGATTTATTCTCATAAGTAAGGGTCTAGAAATTAATTGGAGGCATTTAACAAGTGATTCTGCTAACCCATTTTATGTGCAAATATAAGCTACTGGATGTTTAAAACGTATTCCATTAGCCATACAATAAGCATCAAATGCTTCGGAAGTAAATTCACCATTATTATCAAGACGAATTGCTTTGTTTAGATTTTTTTGGAAATTGTGCTTTTAATCGAATAATTTGAGCAAGTAATCTTGCAAACGCCAGTTTGCGAGAAGATAATAAGCACACATGTGACAATCTCGAAGATGCGTCTATGAGGACCATAAAATTTCTAAAAGATTTACATGGTAGATGAATAGGTCCACATATATCGCCTTGAATTCTTTCTAGGAATTCAGAGGACTCAAATCCAATCTTTACTGGTGATGTCTTTAAAATTAACTTTCCCTGAGAACATGCAACACAGCAAAATTCACTAGATTTAAGAATCTTCTGGTTCTTTAGTGAATGTCTATGGGAGTTTTCAATAATTCTCCGCATCATGGTTGTTCTCGGATGACCCAATCAGTCATGCCAAATTATAAATTCATTTGGGCTAGTAAACTTCTGGTTTACAATGGCATGTGATTCAATTGTACTAATCTTGGTATAATATAACCCAGATGAAAGTGAGGGTAACTTTTCTAATATAACTTTTTTATTTAAATCATGAGTTGTGATACATAAATACTCATGATTTTTCTCATTCACTGTTTCAATATGATATCCATTTCGGCGAATATCTTTGAAATTCAACAAGTTCCTCAAAAAAACAAAATTATAGCTCTTCCGGAGCCTTTTATCACATTGCCCAAGCCAATAATAGTATTAACATATTCTTCTTTTGGCACAAGATGGGTAAAATATATATTACTTTTAAGAATAGTGTGCGAACTTGTACTATCCGCAAGGCAAATATCTTCACAATATGTCCATGCCATTTTTCTTCAAAGACAAATAATAATAATAATAAAATGAGTAAAAGTACATGCACAGTAAAATTATTCATATGAATACTTAACAAACACACATATTAAACTATTTCATGATTGATCAAATAGCTAATATTTTTTTCAGGATCCTCAAAAAAATTAGAGACATCATAATGAGTGGTGGAATTTTCATCATTTGAAACAAAATTTGTTTCTTTTCCTTTGTCATCCTTTTTTAAGGATGCTTGATAAAGATTAAATAGGACCCTTGGAGTACGACAGGTACGTGACCAATGGCCTTTTCCACCACAACAGAAGCATTTATCCTTAATTGATTTACTTTGCCCATTGTTTCTTTCTTTATCCCACTTCTGGTGAGATCCTTTCTTGTGTATATAATTCTTCTTCCTTCCATAATTTTTCTTATTACCAAAATCTTGTCATTTACCTCTTCTGGGGTAACGATTTGCTGCATTTACCTCAGAAAATGGGGCGGCGCCAGCTGGGCGCGCTTCATGATTCCTTAGAAGTAACTCATTGTTGCGTTCAGCAACAAGAAGGCAATAAATTAACTCAGAATATTTTTTTTAAATCCTTTTTCTCGATACTGCTGCTGCAGGAGCACATTTGAGGCATGGAAGGTCGAAAAAGTTTTCTCTAATATATCGGAATTGAGGAAGTATCACCATCTTTTGATTATTATACCTTTTTTCAAGGTCTTTCCAAAGATCTGCAGGATCTTTTAATGTGAGATATTCATTTTATCTTTCGTCAAGATGACGACGAAAGAAAAATCATGGCCTTAGCTTTATCCTTTTGAGATGTATTATTTTCAGCCTTAATAGTATCTCCAAGAGCCATTGAATCAAGATGGATTCTAGCATCAATTATCCATAATAAATAATTATTTTCAGATATATTAAAAGTATTAAATTTAAGATAAGAGAGTTTCGACATAATAAAAATTTGTTACCTGGAGTCTTCTAAAATTTGGTTAGAGTCTCGTATTAATAATATATTGTAGAATAAATAAAGACGATATATAAACTAAAGAAGTATAAATAGAAGACTCTAGTATAATAATCTCACTATAAAAGAAGTAACTTATATATTTACTACTATTATATATATTGTGAATATATAAAAGAAAGAGGAAAAAAAGTTTTGTATAAAGAAAAAGAAGCTTATTATTCGTGTATGTATCTTCCTTTAGAACAAACCCCTATTTATATACATATAATCTCAATTAATTATATAATCTCTTTTGATATTCTCAATAACATAAAGAAATAATCATCCACCTCATATCCACTTCACAATTATCACAATACCCTCTTATATTTTCAATTTTTCCCTTCACATCTTGTTTAGGTCTACTTTGATTTCTTGTTATGGACAAAACCCAATGGTCATTAAAAAAAGACTATTCGATGATAAAACGTTACAACAATGAAAATCTTAATTAATTTTTTAACGAAAACAAATTAAAAGTAATAAAACATCATTCAATGAGAACGTTACAGAATCAAGACATTAAGTCGAAAAAACAACTGCAAAGTCCCAGGGTAATGTCTTTATTACTATAAAAGAGAAGCGAAAAATCACTAAGGTAAGCACATTCTCAAATAATAATAAAGACATTTATTGACTTAAACATAGAAGTATTCTTGAAGGTTGCCCTTTTCACTTGGTTTCCAATAATAGGACTTGGATTTCCATCAACTCTTTAACTTAGAATTTCAGCACTCACTTCGAACATTTGTTGCTTGTTTGGGCGTTATTATTTTGATAAAAAAGATTTTTTTTAATAATTTTTTTTATTTTTTAGTGCGTTTGATAAATTTCTTGTAGTAAAAGTAAAAGTACTAGAAAAATAAAAAAAGAAACATCTTTTTTGAGAAGCAGTAATTTACATTTTTTTAAAAGATCTTTTTTCCTTAAAAAAAGATGTTTTTCATGTAATAAATAAACAAAAAAGTACTTTTATATTGTTGTACCCAAATATAATTGATAGATAAAAGGATCTTTTTGCATAAAATACCCAAACATAAAATTACTTTTATTTTTTTATAAGATCTTTTAAAAAAAGATAATTCAAAAAAGATATTTTTTAGAAGCTCACCCAAACAAGTCCTGGATATGAATCATTTTCATCCAAGAACACATATTTTAGAGAAGGAGACAAAGGTTTGAGCTCAAGCTTGGGGACTTCCTCCTCCCTCTTAGGCGTGTCCATCACTACTTTCTGGGGTGGTGAATCATCAACTTCAACTAATTCATACTCAGAAATAGGATCCAGAACATCATCAAGTACCTCAGCTTCCAGTACCTCTTGAACCAGTTGTTCAACAACATCAGTTCTTATACACCCTCTAGAATCATTAGGGTGCTTGAGAGCTTCAAAAACATTAAGGACCACCTGTTCTTCATTGACCCTCAGGGTTAATTCACCCTTTTGCACATCAATTAGAGCTCTACATGTATCTAAAAAAGGTCTACCAAGAATAATAGAGGATTTTACATCCTCTTCCATGTCTAATATAACAAAATCAGCATGAACAATAAATGGTCCTACTTTCACAAGTAAATACTCAACAACACCAACAGACAATTTAATAGAAAGATCAGCAAGTTGAAGAGAAATACGAGTGGGTTTTACCTCCTCAATTTGAAGCTTTTTCACCACTGAAAGTGGTATGAGATTGATGCTAGCTACAAGATCACATAAAGCTCTCTGAATGGTGACGTCTCCAATCGTGCAAGGAATTACAAAGCTCCATGGATCCTACATCTTCTCAGGAATATTATGTTGAATAATAGCATTGCGTTCCTTGGTTAACACCACTGTTTCTTGTTCCTTCAAATTCCTCTTGTTAGTCAATAATTCTTTCATAAATTTAGCATAAAGAGGCATTTGCACAAGAGCCTCCGCAAAAGGAATGTTGATCTGCAGCTTCTTGAAGACTTCTTAAAATTTAGAAAATTGTTTGTCTTTGGAAGCCTTCTGAAGCCTCTGAGGATATGGCATTTTTGGCTTGTATTCAAGAGCCTTTGTCAATGTAGGATATGTGTCAAGAGAGTCTGGGAATGGATTGTCTGCACGCTTTGGAGGGGCGTGCTCTACTTCCTCCCTCTTCACCTCTGGAGCTTCTTGATAAACTCCAATTTTGTGGTTTATCTTGTGCTTAATTTGGGAAATTTTATCAACTTTTTCACATTTATTCAATGAAATAGCATGGTTTTGTAATTCTCCCTAATTTTGTGCTTAAGAGTAAAAACATTCTTTTTAGACCCCTTAAATTGCTAATTTTGATTCACCTTTGATTCCACTAGATGCCTTGATGTGTTTGTTAGTGAATTCAGGTTGAAAAGGCTAGGAATGGATCAAAGGAGTGAAGAGAAAAGCATGCAAGATGGAGAATTCATGAAGAAATGAGCTTTTGGAGAATTGAGGGCCACGCGCATGCGTCATCCATGCTTACGCATGAGGAGGGATTTTGGCATTGACGCGCACGCGTCCTCCACGTGCACACGTGATGTCAGGCACGTGACCTCATTAAAGTGAATTCGCTGGGGGCGATTTCTGAGCTTTTCTGGCCCAAATCGAACTCGTTTCTGAGGCTATTTCATGCAGAATTGAAGATTGGGCAAAGGGGGAGCAATTAGTTGTAGGATAGCATTATGTAGGTTAGTTTTCTAGAGAGAGAAGCTCTCTCTTCTCACTAGAATTAGGGTTCTTAGGCTTATTTGCACCTTAAATCTAGGGTGTAATTCTTGTTCTCATCTAGTTTTCTTTATGATTTCTTGTTCTCATACCTTTGTTCTCCTTAGTTCTCTTATTAATTTTCCTTTTTATGCCTCTTTTATGTTTATGCACTTTTTTTGGATTGGGATCTCATTTAATGTAATTGATGTTTTATGTTCCTTTTTATTGTTGAATTGAGTTGTTGATTTTTTTCTTGCATTGGGTAGTTGTAGATTTTATCTTTCCTTGCAATTTATTATGCTTTTCTTTTATGCCTTCCAAGTGTTTGACAAAATGCTTGGTTGGATGTTAGAATGGCTTTTGGAGCATTCTTGGCTTGGAAAGAGAAATTAGGCAATATTGAGTCATTAATAGCCAATTTAGATTGGTGATCTAGAGTTGTTAGTTAATATTATTTCCATTGACTCTAATATCTTGCTAATTCAATTAGTGAGTTAATTAGGATTTTTGGATTGAGATTAACTAGTCTTATTTGACTTTCTCTCATGTGAAGATAATATTGTACTTTCTTCTATTGTTGGAGTTAACGAAATAAGATAAATTCTTGTTAGTCATTGTATGACTAGGATTGAAAGCCTTAGGTCTCAATCCTTGCCATGAATGTCTCTCTTTATTACTTGTTTTCTTTAGTTGTTACTTTATTTTCTTTCCATTTTAATTACTTGCCCTTCTACCAACCCACCCCTTGGATACCATAACCAATAATATGCATATCTCACTGCAATTCCTTGAGAAGACGACCCGAGACTAATACTCTCGGTTACTTTTATTGGGTTGGACTTGTGACAACCATAATTAAAACTTTGATTGAGTATTGCTTGTCGGTTAGGAACTATACTTGCAACAAAGTTATTTCCTCTTTTACCGAGAAGAAATTCTTAGATGACGGTTTTGCTCTTTCAGTTCTTTTTCAGCTAGTTCCTCATTGACCTTGGTCTCAGAACCAGCTACTTTACCACTTCTCAATTGAATAGCCTTCCAATCTTCTCTTGGGTTCACCACTGTATCACCAGGAAATGTACTTGAAGACCTCTGAGGTATTTACTTGCTCAATTGACCCATTTGCACCTCCAAGTTTCTAATAGAAGCTCTGGTTTTCTACATAAAACTATTCATCATTATCTCCTAGTTAGATTAAAATTCTGAGATCTCTGAGGTTGGTCTCTCCACCCAAAATTTGGGTGATTTCTCCACCCTTGATTATAGGTCTTAGAGTATGGATCATTGTTGGCATTTTTAGGACCACTACCCATGTAATTGACATATTCAGAAGAAGATTGAGCATAATCATAATTATCATTTTGCACAAAATTACCTGTTATGTCATAGGGGATCTCTTGAGATGCACTCTAAGTGTTGACAGCTGAAACTTGTATTCCACTCAACTGTTGAGTAATTAGACTTATTTGCTGAGACAAAAGTTTATTCTGAGTAAGAAGAGTATTAACAGCTTCCACTTCCAAAACACTTTTCCTTTGAGGAGCTTCAGAGTTCACAGGATTCCTGTTGGATGAATATAAATATTGGTTACTGGCAACCAATTCAATAAGCTCAATAGTTTTCTCAGGTGTCTTCTTCATGTGCAATGAATTATCTGCAGAATTATCTAAGAACATCTTGGACATTTCACCCAAGCCTTCATAAAAGATATCTAGTTGGGTCTATTTAGAGAACATGTCCGGAGGGCATTGCCTAGTTAGCAATTTGTACCTCTCCCAAGCTTCATAGAGGGTCTCACCATCCTTCTGTCTGAAGGTCTGAACCTCTACCCTAAGCTTAATTAGCTTCTTTGGTGGGAAAAATTTAGTAAGAAACCCAGTGACAACTTTATCCCAAGTATCTAGACTCTTCTTGGGTTGAGAATCTAGCCACAGCTTTGCTCTATCCGTCAGAGCAAATGGGAAGAGCACGAGTTTTTACACCTCAGGATTCACTCTATTAGTTTTTACAGTATCACAAATCTGGAGAAAATTAGAGATAAACTGATTGGGATCTTCTTGAGGGAGTCCATGATATTGACAGTTTTATTGCACCAAAGTGACGTCAGAGTGTAGAGAATTCCTAGTGAGGTCACCTATGTAAAATAATAAAATAAAAATACTAATTAAAACAAATAAATAAAATTCAAAATTACTAGTAAATTTAGGACAAGAATTTTAGAAATGCTAAGTTAATAATTAAAATAAAAATAAAAATAACTAGGAAACGCAAAACTTAAATTCAGAAATTAAGGAAAAATAATAGCACTAAAATTCGAAAATACTGAAGCAGAAATTAAGTAAAATTAAATCTAAAACGCCTAATATAAGCAATCAAACAACTAATAGTTGCTAATCACTGTCAATTCCCGGCAACGGCGCCAAAAACTTCGTGCGGAATTTATAACCCACAAACTAACCGGCAAGTGCACAAGGTTGTACCAAGTAATACCTCAGGTGAGTGAGGGTCGATCCCACGATGATTGATGGATTAAGCAACAATGGTTATGTGATATACTTAGTTAGACAAGCAGAAAATGGTGTTTTGAGAGTTCAAAAGCATAAATAGTAAATTCAGAATATCAGAAAGCAAGCAGTAAACAAGTTGTGAAATATGTATGGAGAAATAGTTAAGGCTTTCGAGTTATATATTTTCCGGATTGACTTTTCTTACTAACTATATGTGACTAAACCCTAATTCTTTAGAATTTTTTAGTCTCCTCTAAAATTTATCAACCGCCAATTCCTTGGTCACTTAATTCCAATTAGAGGGTGAAGTTCAATTCTAGTTTATATGCCACAGAAATCCTAATTACCTAAATATAAGAGGATTATATGTCATGTATCCTGTTAAGTCCAGATAATTAGAAATTTAGGAGAATATGTTTTCAAGCTGTTGTTCGAGTAAAGAGCTTTTCCAAGTTATACAAGAACTCAATTAGAACTAAGGTCATACTTCTGTTCCACCCAGATTCATAAAATAAAGAACGAAAATAATTCTTGAATTATAAATCAGTACATGAATTAAAATAGAAAAATAATAGTATCAATCCATACAATAGATAGAGCTCCTAACCTTAACAGAGGATGGACACTCTTGTGCAATCCACTAAAGAAAGTGGTGGAGAGCTTGGTTAGGGAATTCTACACTAATGCTATGCCCCAGCCTGGGCAAACGTATGACTATCTAAGCTATGTGAGGGGAAAGACTATTGACTATAGTCCCTCCAACATAGATAGAATGCTGATGGTAAAGCACACAAACTCTACCTGGAGCTTTGAAGACAGGGTAAAGCAACAAGATCCGGGATTTGAAGACATTTTGAACAAAATCTGCATTCTCAATATGCAATGGATTAATGACAAAGATGGATGGCCCAATCAATTGAGGAGAAGAGATTTGAACCCCCAAGCTAGAGGGTGGCTAGACTTTGTAAGGAGATCCCTCAACCCCACCTCCAACACTTCGGAGGTCACTTTGGAGAGAGCTTTGCCATACACAGCATCATGAGAGGGGAGAATGTCAATGTTGGGGAGATGATTGCCAACAACATCTATAGGGTGCTGAAAAGCACTAAGGACAGCACAAGGTTGGCCATTCTTAGCATTATTCAAAGGCTATGTGATGAGGCTGGGATGGAGAAGATAATTGATGAAGTTTTGGTGGACCAAGACTAGCCTATAACTGCCAAAAAGATGGCTAAAGTAGTGGCTGTCAACCACTGTAGAGAGCAAGGGAGCAAGTGCAATGATCAACCACAATACCTACCACAAGGTCCACCATAACAAGAAGAAGCTGAGGATCAACCACAATACCTATCACTTCCACATTTTCCTGAAGGTTTCAACTGGGAGTAAGTGCAAGGAGATATCCACCAAATGCAAGGAGACATACACCACTTGAGAGAGGATGTAAGCCAACTGAGAGAGCAACAAAAGCAATGGGATCAGACGCAAGAAAGCATTCAACAACTCCAAGGGAGCATGGAATACATGAAGGATCAACAAGGCCAATTCCACTGGGGAGAGATGCAAGGCAGCCTCAACACAATTATGGAGTAATAACGAGTGCAACAGAGAAACCTTGCCAAATTTAGGCATCTCTATGAAGCCAGGATGACTTCAAGAAGGCAATATGACATAAATACACAAGCAAAGTTGAACCATCTGTGCAATGCTGTGGCGGCCTGAAGCCTGGATACCCAACATTTATGCAAGGTATGGAGGAACTGAGTGCTAGGCAAGAAGAGATCTTGGCTAAGCACAAGGAAGATGAGAGGACTTATATGAGGAGGTTGGGCTTTTGGAAGCCAAGAGACATCTTTGCACAAGAGGGAGCATCCAAGAAGAAGGATGATGATGAGTCCTCGTCCAAGAAAAAAGACAAGGGACAAGGGCCAATGAAGTGAAGTTGTTTCAAGAAATCAAAGGTTGTTGAGTCCCATGGTTGCAAATTTCAATTTTGAATTTTTATTTAGTAGTTGCAGTATTATGATAGTAGTTGCTTAGTTTGTTTATGTTTTTGAAGTCTTTTATGAGTCCTCTGAAATGGTACCTTAAGTTTGAAGAAAGAAAATGTTGCTTAAGTTTTATAACCATCAATAAAAGTAGTTTGTTTTCATAAGAGTCAATGATGAGTTGTTGCAAAAACAAGAGTAAAGAGACTAAGACCAAGTGAGATAATTCAAGACTAAGAGATAAGGAGCCAAGTATAGAACCTTGGATAAATTTGGAAGAGAATAAGTCATAATGAATAACTGGACTTAGAGGATATGACAAGTAGATGCTAAGGATGACTCTTGAATATCCATAGAACCAAGAAGTAGTAAGTAAAAGACCCAAGGTTCTGAGCATCAACTACTAGGATAAAAGTAAGAGACAAATAGCTCAAAGAGCCATGCTCCTAGTAGATGCTTGTGGTAAAGATGTGTCAAGAAAAGAGACATGGGCAAGTAAATTCTTAGTGGTGTTTCAACACCTGGTGCCCTAAAACCAACTAGTTTGGGAGTGCTAATTGAAAGCCTAATCTAATGGGTCGTCTTGAGACAAAACACCAAGAGTCATGGTCAATTGAAACAACAAAAGAAAAGTGAAAAGAAAAGAACAATTCTTACTACTTCAAGGTAACAATCAATAGAAAGGGCTCCTAAAGCAAGCACTTAAGAGAATCCTCAAGAGTCTAGGAATTTATTATGACATGAGAACAATAAGATTCATACATGAGTTAATACCTAGCCCTATCCTTGGTAATGAATGCATTTCTTTAAGGTCAAGTCTTAATTCATTTAAGAATAACTCACATTGATTTGATTGGGGACAAGAAAAGATTAAGTTTGGTGTTTTAATGACTTGTATCATCTACCTCTTTCTCTTATCAAAAAAGACCATAAAAAGAGCATAATCTCATTAATCAATACAATTTCATGAAGTAAATGGTGAATATTATAGTACGTTTCTTTGAAATGAGTTTGTGTTGAATTTCTAGTGAAAAGAGCAACAAAGGAAAGAGGATTCAAGAAAAAAGGCTGGGCGTGTGAAGCTGGGCGTGCCACTTGCTACAACGCCACAAATTAGTATGGGGATGGCACGCCAGCAATGGGGCGTGGCATGCCAGTTGACAATTCCAGAAGGCAAAGTGAAAGAACTATATAGGGCGTGCCACTTGACATCGAGGGCGTGGCATGCCAGCATCATTTTCCAGAGAAGAAGTCTAGGGAGCTCACTATGGGTGTGGCACGCCAGGGAGATAAAATACAAAGGATGTGGCACGCCGGTTATAAACTCCAGAAGGGGGACTTGAAAGCTTAAACACGGGCGTGGCACGTCAGGGCCAGGCGTGGCACGCCAAACCCCCTCATACACAATGGGCGTGCAACTTAGGGTCGAAGGCATGGCACACCATTTCATAATTCCAGAGAGGAGACTTTGAAGCTCAACACTGGGCATGGCACTTGATATCGAAGGCGTGGCACGCCAGCTTTTTTCATGACTTGGGCATGACACTTGGGTTCCAGGCGTGGCACGCCAATGTTTACAGAGCTCAACAACAACACTGGGCATGCCACTTGATGTCGAATGTGGCACGCCAACCTTAGCACCCAAAGAATAAAAACTAAGGGGCGTGCCACTTGGGACTTAAGGCGTGGCACGCCAGGGCAAGTTAACCACAGGCGTGCCACTTGAATGCTGGGCGTGGCACGCCTATCACTTCTCATTCAAGCACTATCAAAGGGCATGGCATGCCACCTAGTGGGCGTGGCATGCCAGTATCATTCTTCAGAGACAAAAGATGAAGGCTCATTATGGGTGTGGCATGCCAACTACTGGGCGTGGCACGCCAGTATCAATTTTCAGAGAGGATGGATGGAGTTTATACTATGGGCCTGTGGTGCACGAAATTGTAAATCACATTTTTCACAACTCGTTCAACTACTAGCAAGTGCACTGGGTTATCCAAGTAATACCTTACGTGAGTAAGGGTTGATCCCACGGAGATTGTCGGCTTGAAGCAAGCTATGGTCATCTTGTAAATCTCAGTCAGGCGGATTCAAATGGTTATGAAGCTTTGATAATTAAAAGATAAATAAAACATAAAATAAAGATAGAGATACTTATGTAATTCATTGGTGGGAATTTCAGATAAGCCTATGGAGATGCGTTATTCCATCTGAATCTCTGCTTTCCTACTGTCTTCGTTCAATCATTCATAATCCTTTCCATGGCAAGCTGTATGTTCGGGCTTCATCGTTGTCAATGGCTACCTCCCGTCCTCTCAGTGAAAATGGTCTAACTACGGGTTACGTAGGGCTAATCATCTGTCGGTTCTCACTTGTATTGGAATATGATCTAGTAATCCTTTTGCGTTAGTCACTAAACCCAACAGTCATGAGTTTGAAGCTCGTCACAGTCATCCCATCCCAGATCCTACTCAGAATACCACAGACAAGGTTTAGACTTTTCAGATCTCAAGAATGCTGCCAATTGATTCTAGCTTATACCACGAAGACTGTGATCTCACGGAATGGAAGGCTTTGTTGTCAGGAGAGGAAACCATGCGTTGTGAACCAGGAATCCAAGAGATATACATTCAAGCTTGTTTTCAGGTAGAATGGAAGTGGTTGTCAGACACGCGTTCATAAGTGAGAATGGTGATGAGTGTCACTTGATCATCACATTCATCATGTTCTTGTGTACGAATGAATATCTTAGAATAAGAATAAGCTTGAATTGAATAGAAGAACAATAGTACTTTGCATTAATACTCAAAGAACAGCAGAGCTCCACACCTTAATCTACGGTGTGGAAAAACTCCACCGTTGAAAATACATAAATAATGAAGGTCCAGGCATGGCCGAATGGCCAGCCCCCATAAAAGTCTAAGATAGCTTAAAACTAATCAAAGATCGATCTAAGGATAATCCAAAGATGTCTAATACAATAGTAAAAGGTCTTATTTATACTAGACTAGTTACTAGGGTTTACAAAAAGAAGTAAATGATGCAGAAATTCACTTCCGGGCCCACTTGGTGTGTGATTGGGCTCAGCATTGAAGCTTTCATGTGTAGAAACTTTTCTTGGAGTTAAACACCAGCTTTTATGCCAGTTTAGGCATTTAACACCAGCTTTTATCCTGTTTTTGGCGTTTAATGCCAGAATAGGGCAGGAAGTTGGGGTTTAAACGCCAGTTTGCGTTGTCAAAACTCGGACAAAGTATGGACTATTATATATTGCTGGAAAGCCTAGGATGTCTACTTTCCATTTCGAGTGCAGGGAGGTCAGAATCCAACAACATCTGTAGTCCTTTTTCAGCCTTTGAATCAGATTTTTGCTCAGGTCCCTCAATTTCAGCCAGAAAATACTTGAAATCATAGAAAAACACACAAACACATAGTAAAGTCCAGAAATGTAAACTTTGCTTAAAAACTAATAAAAATATACTAAAAAGTAGCTAGATCCTACTAAAAACTATCTAAAAACAATGCCAAAAAGCGTATAAATTATCCGCTCATCACAACACCAAACTTAAATTATTGCTTGTTCCCAAGCAACTGAAGACAAAATAGATTAAAAAGAAGAGAATATACAATGAATCTTACAATATCAATGAAACTTAGTTCCAATTAGATGAGCGGGGCTAGTAGCTTTTTGCTTCTGAACAGTTTTGGCATCTCACTTTATCCTTTGAAATTCAGAATGATTGGCATCTATAGGAACTCAGAATTTTAGATAGTGTTATTGATTCTCCTAGTTCAGTATGTTGATTCTTGAACACATCTACTTTATGAGTCTTGGCTGTGACCCTAAGCACTTTGTTTTCCAGTATTACCACCGGATACATAAATGCCATAAACACATAACTGGGTGAACCTTTTCAGATTGTGACTTATCTCTGCTAAAGTCCCCAATTAGAGGTGTCTAGAGTTCTTAAGCACACTTTTTTTTTCTTTGGATCATGACTTTAACCACTTAGTCTCAAGCTCTTCACTTGGACCTTCATGCCACAAGCACATGGTTAGGGACAGCTTGATTTAGTCACTTAGGCCAGGATTTTATTCCTTTACGCCCTCCTAACCATTAATGCTCAAATCCTTGGATCCCTTTTACCCTTGCCTTTTGGTTTAAAGGGCTATTTGCTTTTTCTGCTCACTTTTTCTTTTTCTTTCTTTTTTCTTTTTTTTGCCATTTTTTTCCGCTACTTTTTTCTTTTTCACTGCTTTTTCTTGCTTCAAGAATCAATTTCATGATTCAGATTATCAATAACATTTCTCTTTTTTCATCATTCTTTCAAGAGCCAACAATTTTAACATTCATAAACTTCACTATAAAAAAATATGCACTGTTCAAGCATACATTCAGAAAACAAAAAGTATTGCCACCATATCAAAATAATTAAACTAATATCAAGATAAAATTTGAAATCCAAGTACTTCTTGTTCTTTTGTAATTAGGCACATTTTTCATTTAAGAGAGATGAAGGATTCATGGAATTATTCATAGCTTTAAGGCATAGACACTAGATACTAATGATCATGTAGTGAAGACACAAACATAGACAAACATAAAGCATCAAATTCAAAAAACAGAAAAATAAGAACAAGGAAATCAAAAAACGGGTACACCTTAGTGATGGCGGCTAGTTCTTCCTCTTGAAGATCCAATGGAACGCCTGAGATCCTCTATGTCTCTTCCTTGCCTTTGTTGCTCCCTCCTCATAGCTCTTTGATCTTTTCTAATCTCATGGAGAATGATGGAGTGCTCTTGGTGCTCCACCCTTAGTTGGTCCATGTTGTAACTCAAGCCTTCCAAAGAGGTGTTGAGTTGCTCCCAATAGTTGTATGGAGGAAAATGCATCGCTTGAGGCATCTCAGGGATTTCTTGATGAGGGGCTTCCTCATGCTCTTGTTGAGGTCCATGAGTGGGCTCTCTTGTTTGCTCCATCCTTTTCTTAGTGATGGGCTTGTCTTCTTCAATGAGGATGTCTTCTTCTATGTCAATCCCAGCCGAATTGCATAGGTGACAAATGAGATGAGGAAAGGCTAACCTTGCCAAAGTAGAGGACTTGTCATCCACTTTGTAGAGTTCTAGAGGTATGATCTCATGAACTTCCACTTCCTCCCCAATCATGATACTATGGATCATGATGGCCCGATCCACAGTTACTTCGAATCGGTTGCTAGTAGGAATGATGGAGCGTTGGATGAACTCCAACCATCCTTTAGCCACGGACTTAAGGTTCGGTCTTCTCAATTGAACCGGCTTGCTTCTTGAGTCTCTTTTCTATTGAGCTCCTTTCATACATATGTCCATGAGGACTTGGTCCAACCTTTGATCAAAGTTGACCCTTCTAGTGTAGGTGCTTGTGATTTCTTGCATCATTGGCAAGTTGAACGCCAACCTTACATTTTCTGGACTAAAATCTAAGTATTTCCCCCGAACCATTGTAAGCCAATTCTTTGGATTTGGGTTCATACTTTGATCATGGTTCCTAGTGATCCATGCATTAGCATAAAACTCTTGAACCATTAAGATTCTGACTTGTTGAATGGGGTTGGTGAGAACTTTCCAACCTCTTCTTCGAATCTCATATCGGATCTCCGGATACTCATTCTTCTTGAGCATGAAAGGAATCTCAGGGATCACTTTCTTCTTGGCCACAACTTCATAGAAGTGGTCTTGATGGACCTTTGAGATGAATCTCTCCATCTCCCACGACTCGGAGGTGGAAGCTTTTGCCTTCTCTTTCCTCTTTCTAGAGGTTTCTTCGGTCTTAGGAGCCATAATGGTTATGGAAAAACAAAAAGCAATGCTTTTTCCACACCAAACTTAAAAGGTTTGCTCATCCTCGAGCAAAAGAAGAAAGAAAGAAGGGGAAGAAGAAGAAAAATGGAGGAGATAGAGGGAGAGAGTGAATTCGGCCAAGGGGGTATAAGTTGATTGTGATGTGTGAAAATGAAGGGGGGATGAGGGGTTTATATAGGAGTGGGGGGGTTTGGTGCGTGTATTTTGGGTTGGATTTGGGAGGGAAAGGAATTTGAATTTTTGTTGGAGGTAGGTAGGGTTTTTGGGGAAGAGATATGGAGGTGATTGGTGAAGAGAACATAGAGAAGAGGATATGATTTGATAGGTGAGTGGTGTTTTGGGTAGAGTGTTATAGAGATGTGTGAGGGGGAGAGAGAGAGAGAGGGGTGGGGTAGGTGGGGTCTACAGATCCTGAGGGGTCAAGGACTTCTCATCCCTGCTCCATTTAGGTGTGCAAAATGCCCTTTGAGTGCAATTCTGGCGTTTAACACCAGACTGCTGCCTGTTTCTGGCGTTAAACGCCAGCTTTTATACCTTTCCTGGCGTTTAACGCCAAGCTGTAGCCTATTTCTGGCGTTAAATGCTAGCTCTTATACCTTTCCTGGCGTTTAACGCCAAGCTGTAGCCTGTTTCTGGCATTAAACGCCAGTCTGGTGCCCATTTCTGGCGTTAAACGCCTAGAATGGTACCAGCTGGGTGTTTAACGCCCATTCTGCTACTCTTACTGGCGTTTAAACGCCAGTAAGTTCATCCTCCAGGGTGTGTTATTTTTATGCTATTTTTGATTTTGCTTTGATTTTTTTGCAGTTGCTTTTGTGACTCCACATGATCATCAACCTAAAGAAAACATAAAATAATAATGGAAATTCAACATAGATAAATAAAAATTGGGTTGCCTCCCAATAAGTGCTTCTTTAATGTCAATAGCTTGACAGTGGGCTCTCACAGAGCCTCACAGATAATCAGAGCATGGTTGTGGCCTTTCAATACCAAACTTAGAGTTTGGTTGTGGCCTCTCAACACCAAACTTAGAGTTTGAATGTGGGGGTTTTGTTTGACTTCGTATTGAGAGAAGCTTTTCATACTTCTTCTCCATGTGTACAGAAGGAGAACCTTGAGTCCTGAATACAAGGTAGTCCTCATTCAATTGAAGAACCAACTTTCCTTTGTCAACATCAATCACAGCTTTTGCTGTGGCTAGGAAAGGTCTGCCAAGGATGATGGCTTCATTCTCATCCTTCCCAATGTCTAGGATTATAAATCAGCAGGGATGTAAACGCCTTCAACCTTCACTAGCACGTCCTCTACCAGTCCATAAGCCTGTTTTATTGATTTGTCTGCCATCTCTAGTGAGATTCTTGTAGCTTGTACCTCAAAGATTCATAGTTTCTCCATTACAGAGAGTGGCATGAGGTTAATACCTGACCCTAGGTCACAGAGAGCCTTCTCAAAGGACATGGTGCCTATGGTACAGGGTATTAAGAATTTACCAGGATCTTGTTTCTTTTGAGGTAAAGTTTGCTGAACCCAGGTATTCAGTTCATTAATGAGAAATGGAAGTTCATCCTCCCAAGTCTCATTACCAAATAGCTTGGCATTCAGCTTTATGATTGCTCCTAAATATTGGGTAACTTGCCCTTCAGCAATGTCTTCATCTTCTTCAGAAGATGAATAGTCATCAGAGCTCATGAATGGTAAAATGAAGTTCAATAGAATCTCTATGGTCTCTATATGAGCCTCAGATTCCTTTGGTTCCTCATTGGGGTACTCCTTAGTGGCCAGGGGATGTTCGCTGAGGCCTCCCTCACTAGGAATCACTGCCTTTTCACTCTCTCCAGATTCGGCCATGTTGCTCACAGTTATGGCCTTGCACTCTCTTTTGGGATTCTCTTCTGTATTGCTTGGAAGAGTGCTAGGAGGAGTTTCAGTAACCTTTTTACTCAGCTGACCCACTTGTGCCTCCAAGTTTTTGATGGAGGACCTTGTTTCATTCATGAAACTGATAGTGGCCTTAGATAGATCAGAGACTATATTTGCTAAGCTAGATGGATTCTGCTCAGAATTCTTTGTCTGTTGCTGAGAGGATGATGGAAAAGGCTTGCCATTGCTAAACCTGTTTCTTCCATCATTAATATTCGTAAAGCCTTGTTGAGGCTTTTGTTGATCCTTCCATGAGAAATTTGGATGATTTCTCCATGAGGGATTATAGGTGTTTCCATAGGCTTCACCCATGTAATTCACCTCTGCCATTGCAGGGTTCTCAGGATCATAAGCTTCTTCTTCAGAAGATGCTTCTTTAGTACTGTTGGATGCAGCTTGCAATCCATTCAGACTTTGAGAAATGATATTGACTTACTGAGTTAACATTTTGTTCTGAGCCAATATGGTATTCAGAGCATCAATTTCAAGAACCTCCTTCCTCTGAGGCGTCCCATTACTCACATTATTTCTCTCAGAGGTGTACATGAAATGGTTATTTGCAACCATTTGAATGAGTTCTTGAGCTTCTGCAGGCTTTTTCTTCAGGTGAATAGATCCACCTGCAGAATAGTCCAATGACATCTTAGACAATTCAGACAGACCATCATAGAATATATCCAGGATGGTCCATTTTGAGAGCATGTCAGAAGGACACTTTTTGGTCAGTTGCTTGTATCTTTCCTAAGCTTCATAGAGGGATTCACCTTCTTTTTTCCTGAAGGTTTGAACATCCACTCTAAGCTTGCTCAGCTTTTGAGGATGAAAGAATTTAGCTAAGAAAGCCATGACCAGTTTATCCCAAGAGTTCAGGCTATATCTAGGTTGAGAGTCCAACCATATTCTAGCTCTGTCTCTTACAGCAAAAGGGAAAAGCATAAGCTTATAGACCTCGGGATCAACTCCATTGGTCTTAACAGTATCATAGATCTGCGAGAATTCAGTTAAGAACTGAAAAGGATCTTCTGATGGAAGTCTATGAAACTTGCAATTCTGTTGCATTAGAGAAATTAATTGAGGCTTAAGCTGAAAATTGTTTGCTCCAATGGCAGGGATTGAGATGCTTCTTCTATGGAAGTTGGAATTTGGTGCAGTGAAGTCACCAAGCATTTTCCTTGCGTTGTTATTGTTGTTGGGTTCGGCCATTACTTCTTTTTTGAGATTCTCTATAAGGTTTTCTCTGGATTGTTGTGCTTTAGCTTCTCTTGACTTCTTCTTCAGAGTCCTTTCAGGTTCAGAATCAGCTTTAACAATAATGTTCTTGTCCTTGCTCCTGCTCATATGAAAAAGAAGAGAATAGAAAAGAAGAGGAATCCTCTATGTCACAGTATAGAGATTCCTTTATGTGAGTAGAAGAGAAGAAGAATAGAAGGATGAGAAGAGAAAAGAAGAAAAATCCGAACACAGAGAGAAGAGAAGGTTCGAATTATGAGTAGAAGAGAAGTGTTAGTAGATAAATAAAATAAATAGAAAGAGGTGAGAAAGAGAAATTCAAAAATTATTTTGAAAAATGGGTTAGCAATTTCCAAAAAAGTTAGAAGAGATAAAATTAGAATTTAAATCAATTAGTTAATTAAAAAGTTTTTTTTTTGAAAAATAGGGAGGTGATTTTCGAAAATTAGAAGAGAGAGAATTAGTTAGGTGGTTTTGAAAAAGATTTTTGAAATTAATTTTGAAAAGATAAGAAGTTAGTAAAAGATTAAAGTTTGAAAAAGATATGATTTGAAAAAGATATGTTTGAAAAGATATTACTGAAATTTATTTTGAAAAAGATTTAATTTTTAAAATCAGAATTAATCACTTGACTCACAATAAATCAAAAGATATGATTCTAAAATTTAAAGTTTGAATCTTTCTTAACAAGAAAGTAACAAACTTGAAATTTTTGAATAAAAACATTAATTGTTAGTATTAATTTCAAAAAATATGAGGTAAAAATAGGAAAAAGATTTTGAAAAGTTTTGGAAAAGATTTTTGAAAATTTTCGAAAAACAAAGGAAAAGAAAATGAAAAAGATTTGATTTTGAAAAAGATTTTGATAAGATAAATTTTTGAAATTGAAATCTTGACTTGACTAACAAGAAACAACTAATTTTAAAAATTTTAACTAAGTCAACACAAAGATTTCGAAATTTATGAATGAAATAAGGAAAAGAGATTTTTTTGATTTTTTTTTTGAGTTTAATGAGGAAAGAGAAAAACCACAAAATGACTCAACACATAAAAATTTTGGATTAAAACAAAAGATGCATGCAGGAACACTATGAATGTCAAGATGAACACCAAGAACACTTTGAAGATCATGATGAACATCAAGAACTTATTTTTAAAAAATTTTCAAGAAAAGAAAAACATGCAAGACACCAAACTTAGAGATTTTTTATGTTTAGACACTATGAATTCAAAAATGCATATGAAAAAACAACAAAAGACACAAAACAAGAAAATATGAATATCAAACAAGGAGACTCATTAAGAACAACTTGAAGATCATGAAGAATGCAATGCATGAATTTTCAAAAAATTTTTAGAAAAATTAAAACATGCAATTGATACCAAACTTAAAAATTAACACTAGACTCAAACAAGAAACACAAAATATATTCTTGGTTTTTATGATTTTACTAAAAATTTTTTATATTTTTTTCGAGAATTATTTAGGAAAAAGAAAATAAGAAACTTAAAATTTTTAATAAGAATTCCAGGAATCATGCAATGTTAGTCTAAAGCTTCAGTCTAAAAAGATTAGACATGGTCAGCCAAGCTTCAGCAAGACATTGCATACAACAGCCAAATTGATGGGATTCAACTAGCTCTTGTGATGATAAAAGCATCATCTAAAACTCTAGAATTCATTCTTAAAAATTCTGAAGAACAAAATAAAATGAAAAATACCTAATCTAAGAAACAAGATGAACCGTTAGTTGTTCAAACTCGAACAATCCCCAGCAACGGCGCCAAAAACTTGGTGCACGAAATTGTAAATCAAACTTTTCACAACTCGTACAACTAACCACCAAGTGCACTGGGTCGTTCAAGTAATACCTTACGTGAGTAAGGGTCGATCCCACGGAGATTGTCGGCTTGAAGCAAGCTATGGTCATCTTGTAAATCTCAATCAGTCGGATTCAAATGGTTATGAAGCTTTGATAATTAAAGATAAATAAAACATAAAATAAAGATAGAGATACTTATGTAATTCATTGGTGGGAATTTCAGATAAGCGTATGGAGATGAGTTATTCCTTCTGAATCTCTGCTTTCCTACTGTCTTCATTCAATCATGCATACTCCTTTCCATGGCAAGCTGTATGTTCAGGCTTCACCGTTGTCAATGGCTACCTCCCGTCCTCTCAGTGAAAATGGTCCAACTACGGGTTACATAGGGCTAATCATCTATCGGTTCTCACTTGTGTTGGAATAGGATCCAGTAATCCTTTTACGTCTGTCACTACACCCAACAGTCATGAGTTTGAAGCTCGTCATAGTCATCCCATCCCAGATCCTACTCGGAATACCACAGACAAGGTTTAGACTTTCCGGATCTCAAGAATGCTGCTAATTGATTCTAGCTTATACCACGAAGACTCTGATCTCACGGAATGGAAGGCTCTATTGTCAGGATAGGCAACCATGCGTCGTGAACCACGAATCCAAGAGATATACATTCAAGCTTATTTTCAGGTAGAACAGAAGTGGATGTCAGACACGCGTTCATAGGTGAGAATGGTGATGAGTGTCACTTGATCATCACATTCATCATGTTCTTGTGTGTGAATGAATATCTTAGAATAAGAATAAGCTTGAATTGAATAGAAGAACAATAGTACTTTGCATTAATACTCGAGGAACAGCAGAGCTCCACACCTTAATCTATGGTGTGTAGAAACTCCACCGTTGAAAATACATAAGTGATGAAGGTCCAGGCATGGCCGAATGGCCAGCCCCCATAAAAGTCTAAGATAGCATAAAACTGATCAAAGATCAATCTAAGAATAATCCAAAGATGTCTAATACAATAATAAAAGGTCCTATTTATACTAGACTAGTTACTAGAGTTTACCAAAAGAAGTAAATGATGCAGAAATCCATTTCTGGGCCCACTTGGTGTGTGCTTGGGCTGAGCATTGAAGCTTTCATGTGTAGAGACTTTTTTTGGAGTTAAATGCCAGCTTTTATGCCAGTTTGGGCGTTTAACTCCAGCTTTTATCCTATTTCTGGCGTTTAACGCTAGAATAGGGCAGGAAGTTGGCGTTTAAATGCCAGTTTGCGTCGTCAAAACTCGAACAAAGTATGGACTATTATATATTGCTGGAAAGCCCCGGATGTCTAATTTCCAACGCAATTGAGGGCGTGCCATTTGGGTTTCTATTGCTCCAAAAAATCCATTTCGAGTGTAGGGAGGTCAGAATCCAACAGCATCTGCAGTCCTTTTTCAGCCTCTGAATTAGATTTTTGCTCAGGTCCCTCAATTTCAGCTAGAAAATACCTGAAATCACAGAAAAACATACAAACTCATAGTAAAGTCCAAAAATGTGAATTTTGCTTAAAAACAAATAAAAATAAACTAAAAGTAGCTAGATCCTACTAAAAACTACCTAAATTATCCGCTCATCAGCGTGGCACGCCAGACTTGGGCGTGCCACACTGGTTCAAATATCCATTGAAGAAGAGCATAAGGTAAGAGCCTGGGTGTGCCATTTGAGCTAGAAGGCGTGTCACGCCAGGCTAATTATGCAAAGGAGAGATCCTGAGCTTGCCAGTTAGGCTCGAAGGCGTGTCACTTACAAGCCAGGCGTGGCGCGCCAAGCCAAACTGAGAAGCTAGGCGTGGCACGCCACTCAAACGCCAGCCACATGCCAGGCAAATGCTTTATTTTAGTAGTTTTTCTTTTTCCCTTCTGTTGTAATTTTCTTTTCTCTTTTATATTTTCTTAATTCTAGTGATAGGAGTAGTATAAATAACCCCTAGATGTACTGAAAAGGGGGTTTGATTGGCAAGTTAGTTTTAGTTTTTACTTTTACACTTCACTTTATCTCTTCCTTCTCTTGTACTCTTCTCTAAGCTATGAGTAGCTAAACTCCCTCTCATTGGGAGAAGGAGCTCTGTTGTACTTGATGGATTAATGATAGTGAACTTCTACTTCTCTTCATCTTCTCTTTGATTTGCTAGAAGGAAATTCGTTCTTAATGCTAGTGTTTAATCATCTTGGGAAAGAGGTTGAATGCAAAATGGGTTTCATGGGAACATTGGAAAAGGAAACATGAAACCATGCTTGAAATCCCTTCTCACACTTGAGTAGATTTGGGTTTGGGGATTGGATATGGTGACATGAAATCCACCTATTATTTGGATCTATGAGGATGTATGGTATAATCGGGGACCAAGCATATCTCCTTTCATAAGCAATTAGACCAAGGAATTGGCTATTGATCAAGATTTGAGAGATTGAATCACCAAGGGATTGGGGTTCAATCAATCATGATTGCCAAGATGTCAATGAGTTGTATGATTGAAGATGAGACGAGCTGAATTTAATCCAAAGAGAGCAACATCTCCTAATCCCAATGAATTCCCCCTATTCTTATCTTCCCTATTCTTTATAGCTTTCTTTAATTTCTGTTATTCCCCATTCCCATTTACAATTCAGCCATTTATGTTTTAGTTCTTTACATTCTTGTTATTTACTTTTCCGCACTTTATTGCTTCCCTTTACTTTTGAGTCATTTACATTTCTGCTAATTTAATTTTCTGCACTCAACATTCTCTATATTGATTAGCTTAACTCTATTCATTCATTAACTAAAATTGCTTAATCAATCAATCTCTGTGGATTCGACCCCACTCCACTGTGGGTTATTACTTGACGATAATTTGGTGTGCTTGCCAAAGAACGGATTCATTTTATATGGGGAGTGAATTCCGGTCATCAAAACTCAAGTTTGGCATGGAGTGGACAGCCAGCATTCCTTGGAAGTACCTTGAGTTGGCGCCTAATGAGCGGATAATTTATACGCTTTTTGGCATTGTTTTTATATAGTTTTTAGTATGTTTTATTCACTTTTTAGTATATTTTTATTAGTTTTTAAGAAAAATTTATATTTATGGACTTTACTATTAGTTTGTATGTTTTTCTGTGATTTCAGGTATTTTCTGGCTGAAATTGAGGGACCTAAGCAAAAATTTGATTCAAAGGCTGACAAAGGACTACTGATGCTGTTGGATTCCGACCTCCCTGCACTTGAAATAGAATTTTTGGAGCTACAGAAGTCCAAATGACGCGCTCTAAACTGCGTTGGAAGTAGACATCCAGGGCTTTCCAGAAATATATAATTATTCATACTTTTCCCGGGTTTAAAGGATGCAAACTGACGTTTAACGCCAGCTTTCTGCCCTATTCTGACGTTAAACGCCAGAAACAAGTTGCAAAGCAGAGTTATACGCCAGAAACAAGTTACAAATTGGCGTTTAACTACAAGGAAGACCTCTACACGTGAAAGCTTCAATGCTCAGCCCAAGCACACACCAAGTGGGCCCGGAAGTGGATTTCTACATCATTTACTCATTTCTGTAACCCTAGTAACTAGTTTAGTATAAATAGGACTTTTTACTATTGTATTTTCATCTTTTGGATTATCTTTTGATCCTTTGGTCACATCTTAAAGGTTGGCCTCTCGGCCATGCCTGGACCATTATCGCTTATGTATTTTTAATGGTGGAGTTTCTACACACCATAGATTAAGGTGTGGAGCTCTACTGTTCCTCGAGTATTAATGCAAAGTACTATTGTTCTTCTATTCAATTCATGCTTATTCTTACTCTAAGATATTCATTCGCACACAAGAACATGATGAATGTGATGATTATGTGACACTCATCACCATTCTCACTTATGAACGCGTGATTGACAACCACTTCCGTTTACATGAAAACAAGCTTGAATGTGTATCTTTTGGATTCCTGGTCCATGCATTTGATTGCCTCTCCTGACAACAGAGCCTTCAATTCCTTGTGAGTAGAGTCTTCGTGGTTTAAGCTAGAATCAATTGGCAGCATTCTTGAGATCCGGAATGTCTAATCCTTGTCTGTGGTATTCCGAGTAGGATCTGGGATGGGATGACTGTGACGAGCTTCAAACTCGTGACTGTAGGGCGTGGTGACAGACGCAAAAGGATAGTAAATCCTATTCCTACACGATCGAGAATCAATAGATGATTAGCCCTATATAACCCGTAGCTGGACCATTTTCACTGAGAGGACGGGAAGTAGCCATTGACAACGGTGACACCTAGCGTTCAGCTTGACATGGAAAGGAGTATGAAGGATTGGATGAAGGCAGTAGGAAAGCAGAGATTCAGAAGGAACAATGCATCTCCATACGCTTATCTGAAATTCCCACCAATGAATTACAAAAGTATCTCTATCTTTATTTTATGTTTTATTTATATTTTACTTATTAAAACTCCATAACCCTTTGAATCCGCATGACTGAGATTTACAAGGTGACCTTAGCTTGCTTCAAGCCAACAATCTCCGTGGGATCGACCCTTACTCATGTAAGGTTTATTACTTGGACGACCCAATGCACTTGCTGGTTAGTTGTGCGAAGTTTTGAAAAAGAGTGATATTACAATTGTACGTACCAAGTTGTTGGCGGCATTGAGATCACAATTTCGTGCACCAAGTTTTTGGCGCTGTTGCCGGGGATTGTTCGAGTTTGGACAATTGACGGTTCATCTTGTTGCTTAGATTAGGTAATTTCTTCTTCTTTCAACCTTTCTTTTATGTTCAAAAAGTTTTCAAAAATCTTTCAAAAATTTTTCTTCTTTTTTGTTTTTCTAAAAATAATTTTCGAAAAATCCAAAAAAAATTTATAAAATAAAAAAAATAAAAATATTTTGTGTTTCTCGTTTGAGTGTAGAGTCAAGTTTTAAGTTTGGTGTCAATTGCATCTTTTTAATTTTCTAAAAAAAATTTCGAAAAATTCATGCATGTGTTCTTCATGATCTTGAAGTTGTTCTTGACAAGTCTTCTTCTTTAATCTTCATATTTTCTTGTTTTGTGTCTTTTCTTGTTTTTCATATGCATTTTTAGTTTGTTAGTGTCTAAACATGAAAAATTTCTAAGTTTGGTGTCTTGCATATTTTTCTTTTCTTGAAAATTTTTCAAAAATAAGTTCTTGATGTTCATCATTATCTTCAAAGTGTTCTTATGTGCATCATTTGTTTTAATCCAAAATATTTATATGTTGAGTCATTTTGTTGTTTTTCTCTTTCCACATTAAAATTCAAAAAACAAAAAAATATTTTTTCCTTTAATTACTCATAAATTTCGAAATCTTTAGGTTGACTTAGTCAAAAATTTTTAAAATAAGTTGTTTCTTGTTAGTCAAGTCAAGATTTCAATTTTAAAAATCCTATCTTTTCAAAATCTTTTTCAAAAATCAAATCTTTTTCATTTTTCTTTTATATTTTCGAAAATTTTTAAAATTGATTTTCAAAATCTTTTTTCTATTTTTATTTGAAATCTTCAAAAACTTTACTAACAATTAATGTGATTGATTCAAAAATTTCAAGTTTATTACTTTCTTGTTAAGAAATGTTCAATCTTTAAATTCTAGAATCATATCTTTTAGTTTCTTGTTAGCCAAGTAATCAATTTTAATTTTAAAAATCAAATCATATCTTTTTCAAAAATTTGATTTCAAAAATCTTTTCTAACTTCCTATCTTTTCAAAATTGATTTTCAAATCTTTTTCAATTAACTAATCAACTTTTTGTTTGTTTTACTATTTCTTATCTTTTTCAAAACCACCTAACCACTTTTCTCTCTCTAATTTTTGAAAATCATTAAACTTCTTTTTCAAAATTCTTTTTAATTAACTAATTATTTTAAATTTTAATTTTATTTTATTCCTTTCTTAATTTTCGAATTTTAACTTTAGTTTAAAATAAAAACAAAAGTATTTTTCTTTTATTTTAGTTAATTTTCGAAAATTCTCTCCCTCTCATCTTCTTCTATTTATTTATTTAATTACTAACACTTCTCTTCTACTCATAATTCGAACCCTCTTCTCTTCTCTCTCTGTGTTCGAATTTTTCCACTTCTATTCTTTTTCTCTTCTACTCACATAAAGGAATCTCTATACTATGACATAGAGGATTCTTCTTCTTTTCTGTTCTCTTCTTTTTCATATGAGCAAGGAGCAAGGACAAGGACATTCTTGTTGAAGCAGATCCTGAACCTGAAAACACTCTAAAGAGGACTTTACTGAAATTTTTGAAAAAGAAGTAGAGATGGCCGAACCCAATAACAATGGTGGAGGTGCAAGGAAGATGCTTGGTGACTTTACTGCACCAAATTCCAATTTCCATGGAAGAAGCATCTCAATCCCTGCCATTGGAGCAAACAATTTTGAGCTAAAGCCTCAATTAGTTTCTCTGATGTAATAGAATTGCAAGTTCTATGGATTTCCATCAGAAGATCCTTTTCAGTTCTTAACTGAGTTCTTACAGATCTGTGATACTATTAAGACCAATGGAGTGGATCCCGAGGTCTACATGCTTATGCTTTTCCCTTTTGCTGTAAGAGACAGAGCTAGAATATGGTTAGACTCTCAACCTAAAGATAGCCTGAACTCTTGGGATAAGCTGGTCACGACTTTCTTAGCCAAGTTTTTTCCTCCTCAAAAGCTGAGCAAGCTTAGAGTGGATGTTCAAACCTTCAGACAGAAAGAAGGTGAATCCCTCAATGAAGCTTGGGAAAGATATAAGCAACTGATCAAAAAGTGTCATTCTGACATGCTCTCAGAATGGACCATCCTGGATATATTCTATGATGGTCTATCTAAATTGTCTAAGATGTTATTAGACCATTCTGCAGGTGGATCTATTCACCTGAAGAAAATGCCTGTAGAAGCTCAGGAACTCATTGACATGGTTGCAAATAACCAGTTCATGTACACCTCTGAAAGGAATCCTGTGAATAATGGGACACCTCAGAGGAAGGGAGTTCTTGAAATTGGTGTTCCAAAATGCCATATTGGCTCAGAATAAAATGTTGACTCAACAAGTTAATTTGATTTCTCAGAGTCTAAATAGATTGCAAAATGCATCCAACAGTACTAAAGAGGCATCTTCTGAAGAAGAAGCTTATGATCCTGAGAACCCTGCAATGGCAGAGGTGAATTACATGAGTGAAGCCTATGGAAACAACTATAATCCCTCATGGAGAAATCATCCAAATTTCTCATGGAAGGATCAACAAAAGCATCAACAAGGCTTTAATAACGGTGGAAGAAACAGGTTTAGCAATAGCAAGCCTTTTCCATCATTCTCTCAGCAAGAGACAGAGAATTCTGAGCAGAGCCCCTCTAGCTTAGCAAACATAGTCTCTGATCTATCTAAGGCCACTCTAAGTTTCATGAATGAAACAAGGTCCTCCATTAGAGATTTGGAGGCACAAGTGGGCCAGCTGAGTAAAAGAGTCATTGAAACTCCTCCTAGTACTCTCCCAAGCAATACAGAAGAGAATCCAAAAAGAGAGTGCAAGGCCATAACCTTACTTGGTGTGGCCGAACCTAGAGAGGAGAAGGAGAACGTGAATCCCAGTGAGGAAGACCTCATGGGACGTCCTCTGGACAAAAAGGAGTTCCCATTTGAGGAACCTAAGGAATCTGAGGCTCATCTAGAGACCATAGAGATTCCATGGAACCTATGGTGCATGAAATTGTGATCTCTAATAATGGCATTCAACTTAGTATGCGCATCTACTAACTCAGCACTTTCTTCACAACTTCGCACAACTAACCAGCAAGTGCACTGGGTCGTCCAAGTAATAAACCTTACGTGAGTAAGGGTCGATCCCACGGAGATTGTTGGTATGGAGCAAGCTATGGTCATCTTGTAAATCTCAGTTAGGCTGATCCAAATGGTTATGGAGTTTTCGAATAATAATAATAAATAAATAGAAATTTAAGATAGAAATACTTATGTAAATCATTAGTGAGAATTTCAGATAAGTATATGGAGATGCTTTATCCCTGTTGAATCTCTGCTTTCCTACTGCCTTCCTTCAATCCTTCTTACTCCTTTCCATGGCAAGCTGTATGTAGGGCATCAACGTTGTCAATGGCTACATCCCATCCTCTCAGTGAAAAAGGTCAAAATGCTCTGTCACAGCACATCTAATCATATGTCGGTTCTCGATCATGCCGGAATAGAATCCATTGATTCTTTTGCGTTTGTCATCACGTCCAACAATCGCGAGTTTGAAGCTCATCACAGTCATTCAATCCCTGAATCCTTCTCGGAATACCACAGACAAGGTTTAGACTTTCTAGATTCTCATGAATGCCGCCATCAATTCTAGCTTATACCACGAAGATTCTGATTAAGGAATCTAAGAGATATGCGTTCGGTCTAAGGTAGAATGGAAGTGGTTGTCAGTCACGCGTTCATAGGTGAGAATGATGATGAGTGGCATGGATCATCACATTCGTCATCGTGAAGTGCAACGGATATCTTAGAACAAGAATAAACTGAATTGAATAGAAAATAGTAGTAATTACATTAAAACTGGAGGTACAGCAGAGCTCCACACCCTTAATCTATAGTGTGTAGAAACTCCACCGTTGAAAATACATAAGTGATGGTCCAGGCATGGCCGAATGGCCAGCCCCCATGAACGTGATCAATAGTCTCCTAATATGAATAATAGATTAAAATTGAGACCAAAGATGTCTAATACAATAGTAAAATGTCCTATTTATACTAGACTAGCTACTAGGGTTTACAGAAGTAAGTAATTGATGCAAAAATCCATTTCTAGAGCCCACTTGGTGTGTGCTTGGGCTGAGCTTGAGCTTTACACGTGCAGAGGCTTCTTTTGGAGTTGAACGCCAAGTTGTAACGTGTTTTTGGTGTTCAACTCTGGTTCGTGACGTGTTTCTGGCATTTGACTCCAGAATGCAACATGAAACTGACGTTGAGCGCCAGTTTGCGTTGTCTAATCTCGAATAAAGTATAGACTATTATATATTGCTGGAAAGCTCTAGATGTGTACTTTCCAAAGCCGTTGAGAGCGCGACATTTGGAGTTTTGTAGCTCTAGAAAATACATTTCAAGTGCAGGGAGATCAGAATCCAATAGCATCAGCAATCCTTTGTCAGCCTTCTATCAGAGTTTTGCTCAGGTCTCTCAATTTCGGCCAGAAAGTACCTGAAATCACAGAAAAACACACAAACTCATAGTAAATTATCTAGATCTTACTAAAAACTACCTAAAAATAATGCCAAAAAGCGTATAAATTATCCGTTCATCAACCTACTTCTTCCATTCATGAGCTCTGATGAACATTCCTCCTCTGAAGAGGATGAAGATATTACTGAAGAGTAAGTTTCTAAGTACCTTGGAGCAATCATGAAGCTGAATGCCAAGTTATTTGGTAATGAGACTTGGGTGGATGAACCCCCTTGCTCACCAATGAACTAAATAACTTGGTTAGGCAGGCATTACCTCAAAAGATACAGGATCCTGGTAAATTCTTAATTCCTTGTACCATAGGCACCATGACCTTTGAGAAGGCTTTGTGTGACCTGGGGTCAGGCATAAACTTGATGCCACTCTTTGTAATGGAGAAACTGGGAATCTTTAAGGTACAAGCTGTCAAATTCTCATTAGAGATGGCAGACAAATCCATGAAAAAGGCTTATGGACAGGTAGAGGACGTACTAGTAAAAGTCAAAAGCCTTTACATCCCTACTGATTTCATAATCCTAGACATTGGGAAGGATGAGGATGAATCCATCATCCTTGGAAGACCCTTCCTAGCCACAGCAAAAGCTGTGATTGATGTGGACAGAGGAGAATTGATCCTTCAATTGAATGAGGACTACCTTGTATTTAAAACTCAAGGATCTCCCTCTGCAACCATGGAGAGGAAGCAAGAAAAGCTTCTCTCAATACAGAGTCAAACAAAGCCCCCACAGTCAAACACTAAGTTTGGTGTTGGGAGGCCACAACTAAACTATAAGTTTGGTGTTAAACCCCCACATTCAAACTCTACGTTTGGTGTTGGGAGGTCCCAACAATGCTCTGAACATCTGTGAGGCTCCATGAGAGCCCACTGTCAATCTATTAATATTAAAGAAGCGCTTATTGGGAGGTAACCCAATTTTATTTATCGATGTTATTTTATGTTTTCTTTAGGTTGATGATCATATGGAGTCACAAAAACTATTGCAAAGTTTAAAGAAAAATAAAAAATAGCATTAAAAAGTAGCACACCCTGGAGGAGAAACTTACTGGAATTTAAACACCAATAAGTGTAGCAGAATGGGCGTTTAACGCCCAGTCTGGCACCATTCTGGGCGTTAAACGCCAGAAAGAAGCACCAGACTGGCGTTAAATGCCAGAAAGAAGCAACAAACTGGCGTTGAACTCCAAAAACAGGTTGCAGCTTGGCGTTTAACGCCAGGAAAGGAATAAAAGCTGGCGTTAAACGCTAGAAACAAGCAGTAATCTGGTGTTAAACACCAGGATTGCACACTAAGGGCGTTTACACGCCTAATTGGAGCAGGGATGAGAAATCCTTGACCCCTCAGGATCTGTGGACCCCACAGGATCCCCACCAACCTCAACTCAGTCTCTCTCTCACACCTTCTCATACCACCCTCCATCTCCTCCATTTTCTTCTTCTTCTCGTTCTTTCTTTCTTCTTTCGCTTGAGGACGAGCAAACCTTTTAAGTTTGGTGTGGTAAAAGCATTGCTTTTTGTTTTTTCATAACCATTTATGACACCTAAGGCTGGAGAAACCTCTAGAAAGAGGAAAGGGAATGCAAAAGCTTCCACCTCCGAGTCATGGGAGATGGAGAGATTCATCTCAAAGGTCCATCAAGACCACTTCTATGAAGTTGTGGCCAAGAAAAAGGTGATCCCAATGCAATTCAGTTGGAATTGTCATAAAGGAAGACACCCTCATTGAAGAGGACAAGCCCATCACCAAAAAGAGGATGGAGCAAACAAGAGAGCCCACTCATGGACCTCAACAAGAGCATGAGGAATTCCCTCATCAAGAAATCCCTAAGATGCCTCAAGGGATACATTTTCCTCCACACAACTATTGGGAACAACTAAGGATGGAGCAACAAAGGCAAGGAAGAGACATTGAGGAGCTCAAGTACTCCATAGGATCTTCAAGAGGAAGAACTAGCCGCCATCACTAAGGTGGACCCGTTCTTTAATTTCCTTGTTCTTATTTTTTTTGTTTTTCGACTTTTATGCTTTATGTGCTATCTATGTTTGTGTCTTCAGTACATGATCATTAGTGTCTAGTGTCTATGTCTTAAAGCTATGAATAACTCCATAAATCCTTCACCTCTCTTAAATGAAAAATGTGCTTAATTACAAAAGAACAAGTAGTACTTGGATTTCAATTTTTTATCTTGAAATTAGTTTAATTATTTTGATGTGGTGGCAATACTTTTTGTTTTCTGAATGAATGCTTGAACAATGCATATTTTTTTATCTTGAAGTTTATGAATGTTAAAATTGTTGGCTCTTGAAAGAATGATGAACAAAGAGAAATGTTATTGATAATCTGAAAAATCATGAAATTGATTCCTGAAGCAAGAAAAAGCAGTGAAAAAAAAGTGGCGAAAATAAAAGAGGCAAAAAAAAAAGAAAAAAAGAAAGAAAAAGAAAAAGCAAGCAGAAAAAGCCAATAGCCCTTTAAACCAAAAGGCAAGGGTAAAAAGGATCCAAGGCTTTGAGCATTAATGGATAGGAGGGCCCAAGGAAATAAAATCCAGTCCTAAGCGGCTAAATCAAGCTGTCCCTAACCATGTGCTTGTGTCATGAAGGTCCAAGTAAAAAGCTTGAGACTGAGTGGTTAAAGTCGTGATCCAAAGCAAAAAGAGTGTGCTTAAGAACTCTGGACACCTCTAACTGGGGACTTTAGCAAAGCTGAGTCACAATCTAAAAAGGTTCACCCAGTTATGTGTCTGTGGCATTTATGTATCCAGTGGTAATACTGGAAAACAAAGTGCTTAGGGCCACGGCCAAGACTCATAAAGTATCTGTGTTCAAGAATCAACATACTGAACTAGGAGAATCAATAACACTATCCAAAATTCTGAGTTCCTATAGATGCCAATCATTCTGAATTTCAAAGGATAAAGTGAGATGCCAAAGCTGTTCAGAAGCAAAAAGCTACTAGCCCCGCTCATCTAATTGGGACTAATTTTCATTGATATTGTGAGATTCATTGTATATTCTCTTTTTTTTATCCTATTTTGTTTTCAGTTGTTTGGGGACAAGCAACAATTTAAGTTTGGTGTTGTGATGAGCGGATAATTTATACGGTATTTGTCATTGTTTTTATATAGTTTTTAGTATGTTTTATTCAATTTTTAGTATATTTTTATTAGTTTTTAAGCAAAATTCACTTTTCTGGACTTTACTATGAGTTTGTGTGTTTTTTTGTGATTTCAGGTATTTTCACGCTGAAATTGAGGGACTTGAGCAAAAATTTGATTCAGAGGCTGACAAAGGACTGTTGATGTTGTTGGATTCTGACCTCCTTGCACTCGAAATGGAATTTTTGGAGCTACAAGAGTCCAAATGGCATGCTCTCAACTGCATTGGAATGTAGACGTCCAGCACTTTCCAGCAATATATAATAGTTCATACTTTGCCCGAGTTTAGATGACGCAAATTGGCGTTTAACGCAAGCTTTCTGCCCTATTCTGGCGTTAAACACCAGAAACAAGTTGCAAAGCAGAGTTAAACACCAGAAACATGTTACAAACTGGCATTTAACTCCAAGGAAGACCTCTACATGTGAAAGCTTCAATGCTCAGCCCAAGCATACACCAAGTGGTCCCGGAAGTGGATTTCTGCATCATTTACTCATTTCTGTAACCCTAGTAACTAGTTTAGTATAAATAGGACTTTTTACTATTGTATTTTCATCTTTTGGATATCTTTTGATCCTTTGATCACGTCTTGGAGGCTGGCCTCTCGGCCATGCCTGGACCATTATCATTTATGTATTTTCAATGGTGGAGTTTCTACACACCATAGATTAAGGTGTGGAGCTCTGTTGTTCCTCGAGTATTAATGCAAAATACTATTGTTCTTCTTTTCAATTCATGCTTATTCTTACTCTAAGATATTCATTGACACACAAGAACATGATGAATGTGATGATTATGTGACACTCATCACCATTCTTACTTATGAACGCGTGATTGACAACCACTTCCGTTCTACATGAAAATAAGCTTGAATGTGTATCTCTTGGATTCCTAGTCCATGCGTTTAATTGCCTCTCCTGACAATAGAGCCTTCAATTCCTTGCGATCAGAGTCTTCGTGGTATAAGCTAGAATCAATTGGCAGCATTCTTGAGATCTGGAAAGTCTAAACCTTGTCTTTGGTATTCCGAGTAGGATATGGGATGGGATGACTGTGACGAGCTTCAAACTCGTGACTGTAGGGCATGGTGACAGACGCAAAAGGATAGTAAATCGTATTCCTACACGATCGAGAACCGACAGATGATTAGCCCTACGTAACCCGTAGCTGGACCATTTTCACTGAGAGGACGGGAAGTAGCCATTGACAATGGTGACACCCAGCATACAGCTTGCCATGGAAAGAAGTATGAAGGATTGGATGAAGGCAGTAGGAAAGTAGAGATTCAGAAGGAACAATGCATCTCCATACGCTTATCTAAAATTCCCACTAATGAATTACATAAGTATCTCTATCTTTATTTTATGTTTTATTTATATTTTACTTATTAAAACTCCATAACCATTTGAATCCGCCTGACTGAGATTTACAAGGTGACCATAGCTTGCTTCAAGCCGACGATATCCGTGGGATCGACCCTTACTCACGTAAGGTTTATTACTTGGACGACCCAGTGCACTTGCTGGTTAGTTGTGTGAAGTTGTGAAAAAGAGTGATATTACAATTGTGCGTACCAAGTTGTTGGCGCCATTGAGATTACAATTTCGTACACCAGTGCCAAACTTGAGTAAACTCAAGTTTGGCATGGAGTCTTGCATGTGTTCCCTGCGTGGTCTAGAATTTAGAATAAATTCCCGTTGCGAGTATAGCGTCTAAACCAACAAAAGTCCTTTCTTACAAACGTTTTGGTTGTCACTAGTAAAAACCCCTGATAAAATTGATAACCGAAGTATTTAAACCTCGGGTCGTCTTCTCAAGGAATTACAGGGAGGTATGTTCTTATTATTGGTTATGAGTCTTGTAAATTGGGGGTTTTGAAAGTAAGGAACAAGTATGTTAAATGATAAGAAAAATAAAATAGTAATGATAAAATAAACTCTTGGCAAGGTGGACTAATTAGCTTGATCAGGTGTGATGAGAATTGGGTTTTAATCCCACTTAGTTATCCTTTATTAAACAAAGGGAGGTCGAGTGGACTAATTAGCTTGATCCTCAAGTCCTAGTCAATCCCTGTGGGAGGACTAGTTTTAGAGTGATCTAGATCAATTAGAATCTGCCCATTTCAATCACTGCTGAGTTTGACAACTCAAGTGTTACCAATTACCTAACCAGAACCAAGAATATGGAAAGCTAAATTAAAATCATAAATATCAAGAATACCTCAAATTATATTGAATGGAGATGTCAATTCTAACATGGACAAGTTCATAAGCCAATTGGGCAACATAAATCAAATACAAATAAAAGCTTCAGAGTAAACAAAAATAGAAGAGAAACATAAATTATTGAACCTGGTATGAAGAAACAATCCCAATCCTAATAGAAATCCTAATCCTAAATCCTAAGAGAGAGGAGAGAACCTCTCTCTCTAAAAACTACATCTAAAACCTAAAATTATGAGTAATGATTGAATTTGAAGTCATCTCTTGAATCTCTACATGTTCCCTGACTTTAATCTGTGTTTATGGGCCGAAAACTGGGTTAAAATGTGGCTCAGAATCTCTACCAGCGACTTCTGTAATTCTGCAGATCGCGCACGTCACGCGGCCGTGTCGTTCACCAGATCGCGTCACTCAGTATTTTTCGTACCACGCGTGCGCGTCGTCCATGCATTTGCATCGTTCGTGCAGCTTCCAATCTACGCGGTCGCATCAGGCACGCGAACGTGTCACTCTGATTTCTTCCATTTCGCGCGGTCGCATGAGCCATGCGACCGTGTGACTTCTCGCTGGTCATCTCCCCAATTCGTTGTGTTCCTTCTAGTTTTGCACGCTTCCTCTTCATTCCTTACGCCATTCCTGCCCTATGAAGCCTGAAACACTTAGCACACAGATTAAGGCATCGAATGGTAATAAGAGAGGATTAAGATTAGCTAAATTAAGACCAAAGAAGCATGTTTTCAATCATAGAACTAAACTAGGAAGGAATTGTAAAATCATGCAAATCATATGAATAAGTGGGTGAAAAGCTTGATAAAACCACTCAATTAAATACAATATAAACCATAAAATAGTGGTTTATCAACCTCCCCACACTTAAACATTAGCATGTCCTCATGCTAAGCTCAAGGAGACAAAATAAATGAGTGGGGGAAAGCAGGACTCATGCAATACAACCCATGAATGTGAATGCAACTACATGCTAAAATGATTCTACCTACTTGGTGAAAAAGTAAATAAATCTTTCAAGAACAAATATGAATTGGATTTCACTAATCCAAATCACAAAATACAATACAAATAACTTGAAAGAAGAAGATAGCTCATGAAAGTAGGGAACATAGAATTAAGCACTGAACCCTTACTGGTAGTGTATATCATTCTAATTCTCAAGTGTCTACGGTCAATTCTCTCAATTCTCTACTAATCTTGCTTTCTATAGCTTGCTCTTCATCTAACAATCAACAAAAATTTAATGCACCAATACACAAATCAAGAGGTCTTTTAAGGGTTGTAATGGGGTTAGGGTTAAGGTAGGATTGTATTTGGCCAAGTGGACTAAAATCTGAATCCTTAATTAACATAAACTTTTCCCACCTAACTTAAGATAATCCATATAATCACAATACAAGATCTAACTGTCCATTAACTATGTTTACCACATATTCATGCATCCTAAATTTAAGTACAACTCATATGCATTGATTTCACCATTCACTTTTGAGAATTTTGTCCCCTTTTTATTTTTCTGTTCCTTTTTCTTTTCTTTTTCACTCTTTTTTTTTGGCATATGATTAAGGTATTGAATGCATAAACATGTTCTTAACATTTTTCATATTTTCACACAAAGTCTAACATACTCAATTCTCAAACCAAACATTTTCAAACCCACTTTTCCCCACACTTAATTCATGAGCATTCTCACTAGGGGACATTATTGTTTTCTGCTTAGAGCTAGTGATGAGATAAAGTAAAGAACAAGGGGTAAAATAGGCTCAACATTGGTTTGCAAAGGATAATAAAAGGTAAGGCCATATGGGTATGTAAGCTCAGTGAAACAAGACCTCAATCATATAAGTGCATGCATACATCAAACAATGGAAATATAGAATTAAGCAAGATAAAGATTACAATTTTAGAGAGAATAACACACAAAAATAAAATATATTGGTTGATAAAATGCAACCAATCAAATAGGTTCAAAATCTCATTGGTTTTGTGTTCAAGCTCTAAACCATGTTCTAATATAATATTTCTTCAAACAAGTTTTTCAAAAAGTTTAATTCAAAATAGTGAAATGCTATAAAAATTTTCTTGAAAAAGAAAATGTTACTTCAACCAAGTGGTAAAATATTCACAAAATCAAGAAAATATGCAATCAAACATGCAAATGCAACAACTAATTTAACAAAGAGAATTTAAACATTGGTGTTGAGAAGAGGATAACTAACCCATGGAGATTGGTATCGACCTCCCCACACTTAAAGATTGTACCGTCCTCGGTGCATGCGAAGATGTGCAGGTGGACGGGCTGCTCCAACTGATGCCTTTTCTCTGCAGATTGTGCAGATTGACTCGCCTGTCTCCCCATATAGAGGTTCTTCCTGTCCCCTCTCGGTGGCCATCCTAAAAGAAGAGGAAAAGAAAGAAAAGTAACCCAGAAATAAAGATAAGAGCATAAATAAAATATGGGTGTTAATGCCAAATAATAAAGGTCTCAATTATATGGTAGCTACAACATGCAAGTGAGAAAATAGTGAAAGCAATTGGCATATCAATAGTGTAAAAGTTGCAACAATGGGGAAGAGAGTGTGGGTAATGCAAGATAGTGTAAGTACATATCAATGCAAAAGGAATATCAGTATTATAAAAATTAGCATTGACTTTTGAATAATAATACCCAATCAGAATAAAACAAGTCATGAAGCACCAGAATAATTCAAGAAAAGATGCAATAGTTGAAGAAGAAAATTTTAACACCAATGAAAAAAAGAAGAAGAAATGAATAAAGGAGGAAGAAAGAAGAAAAGATAGAAGAAATTAGGATTTAGAAAAGAAAAGATAAGATAATTGGCGCTGGTTTGGATAAGCTGTGCGTCGCATGTGACGCGGATGCGTGGTGCACGCAATCGCATGGACTGTGAGAAATTCAAGTGACGTGGACGCGTGGGGCACGCGGACGCGTGACTCGATTTGTGCTAGTGGCGAGAGTAGCATCGCTGATGCCAAGGCATCTTAGGCTAGTTTCACTAGCATTTTCTGTTAGTTTTAGTTGTTTTATGCATTTTCTTGAGCTTAAAGTAACCAAGAATGGTTAAATGAACAACAAAGCAACGAACCATCCAAAACATTATGATTTTGATGCAAATTCCATGAGTTTTAGTGATATTACTTGAATGCTATGAATGGATGAATTCTCATGAAATTTTGCAAGACTTTGATGCAATTGTTTGGATGATTTCAGGGAAGAGAGGCTAGGCAAGGAAGAAACAAAATCAATGAAGGAAGCTTGAAATTCAAATGGGACGTTTAAGCTCCAGTTTAAGCCTAAACTGGAGCTTAAACGCCAAAATCATGAGAAGAGAGGAAATGCTGTAACTGGAGTTTAACCTCCAGTTTGACCTCAAACTGGAAGTTAAACGCCAGGATGAAAAATGGCACTAATGAGCATTCCACGTTTAACCTCCAGTTTGACCTCAAACTGGAAGTTAAACGCCAGGATGAAAAATGGCACTAATGAGCATTCCACGTTTAACCTCCAGTTTGACCTCAAACTGGAGGTTAAACGCCAGAAGTAAGAAAGGCACCAGGAGCATTTCCACGTTTAAGCTCCAGTTTAACCTTAAACTGGAGCTTAAACGTGTTATATGGAACAGCTTGACCATGCCTTCTTCAAACATAAATAACTTGAGCTACAAAACTCCAAATGAGGTGATTCAAAATGCATTGGAAAGAAGACATCTAGAGCTTTCCAAGCATATATGGCATGAGTTTTCTTCATTTCCAAGTTTAACCTCCAGTTTAACCTCAAACTGGAGGTTAAACGTGGTCGACCCAAATTGCCTCCAGGGTGTGCTTTCTTCATTTCCAAGTTTAACCTCCAGTTTAACCTTAAACTGGAGATTAAACGTGCTCGACAATGAACACCCCTTGGTTGCTTTCTTCCAATTCCACGTTTAAGTTTTAGTTTGACCTTAAACTGAAACTTAAACTTAAACTTAAACACCACCATTTGGAAAGGTTTCTGGGCCAATTATATTGAAGTTTAAGTTAGCAATTGAGCACAAAGATTAACTTAAACTTATTATGGCATGAAACCCAATTGAATATCATGGTTTGTGGGATTTGGGCTTGAAGAATTGATGAGTCTGTAACTTCAAATTGTTGAGCCTTGTGTCATTACTTGTTTATTACTAAGTTTGCTCAATGAATGTTACAGAATTGGATCACAGCCTCATCAAGATTATGGACCCGATTACAGCCTCATCAAGATTATGGACCACAAGCCTAAAGCAAAAGGAAATCAAGGAAAGGCCTCAAAGCCCAAGAAACACAACAGAAGCTCAATTTAGAAAGTGTATAAATAGGATAGAATTGAAGTTAGTTAGGAACCTTTTGACACTTTAGCATTTTTCATATTGTAATTGAATTCAGAGCCACTACAAGAAAAAGGCGTATTTGTAACAAAAAATATTGTTACAAAACGTCGAAATTTTGAAACAAAAGTTTTTTGTAACAAAAAAAGGGTCCATTGCAGTAAGTCCCGTTACAAAAAGTTTTTGTAACGAAAAATGGAACTGTTACAATTCAATACCATATTTTGTAACAATTTTTCCTGATACAAAAAATCCAGAAGCCGTTACAAAAGTGGTAACAAATTTTGATCTTGAAGGTATTTTTTGTGACAGTCAATTTTTTTCCTATCAAAAAATTTTGTTACAAAATGTAACACGATTTTGTAACATTTTTTCCTTTAGTTACGAAAGTAAATTAATTATTTTGTAACTTTTTTTTATTACAAATTACATGCATAATTTACTAAATTATTTTTTAAATTAACTAATATATTAACGCTTTTAATAAACAAGTTTACATGTATATAATATGCAAAAACATACATAAGTCAAACAAGATCCTTTTAGCTAAAATTGTCTTGAAACAAAATAACATTAGCTAGTGAGTATATTGATTAGTTCAACCAAAACATAAAAGACTAGTGAGTACATTGATTAGTTCAACCAAAACATAAAAGTTCAACCAAAACATAAAAGTTCTAACTTCTAACATAGATTAGTGTCTCTATGCATCAAAACATTCTTGAGCCCTCAAGGTAGCATATAGTCACCATTTCAGCACTCCTGTATATAAGAAAAACCGAAATAAAAAAGTTAGAAACAAGATATAATACTAATTATAATTTTTTCACTAAGTTTTATCCAAAATGTTTAGAAAAATTTTGACAAAACCTCCCCTAAAACTTGGATATTTCCACCGTCCACGGTTCCAACAAACACAACCAATTCACAACTTGCACCCTTTCAAACAACACAATGCATTTTAATTGAACAACCAAATAGGACAACAACCAAATAGTGAATAACAAAACCCAAAGCTTCAAGCTTCGAACAACCAAAACAGTGAAGCAGTTAGCCGAATAATCAATCAATTGAGCTTAGCAACAGTTGAAAACCAAAAGCAATTAAATACCAACTCAATCAATTAATTGAATCAAAGATGAATATTGAAACTAGCTTAAAATAAATTCCGACAGCATTTCAGCAGTAAATTTGCCTATTTCACAATTTCAATCAATCAATTCAAATTCCATATGAATTCTTTGATATTTAAAAACACAAAAAATCATAATAAATTCATAGGAAGGAAGTAAATAAGCCAATTCCAGCAAGAAAACATGAGGAAACAATTAAAACCAATCCAACCAGCAAGAAACAGAGCAGCACTCAGCAGAACAGCAATCAATGACCCATCATACAGCACCCAAAACAGTAAAATGAACAAAGGTAATGGATTTAGGCAGCATTCTATTCATTGAAGTCAATAACCATTACACTTGCAAGCAGCAGAAGCATAGCAGTTTATCCATTAATTCAACAAAAAATCAATCAGGTCAAAAGATTTATCAATAAAACCAATCTCAGTTCAGCAACCATCATCTATTCCAACACAAACAATAATATACAAGCAGCATTTCCTTTTTCATTGAATTTAACAATCATTCAATAAGCAAAAGTAACCACATTTCTAACTTTCAATTGACTAACCAAAGTTGCCCAAGAACTCTTAATTCAATACATCACAATTTCATATCATCGGTGCAACGTAACCATAACAACATTCCATACACAAAATCAACATCAACAAGTACTAGCAGCAAGTATAACTTCAAAATACACAACATCATCAATAATTACTACATTAAATCATTAAACTAATCACCAACTACAGCCATGATTCAACTCAATTCCAACAATTATTCACACAAAACAACCATAACCATTTGCAGTTACTCATTTATATTTATTGGCATTCATAACTTAAATCATTTATTTTTAAAACAAATCTCCTATCATAAATCGACTCAGCCACACGAGTTACACCAGCAGCGATAACCCGTCAGCGGCAACAACAACAACATTCATTTCTTATTGCAACATCAATGACCACATCACCTGGAGGAAATATTGGATTCAAATTGAATGAAAACAACAAGAAATAGTGCAAGTTAGTGCCATCGGTGGTTCTACTAGTGTTCTTTGGTGAGGAAAATGGCAGGTCATGGCTAAGCAAGGGAGTTACAGTGGCTACCTCAAAAGTTTCATCAACAAGGACGACAGTTTGGTTCACCACCATCAATGATTCACAGCTCAACGGCAGACTCCACCTGCGGTAATGGCGGTAGAGCAACAACACAGATGCAATGGTGACGACGGAAGATCTGACCGGAATGGAACCCTTGGCGGCGGCAGGACCTGACAAAGCTAAACCCTGGCAGTGGCAACAGTGGTGGCTAGGGTTTGGCAGTGGCGGTAACCCTAGCGACGGCGAAGGCGGTGGTGCTGTGCGACAGCGGCGACGCTACCTCCCTCTTTGGCTATGACGTTCTCCTTCCCTCTTGCGTCTTCGCTCTCTCGCATGCTACCCTTTCTCTCCTCATCTTTTCTGCGATGGTGACGACCATGATAGCGGCAGCAACAGCAGTTTGGAATGGCGAACAGCGATGGTTGAAGCTTCAACGGCGACGGAAGCAAGGCGCGGCGACGACGGCGCGAGACAACGCCCTTTCTTCTTCTCCTCGATCGCGGCCTTCTCTCTCGATCTTTGTTTCTCTCCTCTGGGTCTGGCGGTAGCGACGGCAACGGACGCAAGGAGCGGCACAGCGCAGCGATTCTCCTTCCTCTCTTCTTTCTCTGTTCCGTCACTCTCTCCCTCTGTTCTCCATTTCCCCCTCAAGCCTCCTATTTCCTTTCTTTTTTTATTTCTTTTCTCCTTTTGATTTTTGTTGCTGTATGTTAGCATTTTGGAAGAAAGGAGAAGTGGTGTGGCGGTGAAGAAAGCTAAGAGTGGCTTATTGCAGAGTGAACAGGTGGTGGGAGGGTATACGTGTGTGTGGGGGGGTTGGGTAGAAAGAGGTTAGGGTTAGTGAATTAGGAATTAGGGTTTAGAATTGGGAATTTAGGATTTGAGTAGAGTTTTGATTTAAAA
>NC_029774.3:69836767-69839629 GCF_000817695.3 Arachis duranensis | reverse complement strand
AAAAAAGAATTTGTTATAAAATATACTTATATTTTGTGACAAATAATTAACTTGTTACAAACAATATTGAATTTCTAACAAATTAATTTTTTGTTACAAAACAATTAGAGTTTTTGAAACAAAAAGTTATTTTGTTACAAAATAATTGGAGTTTTTGAAACAAAAATAAAAATTGTTACAAAATATTTTGAATTTTTGCAACTTATTTTTTTTTGTTACAAATAATTACAATATTTTGTAACAAAACATTATATCGTTACAAAAACTAACATAATTTGTAACAAAATAAAACAGATTGTTACAAAATATTATCATATTTTGTAACAACTTGTAATGTTGTTACAAAATATTATTCTTTTGTAACAATAAAAAATTGTTATTACAAAATACTATTTTTTTGTAACAATTTTAAATTTGATACAAATTTTTTATTACAAATGTTCCATTTTCTTGTAGTGAGCTATGATTCACTAAACCCCTTTCATTGGGTTAGGGAGCTCTATTGTAATTCAATGAATCAATAATAGTTTTCATCTTCTTCTTCAATCTTTTCTCTTGAATTTTGTTAGAAAGCTTCTCGATCTAATTCCATTGGTTAGTTGTCTTGGGAAAGAAACTATCCATAATTGGAATCCTTCGGAACCTTGGGAAAGGAATGGAGGATTCATGCTAGAGAAGCTTTCTCACAGTGAATTGGATTGGGGTTTGGATGGATATTGTGATATGTAATCCTACCAAATTGTGGTTCATGAAACTGTGTGGTATAATCAGTGATCGAGCAATCATCTCTTCTTATGAACATTTAAACCAAGGGATTGGGAATCTGTTTGTTTTTAGAGAGAATTGGTGAGCCAAGGAATTGGGATCCAATCATATAAGATTGCCAAGCAAAATTTAATGAATGCATTGGTTGAGGAAGAGATGAAAATGTTTTGATTCGGAGATTTCAATATCTCCTGACCCCAATGAACCCATCTCTCTGATCTATCCCCTTCTATTTACATTCTGCAAATTTAATTCATGCAATCACCCCCATCCCTTTTAATTTCATCAATTTAGCTTCTCGCACTTTAATTCTCGCAATTTAAGTTTATGCAATTTCAATTCCTTGCAATTTACGTTTCCTGCCACATTTACTTTATGCAATTCTCATCTAAATCTTGATTCCGCTCAACTAATCAAACTTTTAATTCGAATTGCTCATTCAACCAATCCTTGTGGGATTCGACCTCACTCTATTGTGAGTTTTTACTTGACGATAACCGGTGCACTTGCCGGAAGGAATTTTGCCGATCGTGCAATTTCCTAAATCGTAGCTATACCCAGTTATAGCGCATCAATTGCATACGCACAACTCTCTGTTTAAATGCATTTTTGCCAAAAATCTGGGGTGACGCGATCGCGTGAATGGCCATATTTTGAAAAACGGAATTGAACGCGTGGGGCACACATTCGCGTGGTAGGGCTTGTGCCTCTAGCACGATTCCATTCTAAACCTTCCATTCAACCCCAAAGGAGATTAAATCCAGCCATGAAAGAGGTAGTGCAGAAGGAAGTCATGAAGCTGTGTGATGAGCAGATATTTTATACGCTTTTTGGGGATAATTTCATGTAGATTTTAGCATGTTTTAAATTAATTTTAGTAGAATATTATTAGTTTTTAGGCAAAAATCATATTTCTGGACTTTACTATGAGTTTGTGTGTTTTTCTGTGATTTCAGGTATTTTCTGGCTGAAATTGAGGGAGCTGAGCAAAAATCTGAGTTAGGCTGAAAAAGGACTGCTGATGTTGTTGGATCCTGACCTCTCTGCACTCGGAATGGATTTTTTGGAGCTATAGGAGTCCAATTGACACGCTTTTAATTGGGTTAGAAAGTAGACATCCAGGGCTTTCCATCAATATATAATAGTTCATACTTTGCGCGAAGATAGACAACGTAAACTGGCGTTCAACGACAGTTTCATGCTGCTGTCTGGCGTCCAGCGCCAGAAACAGGTTACAAGTTGGAGTTCAGCACCCAAAACACGTTACAACCTGGCGTTCAACTCCAGAAACAGCCCAAGCACGTGAGAAGCTTTAGTCTCAGCCCCAGCACACACCAAGTGGGCCCCAGAAGTGGATTTCTGCACCAATTATCTTAGTTTACCCATTTTCTATAAACCTAGGTTACTAGTTAGTGGACGAAATTGTGATCACATCAATGTAGTATTCTTTGTTGTTGTATGGAATCATTATTGTGGCTCTTGGCTATGTGTGGACACAACTCCGTTCAACTTAACCAGCAAGTGTACTGGGTCATCCAAGTAATACCTTACGTGAGTAAGGGTCGATCCCACAGAGATTGTTGGTATGAAGCAAGCTATGGTCACCTTGTAAATCTCAGTTAGGCAGATTAAATTGGTTTATGGTGAGTTCGAAAATTAGTAAATAAAGAGAAAATAAAAAGGATAGAAATACTTATGTAAAGCAATAGTGGGAATTTCAGATAAGTGTGTGAAGATGCTGTGCTCCTCTTGAATCTCCACTTTCTTATTACATTCATCCAATCCTTCCTACTCTTTTCCATGGCAAGCTGTATGTAGGGCATCACCGTTGTCAATGGCTACATCCCATCCTCTCAGTGAAAATGGTCCTATGCTCTGTCACAGCACGGCTAATCATCTGTCGGTTCTCAATCAGGTTGGAATAGAATCCCTAGATTCTTTTGCGTCTGTTACTAATGCCCAGCCTTCAGGAGTTTGAAGCTCGTCACAGTCATTCAATACCGGAATCTTACTCGGAATACCACAGACAAGGTTAGACTTTCCAGATTCCCGGAATCCTACTCGGAATACCACAGACAAGGTTAGAATTTTCGGATT
>NC_029774.3:69832860-69836265 GCF_000817695.3 Arachis duranensis | reverse complement strand
ATGAGTCTCTAAACTCCATTGTTGGGGGTGAGGAGCTCTGCAGCGTCTCGATGAATTAATGCAATTACTTTTGTTTTCCATTCAAACACGCTTGTTCCTATCTAAGATGTTCATTCGCGCTTAAACATGAAGAAGGTGATGATTCGTGACACTCATCACCTTCCTCAAATCCATGAACGTGTGCCTGACAACCACCTCCATTCTACATTATATTGAATGAGCTTCTCTTAGATTTCTTAATCAGAATCTTCATGGTATAAGCTAGAATTGATGGCGGCCACTCTTGAGGAACCGGAAAGTCTAAACCTTGTGGTATTCCGAGTAGGATTCAAGGATTGAATGGCTGTGAAGAGCTTCAAACTCGCGATTGCTGGGCGTGATGACAAACGCAAAAGGATTAATGGATCCTATTCCAACATGATCGAGAACCAACAGCTGATTAGCCGTGCTGTGACAGAGCATCTGTACCGTTTTCACTGAGAGGATAGGAAGTAGCCACTGACAATGGTGACACCCTACATACAGCTTTCCATGGATGGAACTTTACAAACAATTGAGTTGAATATTACATTGCAGAAATTCAGAGGACAAAGCATCTCCAAAACTCTAACATATTCTCCATTAATAAAGTAACAATTACTTATTCCAAACACTTTTACTTCTTACAATTAAATCCAAATAACCTTGTTAACATCCTGACTAAGATTAATAAAATAAACATAGCTTGCTTCAAACCAATAATCTCCGTGGGATCGACCCTTACTCACGTAAGGTATTACTTGGACGACCCAGTGCACTTGCTGGTTAGTTGCATGGATTGCAAATTCGTGCACCAAGTTTTTGGCGCCGTTGCCGGGGATTATTCGAGTTTGAACAACTAAAGCTTTATTTTGTTGCTTAGATTAGGAATAATTTATTTTTGTTGTTATAGAGTCATTAAATTCTGAGTCCTTTATTCCCTTTTCAAAAATTTTTCAAAAATATATTATTTTTCTTTATCAATTTCTAATTTTCGTGAGTTTAGTGTCTTGTTCTAAGTTTGGTGTCAATTGCATGTTTTTCCTTGTCATTTAATTTTTCGAATTGCATGTTCTTGTTCTTCCTTGATCTTCAAATTGTTCTTGTCAATTTTTCTTGTTTGATCTTTGGTTTGTCTTGTTCTGTGTCTTTTCTTGTTTTTCTTGTGCTTTTTCAAAATAGTAGTTTTCAAAAAAAAATTTTCTTATCTATAAAAATAATACATCTTTAAAATACGTTACATTTTTAACTCAGTTGGCTAGAGCGTTGGCTTATGTTCTTGGCAAGTGGGTATCTTCTTTTTAAAATCTTTTCTTCAAAAATAATTTTTCTTGATTTAATCTTGTGCCAAACCGTAAGTTTGGTGTTTTCTTGTTGATCTTTCTTTAATTTTCGAAAATTTATCTTGGTTTTCTAAAAACTTTAAGTTTGGTGTTCTTTCTTTTGTTCTTGAGTCTTTCTTGTGTTTTGATCTTAAAATTTTTAAGTTTGGTGTTTCTTGGTGTTTTCCCTCCAAAATTTTCGAAAATAAGGAGCATTAGATCTAAAAATTTTAAGTCTTGTGTCTTTTGTGTGTTTTTCTCTTTCATCATAAAATTCAAAATTCAAAAAAAATATCTTTCCTAACTAATTTTAAACTACATTTTCGAAAATTTTATATAAAAATTTAGATTTCAATTTCAAAATATTTTCAATTTCTTTTATTTATTTCGTTTTTATTTTATTTTATAAAATAAATTTTTATAAAATAAATAATATCAACATACATATCATCTCCCTTGTTCTATCATGGAATTAAGTGGAAATGAACCGTCCAGAAGGACTCTGGGGTCATATGCTAACCACACTACTGCTTCATATGGGAGCAGTATATGTATACCCTCCATTGGAGTTGGTAGTTTTGAGTTGAATCCTCAGCTCATTATCATGGTGCAGCAAAGCTGCCAGTATTCTGGTCTTCCACATGAAGAACCTACAGAATTTTTGGCACAATTTTTACAAATTGCTGACACAGTACATGATAAGGAAGTAGATCAGGATGTCTACAGATTATTACTATTTCCATTTGCTGTAAAAGATCAAGCTAAGAGGTGGTTAAATAACCAGCCTAAGAACAGCATAAAAACATGGAAACAGCTGTCAGAAAAATTCATGAATCACTATTTTCTTCCAAAACGGATGACACAACTAAGGCTGAGCATCCAAGGCTTCAAACAAGGAGACAGCTAAGGCTAAGCATCCAAGGCTTCAAACAAGGAGATAATGAATCCTTTTATGATGCCTGGGAGAGATATAGAGAGATGCTAAGAAAATGCCCCTCTGAGATATTTTCAGAGTGGGTGCAATTAGACATCTTTTACTATGGACTTACAGAAAAAGCTCAGATTTCTCTAGATCACTCAGCTGGTGGATCTATACATATGAGAAAAACAATTGAAGAAGCTCAAGAGCTTATTGATACAGTTGCCAAAAATCAGCATCTGTATCTAAGCAGTGAATCTTCCATGAAAGAAGAAGCTAAAACAGTAACTGCTGAACTCAGTCCTGTAGATCAGGCTAATGAGTTCGATCAGCAATTAGACTTTCTAACTCAGCAGCTAGCCGAATTCAAGGAAATACTACAGGAAACAAGAATGGCTAATAGGAATATGGAAGTACAATTAAAGCAAACAGAAAAGCAACTGTCAAAATAAATAACAGAAGAATGCCAAGCAGTTCAATTAAGAATTGGAAAAACATTAAATACTTCACTTCAAAGCAACAAGAAGCCAAGAAATGAACAAATGGCTACTCAAAATCCCTCTGAGGACAATCAGAGCGCAGAGAGGAATAAGGCTGGCGCTGAACGCCCACACCATGCTCATTTTTGGCGTTCAACGCCAGAAACAAGCATGAATCCGGCGTTGAACGCCCAAGGGAAGCACAGTTCTGGCATTCAGATGCCAGTAACAGATAAGGAGTTGGCGTCTAACGCCACTCCAGCTTCCACCTCTGGCATTCAAACGCCAGTGGGGGATCAGTCACATACAAGTGCTGATAACAACCCTTCTAAAAAGGCTTCCCAACCCACTTCTACAGGTAATAAACCTGCAACAACTAAGGTTGAGGAATACAAAGCCAAAATGCCTTATCCTCAAAAACTCTGCCAAGCGGAACAGGATAAGCAATTTGCCCACTTTGTAGACTATCTCAGGACTCTTGAAATAAAGATTCCGTTTGCAGAAGCACTTGAGCAAATACCCTCTTATGCTATGTTCATGAAAGAGATCTTAAGTCATAAGAAGGATTGGAGGGAGACTGAAAAAGTTTACCTCACTGAAGAATGCAGTGCAGTCATTCTGAAAAGCTTACCTGAGAAGCTTAAAGATCCCGAGAGCTTCATGATAC
>NC_029774.3:69832206-69832589 GCF_000817695.3 Arachis duranensis | reverse complement strand
ACTAACTTTGTGGTGCTGGAAATGGAGGAGCACAAGAGTGCAACTCTCATTTTAGGAAGACCTTTCCTAGCAACTGGCCGAACCCTCATTGACGTCCAAAAAGGGGAAGTAACCCTGAGAGTCAATGAGGAGGAGTTCAAGTTGAATGTTGTCAAAGCTATGCAGCATCCAGACACCCCAAATGACTACATGAGTGTTGATATCATTGATTCTCTAGTAAGAGAGGTCAATATGGCTGAGAGTCTCGAATCAGAGCTAGAGAACATCTTTAAAGATGTTCAGCCTGATTTGGAGGAATCAGAGAGAATAATAGAACCTCTGAAAATCTCTCAGGAAGAGGAGAAACCTCCTAAACCCGAGCTCAAACCATTACCACCATCCCT
>NC_029774.3:69831420-69831983 GCF_000817695.3 Arachis duranensis | reverse complement strand
GCCAAGCCAGTGGTCCAACCACAAAGGTGGCTGAATCCAGCCATGAAGGAAGTGGTGCAGAAGGAGGTCACTAAATTACTAGAGGCTGGGATTATTTATTCTATTTCTGACAGCCCCTGGGTAAGCCTTGTCCAAGTCGTCCCTAAGAAGGGAGGCATGACAGTGGTTCATAATGAAAAAAATGAACTGGTTCCTACAAGAACAGTTACAGGGTGGCGTATGTGTATTGATTATAGAAGGCTCAATACAGCCACCAGAAAGGACCATTTTCCTTTATCATTCATAGACCAGATGCTAGAAAGACTAGCAGGTCATGAATACTACTGCTTCCTGGATGGATATTCAGGTTATAATCAAATTGCAGTAGATCCCCAGGATCAAGAGAAAACGGCATTCACATGTCCATCTGGAGTATTTGTATACAGAAGGATGCCCTTTGGCCTGTGCAATGCACCTACAACCTTTCAGAGGTGCATGCTCTCAATTTTCTCTGATATGGTGGAAAAATTTCTGGAAGTCTTCATGGATGACTTTTAAGTATTTGGAGACTCATTCAGCTCCTG
>NC_029774.3:69830980-69831207 GCF_000817695.3 Arachis duranensis | reverse complement strand
TCAATATTAAGGCAATCAGAAGCTTTCTGGGGCATGCAGGATTCTATAGGAGGTTTATAAAGGACTTCTCAAAAATTGCCAAACCTCTAAGTAATCTGCTAGCTGCTGACACGCCATTTATCTTTGATAAGGAGTGTCTGCAGGTGTTTGAGACCCTGAAAGCTAAGCTGGTCACAGCACCAGTCATCTCTGCACCAGACTGGACATTACCATTTGAATTAATGTGT
>NC_029774.3:69828356-69829929 GCF_000817695.3 Arachis duranensis | reverse complement strand
CCAGTGGAACTGGAACATAAGGCCTACTGGGCAACTAGATTCCTGAACCTTGATGCCAAGTTAGCTGGAGAAAAATGATTGTTTCAGTTAAATGAGCTAGAGAAATTTTGACTCAATGCTTTCGAGAATGCAAAAATTTATAAAGAGAAAGCAAAAAGATGGCATGATAAGAAATTGTCATCCAGAGTCTTTGAGTCGGGGCAGAAAGTTCTGCTATTTAATTCTAGGCTCAAATTATTCCCCCGGAAATTAAAATCCCGGTAGAGAGGTCCATATGTAATTACACGTGTATCACCATATGGATACGTAGAGCTTCAGGATAATGACTCTAACAAAAAGTTCATTGTTAATGGACAGAGAGTTAAACATTATCTTGAAAGCAATTTTGAGCAAGAATGCTCAAAACTGAGACTTAATTAAAGCTCAATAATAGTCCAGCTAACGACATTAAAGAAGCGCTTGCTGGGAAGCAACCCAGCCATTCACAAAATTTAATTTTATTTGTTTTTGTTAATTAATTGATTTTTACAGGTATATGTCAAAGTATCTTCAAAGTAAAAAAGCAATTGATTGAATTCACAGAGTTACAGGGGAATTTGGAAGCTCACTGGCGTGAAATAAGCCAGTAAGAAATGTTTTGGGCGTTGAACGCCCAAAAGAAGCATCCACTGGGTGTTCAACGCCAGTAAGGATAGCCATCTGGGCGTTGAACGCCAGAAAGGAGCATCTTCTGGGCGTTGAACGCCAGAAAGAAGCTCTTTCCGGGCGTTTAACGCCAGAATTACAGCATCCTGGGCGTTTAGAAAAACGCCCAGTAATAAAGGACTTCCTGGTGTTCAACGCCAGAAAGAAGCAACAGCTGGGCGTTGAACGCCCAGGAGAAGCAGCAATTGGGCGTTAAACGCCCAAAACATGTAGCATTTGGGCGTTTAACGCCGGATGGTGGGGAGGAGGTAAAATTCATTTTCTTTTACAAATTTTCTAATTTTTTATGTTTCAAATCATGATTTCTTGCATAAACATGTTTAAAAATGTCATCCTTCAAATCAAAATAGCTTTCTAAGAACTCTAATTTCTAAAATCCCTTTTTCAAAAAAAAAAAATATAGCTTCATACATAAACATAAACCTTTTTCCAATCCAATCAAACTCTTTTTCCAATTTCTTTTCAAACTTAATTATCTTTTAAAATCTTTTTCAAATTATAAATTTCAAATTTATTTTTAAATATCATTCATATCTTTTTAAATTAAACCCTTTTCTTGTCATATTTATCTTTTATAAATCATATCTTTTATCCTATATCCTTTCTTATTTTCGAAAACCCACCCCCTCCCTTTAAATCCACTTTTGGCACTCCTCTCCTCATCCACCATTCAACACCTGCTCTCCTTCTATCCCTCTTCTCTCTTTTCTTTTGCTTGAGGACAAGCAAACCTCTAAGTTTGGTGTGCTTTTCCGTGATCACTAAGCCAAGACTCATTAAGATCATGGCTCCTAAAGGAAAACAAACCAATTTAAGAGGAAAGAAAGAGAATAATCCAAAGAATCTTTGGAATCAAGAGAAGTTCTTA
>NC_029774.3:69826886-69827805 GCF_000817695.3 Arachis duranensis | reverse complement strand
GATGATCCAATCAAGAGGAGAGCACAAGAATTCCTCCCAGAACTTCCTCAATTCGAATATTTGGAACATCTTGAGGCATCTGTTTCCAAGTTGCAAGAAGCTATGAACTAAATAAAGGAAGAACAGAACAATCAAAGTAGCATGCTTTGCAAACTGCTTAAGGAACAAGAAGAGCAAGGGCGAGATTTAAGGGAGCTGAAGCGCCAGAAATTAATCCTTGAAGGACCAAGCACCCCACAGATCAAAGGAACATCCACTTCCCAAAACACAGGTTGTTGAGTTCTAATTTTAGCTTTAACTCTGTGATAGTGTTATTTTAGAAATTTACCTTAGAAGTTATACAGTAGTAGTTGTAGTAATTAGCATATCTATTCTGGTTTTATTTCCAATTAAGTTATAATTTATTTTTCTCATCATCATCAGACATGAATAAAATAGTAGATTTTTAGAATAAAGAAGTAATTTATATTTTTCGAGTTCTTAATAATAAAAAAAATTAGAATTAGTTATATGTGGTGGCAATACTTTTTGTTCTCTGAATGAGTGCTTGAACAATGCATATTTTATCCTGAATTTTACGAATGTTGGCTCCTGAAAGAATGAGGAACACGAAAAATATTATTGATGATCTGAAAAATCATGAATTTGATTCTTGAAGCAAGAAAAAGTAGTGAAAAAAAATTACAAGGAATCATTGGATCAAGAAAAGGAACAAAAGCCAATAGCCCTTAAAACCAAAAGGCAAGGGTGAAAAGGATCCAAGGCTTTGAGCATCAGTGGATAGGAGGGCCCAAGGAAGTAGCTCCAGGCCTAAGCGGCTAAATAGAGATGTCCCTAACTATGTGCTTGTGGCATGCAGGTCCAAGTGAAAAACTTGAGACTGAGTGGTTAAAGTCGTGATCCAAAGCAAAAAGAGTGT
>NC_029774.3:69825417-69826744 GCF_000817695.3 Arachis duranensis | reverse complement strand
CTTAGGGCCACGGCCAAGACTCATAAAGTAACTGTGTTCAAGAATCAACATACTACACTTGGAGAATCAATAATACTATCTGAATTCTGAGTTTCTATGGATGCCAATCATTCTGAATTTCAAAGGATAAAGGGGGATGCCAAAACTGTTCAGAAACAAAAAGCTACAAGCCCCGCTCATCTAATAAGAATCTGAGCTCCATTTAAAAAAAACTATGAGATATTATTACTTCTTAATTTTGTTTCATCCTATTTTATTTATCTAGTTGCTTGAGGACAAGCAACAGTTTAAGTTTGGTGTTGTGATGAGCGGATATTTTATACGCTTTTTGGGGGTAATTTCATATAGATTTTAGCATGTTTTAAATTAGTTTTAGTAGAATATTATTAGTTTTTAGACAAAAATCATATTTCTGGACTTTACTATGAGTTTGTGTGTTTTTCTGTGATTTCAGATATTTTCTGGCTGAAATTGAGGGAGCTGAGCAAAAATCTGAGTTAGGCTGAAAAAAGACTGCTGATGCTGTTGGATCCTGACCTCTCTGCACTCGGAATGGATTTTTTGGAGCTACAGGAGTCCAATTGACGCACTCTCAATTGGGTTAGAAAGTAGACATCCAGGGCTTTCTAGCAATATATAATAGTCCATACTTTGTGCAAAGAAAGACGACGTAAACTGGCGTTCAACGCCAGTTTCATGCTGCTGTCTGGCGTCCAGCGCTAGAAACAGGTTACAAGTTGGAGTTCAGCGCCCAAAACACGTTACAACCTGACGTTCAACTCCAGAAACAGCCCAAGCACGTGAAAAGCTTTAGTCTCAGCCCCAGCACATACCAAGTGGGCCCCAGAAGTAGATTTCTGCACCAATTATCTTAGTTTACTCATTTTCTGTAAACCTAGGTTACTAGTTTACTATTTAAACAACTTTTAGAGACTTATCTTGTACCTCATGACATTTTAGATCTGAAATTTGTACCTTTTGGCAGCATGAGTCTCTAAACTCCATTGTAGGGGGTGAGGAGCTCTGCAGTGTCTCGATGAATTAATGCAATTACTTTTGTTTTCCATTCAAACACGCTTGTTCCTATCTAAGATGTTCATTCGTGCTTAAACATGAAGAAGGTGATGATCCGTGACACTCATCACCTTCCTAAAATCCATGAATGTTTGCCTGACAATCACCTCCGTTCTACATCAGATTGAATGAGCTTCTCTTAGATTCCTTAATCAGAATCTTCGTGGTATAAGCTAGAATTGATGGCGGCATTCATGAGAATCCGGAAAGTCTAAACCTTGTCTGTGGTATTCCGAGTAGGATTCAAGGATTG
>NC_029774.3:69805442-69825378 GCF_000817695.3 Arachis duranensis | reverse complement strand
CGTGCTGTGACAGAGCATCTGGACCGTTTTCACTGAGAGGATGGAAGGTAGCCACTGACAATGGTGACACCCTACATACAGCTTGCCGTGGAAGGAGCCTTGTGTGTGGAAAAGGATTTCAAGGAAGAGTTGAAGTTCAGAGGACAAAGCATCTCCAAAACCCCAACATATTCTCCATTAATAAAGTAACAATTACTTATTCCAAACACTTTTACTTCTTACAATTGAATCCAAATAACCTTGTTGACATCCTGACTAAGATTAATAAAATAAACATAGCTTGCTTCAAACCAATAATCTCCGTGGGATCGACCCTTACTCACGTAAGGTATTACTTGGACGACCCAGTGCACTTGCTGGTTAGTTGTACGGATTGCAAATTCGTGCACCACTGTGGCAAGTAGGGGTAATCTACCCAATCTTTGACAGCCCATGGGTGTGTCCCGTTCAAGTAGTTCCGAAGAAAGGAGGAATCACAGTGGTGCCTAACAAAAGGAATGAGCTTATACCTACAAGAACTGTCACGGGATGGAGAATGTGCATTGACTACAGAAAACTCAACGCATCCACGAGAAAAGATCACTTCCCACTCCCCTTTATGGATCAGATGCTGGAAAGACTTGCAGGACATACTTACTACTCTTTCCTAGATGGTTATTCAGGATATAACCAAATAGTGGTTGATCCAAGAGATCAAGAAAAAACATCATTTACCTGCCCATATGGAGTGTTTGCTTATAGGCGCATGCCATTTGGGCTATGTAATGCGCCTGCAACCTTTCAGCGCTGCATGCTTTCTATTTTCTCAGATATGGTAGAAAAGTTCCTAGAAGTCTTCATGGACGACTTTTCAGCGTTTGGAGATTCATTCCCTGATTTCCTGGATAACCTCGGCTTAGTATTAAAACGATGCCAAGAAACCAACTTGGTCCTGAACTGGGAAAAATGTCACTTCATGGTGACAGAAGGAATAGTTTCCGGTCATAAGGTTTCTAAACAAGGCATTGTGGTGGACAGAGCTAAAGTGGAACTAATTAAAAGATTACCTCCACCTAGTGATGTCAAGGAAATTATAAGTTTTCTCGTTCATGCTGGCTTTTACAGAAGATTTATAAAAGACTTTTCAAAAATAGCCACGCCCCTGAGTAATTTTCTTGTGTCAGACACCCCATTTGTATTTGACCAGGGATGCATGCTAGCATTTAAAAATTTAAAAAAGAGACTATCCTCAGCCTCCTATCATTACCCCACCTGATTGGAACCTGCCATTTGAGCTGATGTATGATGCATCAGACTTTGCAGTGGGAGCAGTGTTAGGGCAGAGAAAAGATAATTTGGTGCATATTATATACTATGCCAGCAAAGTCCTTAATGACACCCAAAAAAATTACACCACCACTGAAAAGGAATTGCTGGCAGTGGTTTTTGCATTTGACAAGTTTAGATCATACCTTATTGGATCTAAAGTAATTGTTTTCACTGATCACACAACACTTAAGTATCTGTTTGCTAAGCAAGATTCAAAACCAAGATTGATAAGGTGGATTTTGTTGTTGTAGGAATTTAATATTGAAATCAGAGACAAGAAGGGAGTGGAGAACAAAGTGGCAGATCATCTGTCTAGAATCCCTTGTGAGAAAAGCAGCACACACGAAGCAAGTGTAAATGAGTTCTTTCCAGATGAACAATTAATGCTGGTTCACAAGGCACCCTGGTTTACAGACATTGCAAATTTTAAGGCAACTAGAGATCTACCCCCAGGAATCAACAGAAACCAAAGAAGAAAACTCATTAATGATGCTAAGTATTTCGTGTGGGATGAGCCATATCTTTTCAAGAAGTGCTTAGATGGGATTCTTAGAAGGTGCATTTCAGAAGAAGAAGGACGAGAAGTCCTGTGGAATTGCCATGGCTCTTGCTCTGGGGGTCACTTCGGAGGAGAAAGGACTGCAGCCAAGGTATTGTAGTGTGGGTTCTTCTGGCCCACTCTTTTCAAGGATGCAAAAGAGCTAGTAAGGGGATGCAATGAGTGCCAAAGGGCTGGAAATCTACCCAAGAAAAACGAAATACCACAAAACTTCATCCTAGAGCTCGAATTGTTTGATGTGTGGGGAATCGATTTCATGGGACCCTTCCTAACTTCCTATTCAAACAAATACATCCTAGTTATAGTAGATTATGTATCTAAGTGGGTGGAAGCTATTGCAACCCCAACAAATGACAACAAGGTGGTCATGAACTTTATCAAGAAAAATATCTTTAGCCGTTTTGGAGTCCCACGAGCCCTTATTAGTGATGGAGGAACCCATTTTTGTAACAGACCTCTAGAAGCCCTCTTCATGAGATATGGGGTGAAACATAAGGTTGCTACACCTTATCACCCCCAAACAAGCGTGAAAACTGAGATATCCAATAGAGAGTTAAAGATGATCTTAGAAAAGACTGTGGGAGCATCTAGAAAGGACTGGTAAAAAAAACTAGATGACGCTCTTTGGGCATACAGGATAGCCTTCAAAACACCAATAGGAATGTCCCCATATCAACTGGTATATGGAAAAGCATGTCATTTACCTCTGGAGTTGGAGCACAAAGCCTTTTGGGCTCTCAAATTGCTGAACCTTGATAGCATTGCTGCTAGTGAGAAAATAATTCTGAAGTCACAAGAACTGGAGGAATTTAGGTCTCAAGCCTATGAAAACACCAAGATCTATAAGGAAAAAGCAAAGAGGAGGCATGACCTCAAACTGGCTCCAAGGAGTTTCGAAGAAGGGCAACAAGTACTCCTCTACAATTCCAAACTGAGGCTATTCCCTGGAAAACTCAAATCAAGGTGGTCAGAACACTTTCTTGTCACAAAAGTCTCACCTTATGGACACATAGAGATCATGGAGGAAGATTCAAAGAGAACGTTCATAGTGAATGGACAAAGACTTAAACACTACCTAGGCAACACAGGGGAGGGCCCCAAACTGAAGTACCATCTCAACTAAGGAAGCAACTGTCGAGCTAGCGACATTAAAAAAGCACTTTGTTGGGAGGCAACCCAACCAGAGGTAATTTTCTCTTCCTAATAGTTTAATAAAAGGGTGAAGTGGCTTCTCTGTATTGCAAGGAGCTAAGTTTGGTGTTCCACACCATAGCAATCCAAAGGTGAATGTGTGATTCTAAGTTGGTACTCCATCAAGGAATGTGTTAAGGAACACATCTGAATCCTTGGATTGACTAGTTACTAGCTCCAACCAATCAGGAAACCACCTAACAATAGTTTAATGTCTGTTTTGTAGTCAATTGCTTAATAAAAGCACATAAGGTTCCTTGCATGAATTTAACCTATTTTAGTAGGCAGGAAACTAAGTTTGGTGTTCACACACCAATTGAATTCCAAGAACTTTTAAGCATGCATGCAGGCTAACGAGATCTCAAGTGTTTGGGAGGACAAACAACTTCCACTCAAATCCTCTCAAGAATTCAATCAACCTCTTAAAACATCTACATCTAAAAGGGCAGGAAGGATGCTGACAGAAAAGAAATAAGATATCAATAAGAGGTTGTATTGCACTAAACTCTGCTTCATTATAATGTTTAGAGTTGAAGTAGGAGTTCTTCCTTGTTCTCTACCTTTTCAAGCTTTAAATAAGGAAAATCATGTATGAAATAGAACATGCTTCCATAGTAGTTTAGGATTTTCAATTATGCATTTAAGTTTCATTGTTGTTAAAGTCTATGATTACTAGTCTAGTGTCCCTGGTTTTCAACTTCATCTTGCTTACTTGTATGTTTGTCCCTTAAACCAAATGAAAAGAAATGTTATGAAAAACAAGAGTGGAGTTATTTTGTGAAGTAAATTTTATATGTTTGTGGTAGGAAGATTAGTAAGCTAAGTTGGTTCACCAAACAAGGAAAGATGGCAAATATCTACCCTGAATCCTATGCTTGAAACACATCCTTTGAGACTAACTAAATAATAAGATCCCAATAAAAAAGAGAAAGAGCAATAAAAGTGAAAAAGGAAAGAAACACAATAAGAAACAATGCTAGGCACTAAGGGTTTAAGATGGAGTCATGTGTCTGTGGTGTTCATGTATAGGGGATTTACTTGGATGAATAAGCTCTCAGGAGTGCCTTATCACTTGGTAACTTGGGTTAACTAACTCGGGATTATCAGCTGAAAGTCTACTATCAAGAGTAACCCTTGCTACAGAACATTTAGTAACCCAAAGAGGTGCTGGACACCAAGGTCTCAAGAAAGAAAAATAACAAACCATGTGCCTGTAGTGTGTATGTATGGGGGAAAGAGACTTTGGATCAATAACTAGGAAGTCTCAGGGGATGTAAGTAAGCAAGTGTTCAAGGTATGATAAAGGTCTGAAATCTGATAAAGGAATGAACCTAAGTTGCTATGCATGAAACTCCATAAAACTAAGGATTTAACTTCCACAATAATGATTCATTCCTCTTGCCTTTTCATTCAACATTCATGTTTCAGTACTTGCTTAGGGACAAGCAAGCTTTAAGTTTGGTGTTGTGATGCCAGGGCATCTAGACCAGTTTCACTGACCTTTTCTTTTATGTTTTAAGGTAGTTTCATGCATTTTCTTAGGAAATAAGTAAGTTTTGGGTAAAAGAACACTTACATCTTGATTTAGACAAATATTATGAATTTTACATTATTTTCATGAGAATTATGCAAAGATTGAAGGTTAATATGGATGATGCAGGATTTCATGACTTGGATTAGAACCTTGATGCACTTTATTTGTGTAATTTCAGGACAAAGGAAGCAAGGAAGAGCCACGTTAGCATCCACGTTAACCTAGTTAGCGTAGGTACTAACGTGGAATAGGGATAAGTGTGCAACGTTAATGAGAAAAGTGAACACCAGTAATGCCCTCGAAGCCATCATGAGCCTCGTTAATTGCCACGTTAACTACATTAACGTGGTAGTTAACGTGGAGACAAAAAAGGACTCCAACGTTAGTGGTAATTGCGATCACCACTAACGCTCCAAGATGTGGCAATGAACCACGTTTAGAGCCACGTTAACTAAGTTAACGTGGACTCTAACGTGGAAGAGAGGAACAATGCCAACGTTAGTGACACTTACCTTTGTCACTAACGTTGGATCAAGCTTGCATTGCCCACGTTAGTGGTCACCTTAAGACCACTAACGTGAAAGTTAATGTGGAATGAAATTGATGAGCCAACGTTAGTGACACTCACCTTTGTCACTAACTTTGGGATGGCATTCATAACCACGTTAAGAGCCACGTTAACTTAGTTAACGTGAGCTCTAACGTGAAGACTAGGGGCACAAGACAACGTTATTGGGAAAGGTGAGTCCCAATAATGCTTACGAAGATGAGACATAACCACGTTAAAAGCCACGTTAACTTAGTTAACGTGAGCTCTAACGTGGGGGCTAGGGGCACAATGCAACGTTATTGGGAAAGGTGAGTCCCAATAATGCTTGAGAAGGTTTGTAAGGCAACGTTAGTGGTCACGTTAGTAACACTAACGTTGGAGTTAACGTAGGCCATGTGGTGGGAACGTTAGTGAGAAAAGTGAGTGCCACTAACGTTCTCGAACCCATAATGTCACTTAGCGTTAATGCCACTAACGCCCCAAGCCAAAGTCCATGCTTACATCACTTTCTCTCTACAACTAAAGCTGAGCCCACTGAAGATTCCCAACTGCTTCAACTTAAGATCAAAGGCCCATATCCAAGACTTGCAAAATTGACTAGAAGACCAAGAAGAGTAGTATATAAGGGTAGTTTTGAACTAGAAAGGAGATTGGCACATTGGAGAAAACTACACTCTGTATATTTTACTTTTCTGCAACTTCTAGAGTTAGAATGTATCTTTCTTCTTCTTTATTTCCTTTTTCCAGAGCTATGAACAACTAAACCCCTTTCATTGGGTTAGGGAGCTCTGTTGTAATTTGATGGATCAATCATAGTTTTCATTAATCTTCTTCTTTCTTTTCTCTTGATTTTACTAGAAAGCTTTCGATCTTCAGCTAATTGGATTGTTATCTTGGGAAAGAAACTCTCCATAATTGGATCTCCTCTGAGCCTTGGAAAAGGGATGAGGAGATCATGCTAGAAATACTTTCTCATGTTGGACCAAATTAGGGTTTGGATGGGTATTGTGACATTTAACCTTACCAACACTTTGATTTGGAAATACATGTGGTATAATCAGTGACCAAACTTCATCTCTTCCCATGAGCAATTAAATCAAGGAATTGGAAAATTGTTCAAGTTTAGAGAGATTGGATTGCCAAGGAATTGGGATTCAGTCACTTAAGATTTCCAAGGAGATCAACGAATGCATTGATTGAGGAAGAGATGAAAATGAACTTGATCCGGAGAATACAATACCTCCTGAACCCAATGAACTCTCCATTTCTGATCTTACCCATTCTCTTTATTTTCTGTTATTTACTTTCATGCTAATCATCTCCATTTCTCATTTAAGATTATGCACTTTATTTTTTGTCATTTATTTTCCCGCCATTTAATTTTCTGCAATTCACTATCCACTTTCTGCTTAGCTCAACTAGAGCATTCTTCCAATTAAAATTGCTTGACCAATCAATCCCTGTGGGATTTGTCCTAACACTATTGTGAGTTTTTACTTGACGACAATTCGGTATACTTGCCGAGGGAGATTTGTTGAGAGACGAATTCCCATGCATCAACGCGTTGCAGTGATGAAAAACCAGCGTGGCAGATTTCGCCCCCAGCGATTTCTAGGCTATTTTTGACCCAGTTCTCGGCCCAGAAAACACATATTAGAGGCTATAAAGTGGGGGAATCCATTCATTCATAAGCATAGGCTGATAATTCACAATTTTTAGGTTTTAGATGTAGTTTCTAGAGAGAGAGGCTCTCTCCTCTCTCTTAGGATTTAAGATTAGGATTCCTCTTAAAGGTTAGGTTTACTTCTTCTTCATTCTAGGTTCAATGTTCTTTTACTTTAATTTCTCTTCTACTTTTATTTATTCTATTATTTTAGTTTGTTAATATTGGTTTATGAACTCCATGTTAGGATTTGAGTTTCTATTTAATATAATTTGAGGTATTTTAGATTTATGATTGCTTTCTTTTATGGTTTAATTACTTTGTTGGTCCCTATAGTTTCGTGAAATTTTTAATTAGGTCCCTATACCTTTTTTCTTTTTAATTGGGTCCATGCACTAAATTTTTTTTTTCAATAAAGTCCCTTTTAGTAGTAATTGGCTTAATTTTATAGGGACCCAACTAAAAAAAAAAGAATTGGTATAAGGACCTACATAAAAGGAAAAAAAAGTGTAGGGACCCAATTAAAAAAAATTTTGGTGCAAGGACTCAATTAAAAAGAAAAAAGTATAGGGACCAAATTGAAAATTTTGCGAAAATATAGGGACCAACAGAGTAATTAAACCTTCTTTTATTTATATAAATAATTTAGATTTTTCCCCTTTTGGCTTTGGTTGAGTAATTGGTGACACTCGAGTTATCAGACTCCTTTGTGATTGATAATTGGAATTTGCTTATTGGTTTGGATCCCTCTAACGCTAGTCTTTCTATAGGAGTTGACTAGGATTTGAGGAATCAAACTGATTAGTCCACCTAACTTTCCTTTATTTGGTAAGGGTTAACTAAGTGGGAACAATAAACAATTCTCATCGCCAGTGATAAGGATAACTAGGACAGAATTTCCAGTTCTCATACTTTGCCAAGAGTTTTATTAGTTATTCAAATTAATTTCTTGCAATTTACTTTTCCTGTTCCCTATTTCAAAAACCCAAAAATATACCTTTTTCCATAACCAATAATAAATCATACTTCCCTGCAATTCCTTGAGAGACGACCCGAGGTTTAAATACTTCGGTTATAAATTTTATTGGGTTTGCTTTAGTGACAACCAAGTTTTTATACAAAAGGATTTTCTGTTGGTTTAGAAACTATACTTACAATGTGACAATTTTTATGAAATTCTTTACCGGCAAAAGTCTTCTTGTCAGTGTGCAAAATTTACACTCGCACAACTGAACCGGCAAGTGCACCGAGTCGTCCAAGTAATATCTCAGGTGAGTGCGGGTCGAATCCCACGAGGATTGTCAGATTTAGCAATATGTGGTTATCCTACAGATCTTAGTCAGGCGAATAGAAGGATAGTAGTTGTTTGTTGTAGGTGCATAAACAAGCAAGAACAATCGAACGTATAGACAGTAATTAGCAGTGGTTAAGGCTTCAGAGACACTTCTTCTTCTGAATTAATACATCATACTCTCTACTTCAACGATGAATAATCCATTCAATGGCAAGGCTGTAAGTGATTAAGCCATAGGTCGTGGTCATTAATCTGCTTAGGTCCAGACAAAACATCCAAATGGACAAGATCAATCTGGGAGAGGGTGAAGTACGCGCAAGGCAATCCCATTGGTGATTCTATTCAAAACGCCGCAAACAAGGTCGAATCTTCAGAATCAGAGACTACTGCTCTTATGGTTCTAGCCCTTAGAGCCACAGAAACCTCAATTGCCCCAAACTAACGGGGTTATATATCACATTCCCAATTAATCCAGATAATTCTGTTGGAACCCATGATGCATCCTCAAGCTGTAGCTCAATACTATCCGGGTCAGGACTTGTAAAAACTCATGTAAAATTGAGATTCATAAGGATGAAGAACGACAATGCATCATAGAATAGAATCACACATTAATTGAAATAGAGAAGTACTTGTATTAATTCATAGGAATCAGAGAAATGTTCGAAAGTCGAATGTAAAGATAAAAAGCTGAAAAAGATCTAAAAGTCCTCCAAACAAGGGTGATCTTTCTTCTATATATACTAAAATAATAATTAAGAATTACAAAAATGAAGTAAACTAAGTAAATTGATGTGAAAATCCACTTCTGGGCCAACTTGGTGAGTGTTTGGACTGAGCTTGGCTTCTGACTTGAGGGAGTAGGCATCCAACACCCTATAGGGGGTAGATAAGCTGCTTCCTTGCTCCCTTTGTGGTGTTGAACGCCAGTTTGGGCGTTCAACTTGGGAGGTTGCTTCCTTTGGGGCGTTGAATGCCAGAAAGGGGGTAGTTTAGGTGTTCAACGCCCAATTTTGGCAGTCCAATCTGAAGAAAAGTATAAACCATTATATATTGCTTGAACTTTGGAAGTTAGCTTTCCAACGCCATTGAGAAAGCATCATTAAGATCTCTGTACCTGCAGAATAATGCTCATTTGAATGCATAGAGGTCTGATTCTGACAGCATATGCTATGCTTTCCTTGCCTCTGGTATGTACGCACCCCACACTCTCGTACAACTGTACCAGCAAGTGCACTGGGTCGTCCAAGTAATACATGAGCCAAGTCAGGGTCGATCCCACGAGGATTGTGGTTTGAAGCAAGCTATGGTAATCTTGCAACTCTTAGTCTGGCAGATCAGAAGGTTGTCGATTTTATTTTATATATGAAGTTTGTATTAGGATTAAAAGTAGTAATAGGAATAAAGCAAAAGGGGGTAGAAAATACTAATAGGAATAGGGTTAAGGATTGGAGTTGCTTTGTCTTTTTGAATTAATTTTGGTACTACTGTCTTCTTTGCTTGTGGGTGATTTCTTTAATGGCAGGCTGTATGTGATTGACACTAGTTTGAACACTGCCAATACTCCTCCAGATCTGAATCCCAGATTTAGTACGGATCCAATTCTTATTGAAAGTGAAGCTCATATAGTCCATTCTCGTTAATGATCCTACTCAAAATGCCACAGATAAGGTTGGATCTTCCGGATCAGAGAATGTTGCACCTTGGGTTCTAGCCTTTACCACAGAGACCCTAATATCCTCATAAATTGGCTGAACTGATGTCTCGAGACATCCCCAACGAAGTCTTGGATTAGCTGTCTGAGAGACGTATATTCAAGTTGGTGGTTCGTCATTGTCCGATGAAAGACGCACTCTGAATTCATGTAGAATGGGATAACCTTATTCCAGTTCAACGCATTCATATTGATGAAGAACGAATATACATCTTAGAATTAATCAAACACAGATCGAAGATAAATAATAATACTTTTATTAATTCATAGGACTCAGCAGGGCTCCTCCCCTCAACCTAGGAGGTTTAGAAACTCATACTGAAGTAAAATACAATGGTAAACGTGTATGATATGCAAAGATTATGATTTCCAGGTTTGAATAACATAAATTTAATCCCTTAAATACTAAATAAATGACTAGTAAGGGTAAAATAATCTATTTAGTGCTAAAATCCACTTTTGGGGCCCACTTGGTGACTATTTGGGCTGGGCTTTGATGAGATCCACGTGCTATGAGGTCCCTTGGGTGTGGAACACCAGCTAGGGTGTTCTCATTGGGCATTTGCACGCCGGTCTCTTTTTTTGGGCGCTGGACACTTGGATTGGGGCAGTAGGATGGCGTTGGATGCCAGTTTTGGGCCTTCTAATCCGAAGCAAAGTATAAACTATTATATATTTCAGAAACGCTCTAGAAGTTAGCTTTCCATAGCCATTGAGAGTACTCCATTTGGACTTTTGTAGCTCCAAAAAAGCTCTTCTAAATGCAGGTAGGTCAGATCCGGACAACATCTGCAGTGCTTTCTCTGTCTCTGAATCAGACATCTGCTCCAGCTCCTCAATTTCAGCTTGAAAATACCTGAAATTGTACAAAAACACAAAAATTCATAGTAGAATCCAAAATTGTGAATTTAACACTAAAATAAAAACTAAGCAAAAACTACTAAAAATTATACGAAGATGATGCCAAAAAGCGTATAAATTATCCGCTCATCACAACACCATACTTAAATTGTTGCTTGTCCACAAGCAACTAAAAACACAGTAGGATAAAAAGAAAATTAAGATACAATAAATTTCTAAGTTTCAAATGAAGCTTAGCTACAATTAGATGAGCGGGACTTAGTAGCTTTTTGCTTCTGAATAGTTTTGTCATCTCACTATCCACTGAAACTCAAAGATGTTGGTATCCTTAGGAACTTAGAATCCCGATGATATTATTGATTCTCCTAGTTAAGTTGTTTTTTAATCTTGAACATAACTTTTAGAGTCTTATCCATGACCCTAAGCATTCTGTTTTCCAGTATTACCACCAGATACATTCATACCACAGACACTTTAACTGGGTGAACCTTTTCAAATTGTGATTCAACTTTGAGGTGTCCAGAGTTCTTAAGCACACTCTTTTTGCTTTGGACCACGACTTTAACCACTTAGTCTTAAGCTTTTCACTTGACACCTTCATGCCACAAGCACATGGTTAGGGACAGCTTGTTTGGACCGCTTAGTACAGGATTTTATTCCTTTGGGCCCTCCTAACCACTGATGCTCAAATCCTTGGGCCCTTTTACCCTTGCATTTTGGTTAAAAGGGTTATTGGATTTTTGCTCTTGCCTTTTTGTTTAAAGAGCTTTTGGCTTTTTCTGCTTGCTTTGTCTTTTATTTTTTGCCATTTTTTTGCATGCAAGCTTTTTTTTCTTTTTCTTTTTGTTGCTTTTTCTTGCTTCAAGAATCAAATTTTTTGGATTTTTTAGATTGCCAATAATATTTCACTATCATCATCATTCTTTCAAGAGCCAACATTCATAAATTTTAACTTCAAATATGCACTGATTATTCATGCATTTAGAAAACAAAAGCATATGACACCACATCAAAATAATTAAACTAGTCTTATTATAAAACTTGAAATTTATGCATCTCTCAATTCTTTTTAATAAAAATTTTCTTTTAAGCAAGATGAGAGATATATGGAACATTTTACATCTTTAAGACATCAAATGCAAATGATCATGCAATTAGAACAAGGGAACAGATTAATAAACATACAGAAAACAGAAAAATAATAGGAAAGGAGTAAAAGAGAACGAGTCCACCTCTAATTATGGCGGCTAGTGCTCCTCCTTGAGGATCCAATGTGATTCTTGATCTCTTCTATGTTACTCCTTTGCCTTTGCTGCTCTTCACTCAAAGCCCTTGGTCTTCCCTTATGGCTCTTTGATCTTCTCTTATTTCATTGACGGTGGTAGCATTCTCTTGATGCTCCATCCTCAATTGCTCCATGTTGGTGCTCAATTCTCCAAGAGAAGTTTGTCATTGATCCCAATAGCTTTGGGGAGGAAAATACATCCCTTGAAGCATCTCAGGGATCTCATGCTGATGTGGATGCACAGGCTCTTGTGCATGCTCTCTAATGGTGTGTAGAAACTCCACTGTTGAAAATACGCAAGAACAAGGTTCAGGCATGGCCGAATGGCCAGCCCCCAAACGTGATCAATAGTCTTCCAAAATGATCTAAGGAAAGCTAAAGATGTCTAATACAATAGTAAAAAGTTCTATTTATACTAAACTAGTTAATAGGGTGTACAGAAATAAGTCTAAATGCAGAAATCCACTTTTGGGGCCCACTTTGGTGTGTGATTGGGCTGAGCTTGAGCTTTACACGTGCAGAGGCTTCTCTTGGGGTTAAACGCCAAGTTGTAATGTGTTTTTGGCATTTAACTCTGGTTTGTGACGTGTTTCTGGCGTTTTACTCCAGAATGCAGCATGGAACTGGCGTTGAACGCTAGTTTGCATCGTCTAAACTCGAATAAAGTATGAACTATTATATATTGCTGGAAAGCCCTGGATGTCTACTTTCCAACGCAGTTTAGCGCGCGCCATTTAAAGTTCTGTAGCTACAGAAAATTTATTTCGAGTGCAGGGAGGTCAGAATCCAACAACTTCAGCAGTCCTTTGTTAGCCTCCTATCAGATTTTTGCTCAGGTCCTTCAATTTCAGCCTGAAAATACCTGAAATTACAGAAAAACACACAAACTCATAGTAAAATCTATAAATGTGAATTTTGCATAAAAACTAATAAAAACATCCCTAAAAGTAGCTAGATCCTACTAAAAACTACCTAAAAATAATGGCAAAAAGCATATAAATTCAAGGAGATACACAGATTACGTATAAACACAATTAAGTAGGGAAAAGATCTATTCAAAACTTTTCCAATCCAAAATAAGCTCAGATTATGTCAAGGAGATACACAGATTACGTAGAGAGATTCAAGGCAAGGAATTATAATGCCGAGAATTTAGAAGATAATCAAGAATATAGTAAGTTAAAGGTATACATTAGACATGAAGCAAAAGAATCAATTTACAAAGTTAGCTTAGTTCGAATCATAATTTTCAAGGTTCAAATCGCTCAAGAAGGATCATGTATCATACCAAAAAAAGTTCAAGATCAGATCAATGAGCATAGGATTCCTGAAGAAGAGTATAATCAATGGTAAAGATAGATATTTTTAAAAGACTAAAGCAAATTCTTAAGAATACAATCTAACAAGGTTATGGACGAATAATGAAATACGGTCGGAGAATGATCAATCATGGTTCAAGAAAGGAATCCGAGTCAAGGAACTTCAATGAGGATAGTAAAAAAAGAAACAATATGCCAACCTAAGCGACGTAAACAAGAATCATAAATCGAAACCAGGCACGAAAAGCAAACTCAAGAATCCGCGAACCACGTGACTCGCATTACCCATTACTTATCAATTCCTTTTCGCCTATAATAACCTATTAACTTTCCCGTTCACATGAGCCATCAACATTAAGTTGGCCAGACTTAACATCAATAGATATGCAACGGTAAGCTAACAATGTTAATTAATAGGCAGTCATGTGCATAAAATTCTAATTCTTGTTACTTGGACAAGACCTACAACATGACAGACACTCAAAGAATACAATGAAGCATAGTCAGTCCATTTCCAAGGCTCTAATCAGGATGAACTGCTCTGACTCCATAATGTAACACCCTTACTTTTAAGACCTCATGATTGTACTAAAAGTTCAGGTGTTACTTACCTTTAATCCTTTATTTTGATACTATATTTATTTAATATTGAGCCTTCGTAAATATGAACCCAATTTTTAATTCTGAAAGCGAGAAGCCTTTACTTTAAAAATCACACAGACACATATTATATTCAAGTAATAACAACTACATAAACTTATCCAAAACTTCTTATATACAAGTCCTGCCCCTCTAAATTCTCAAAATGACAAATGATGAGGGGTAAAATAAAATCTAAAACTAAATCATAAAATAGAAAAGGAAAACACAGACACACACACACACACACACACACACACACATATATATGCAAAGCTCCGTAGTTCGAATCATGACTTCGTGCCAAAGCTTCTTGAACCTGTTATTGGAAAAGAAATTCTGTAGGGGGTGAGAACATCATCCTCGAAAGGGTTCTCAGTAGAGGGTTTCCTAGACTGTATGAATCAACAACCTGTTCCAAGTATAGGTTCATTAAGTCTATGCTGAAGCAACTTGATTTTTCATATATTACTAATAACTCAATCAGAAACCAATCACAGCTTTCAACACATCACATAATCAATCAACACAATCATCATCTCATCACGAATAATCTCGAAAGTACCACATCAGAACAAACACAGGCAAAACAGACAAGGAAAGCACAGGTATAGATAGTAGTTACAGCAAATAGCTCAAATACCAGTTAATAACAGTTTAGCAATTAGGCAAACCAAAACAAATTCAAACTCAAGTGAAACATACAAATGTATATGATGCATGCCTGTCCTATGAGCTCATTTGTCGGTTATACAACCAACCCGACATGTCCTGGTTGCTAACCATTAGACAATCCCCCGATGCACATCCCTATGAGTCTATGCATAGCTTTTTCTCATATATATATATATCAAATCACTCAATGGGGGTACCATTCCTGGGAATTTATAAGTGTCCGGTCACCCTTACATTGTAGGGTCAACAGAGTATCGAGTCTCAACCTGGAACACGTGGTGGCAAGCCACGGTACTTTACCCAGGAAAACTCGTATATCAGATAATTCAAATATATAATCCATATGAATATTTAAATTATAATTCATTAATATAAATATCCACATCATTCTCAATCATGTCTCATTCATCCACATACCTCAATCATACTCAATCATTATCCTTCATTATCACACCTCTCATTCCATTCATCAATAATTCCAAACCAGAAATAGTTTATTTCTTAACAAATCACGCTCAAAATATAATCCTTTTCTTAGTACATTGAAACTCAAGAATAATCTTTTCTTAATAAATCATATACAAAACATAAAACTTTTTCTTAATAAGTCAAAATCATATACGTAATTACTTTCTCAACAATCGAACTCAAACGTAATTCTTTTCGAAATAATTTGAAATCAAATAATATGATTCTTAAATCCAATTTTCTTTTTAAAGAATGCTTCAAACAAATACTCATAGTTTTATAAAAATTTTAGCAACATCTCCTCTAAAATTTGTACTCTGCCATCCATCTTGGGTCCCATCCAAACTATTTCTCAAACTCTTTTCAACCGTTTCCAATAAATTACACTAAATTAAATACCAAAAATCATTTCCAAATCTCAGAATCTTATCCAATAATTCAATAGAATCCATTTCCAATATCGGTTCATTTTCAATATCAAATTAACTTTAAACCCAGAAATAATTTTTCATAGTATTTTATCAAACCAACTTTCCAACACAATATTCAGAAGCAGCCAGAATCCAATCATCTTCATAATAATCTTAAACCAAATTAAAATCCGGCTAAATATCTTCAATCAATCAATAAACCATTCAAACAAGCATTTACATCCATTCAAAGAAACTGAGTTCAATCCATAAGACTTACAAAACCACAAAATATAGTTTTTGCATTATTATCGATTTATAACAATTCTTGGAAATAAAATGAGTTTAAGGAAAGCACCCCTACCTCGATTAACCAAACTCAGGATTCAAACGTGACAAATCCATGTATTCCGAATTAACAGCAACAGCAATAATGGCATTAGAATCCAGCAGTAGCAACAGCAGCAACATCAACACCAAACAACAACAGTTTATTCTGCATTAATTAAAAGTAACATGAAATGGCTATTAGGTGAAACTAAAACAAATTATCATGGTGAACGAAGCAAAACAAATTTAGTCTCACCATGAAGAACAGCAAACCCCAATGGAACAGGGGTAGGGCAGAATAGAGAATGGATCCGAGTAGAACAGGGCAGAAATTGAAGCATGATTTCAGTAGTAGAAAGACGGCTCCACTCAACTTTTGCGCATTATCCTTGAGCTCCACGATAACACCCTTAATCAATGGCAATGAGGCTTCGATGATGGTGGCTAGGCAGGACACGATGGCAGCAAACTCGCTTCAACGGCTCTTTCTTCCATGTCTCCTTCTCTCTCGTTCGCTTCAACGACGGCAACGAAGATCCTTCCAGTGGCGGCGTGCAGTTCTGACAGCAACAAAGGCGCGGATGGCGGCGACGGGCTTCATCACTGATAGCGGCAGGGACTGGCGCGAGAATGGTGGTGCTGCGATGGTCGCGGCAGTCCCAGGCTCATGACTCTCGTCGTCCACGTCGCTCTCTCACGCTCATGAACTCTCCATGACTTAGGTCCACAACGGTGGCTCGACGACCACAATGACGTGATGGTGGTGGCGACTCGGCAGGACGTGATCCCCTCATTTCCAATCCCTCTCTTCTTCCCTGTCACTCTCTTCCTCTCTGATCCCAAGCGCTCTCTCTTCTCCCTTTCCTCTGTTTCCCCTTCCCCTTTCAATTTTGTTTCTTTCTTCCATAGGTTGGTTAAGGAAAATAAAATGGATGGCAGCTAGGGTTAGATGAGTGGGGTTAGGGTTTAATTTGGTTAAAGTTAGGCATTGAATTTAATTTTGGAATTAAGGTTTAATTTGGGACAAAAGTGAAATTATGAATTTTGGGTAAATTGGGGTTTTTGGATTAATCTGAAACTAATTAAATCTCTAAAATTATTCTAAAATATTATTTATTGTATCAAAATATTAATTGATTTGAAATCAAATACTCTAATTGAAATTATAAGGTAACATAATTAATTTTCTTTATTTACAAAAATATTAGTATTAAATTTTGAAATCTCAATTATTTAAACCGAATCCTATAAAATTCTTGTTATTTTATATTTGCTAAATTTTATAATTTAAATATAGAAAATAATTCGATAATTATAAAATCAGATAAAATCTTAAATTATTTTAAACTCAATTAATCAAAATTTGTTTTAATTATCTTTAATAAAATAATTTCAGCGATTAAAATGCTTAATGATAAATGAATCAAAATTAGCTCTAAATAAGTTCTTCTAAAATTTCTAGGTCTTACACGCATCACTCGCGTAAACGATAACTACAAGAGAAGAATTTCAAAGATACATATAGCAAGGCTTCCGACTCGGCCCGTGAAGCTAGAACCGGCCAAAGCATACGTACATATACAGTCATAAACCCAAAAATAAACAAAAATAGAAAAATGACAACCTATTTTCCCGAGTCAGTCCTAGAACGCCGACACTCAGATTATAATTCTTAAAGAACTAAAACAGAAACGGTACGTAGGGGTAGACATCTAAAGTTCTTAAGGTTCTAACTCAATCATAGCTTAATCTCTCAAATTACAATCCACTTACTGTCTTACTTGATTCTAAACCTTACCACTGACCTAACCAGTTATGACCTATGGCCCCAATCAAACCAGTTCGGCTTCTGGCCCAAATAACTCAATCTGGCCTCTGGCCCATTTTAAATCAATTCAACATTTTCACCCGTCCACCACCAAGGTACTCAACAGAAAGACAATCATGAACCCAAGCAAATACAAGGTAAACATATTTAAAGAACAGTTACAGCAAGTATCACATTTATCAGTTAAAGAGAATTTATCAGGTAGGCAAACCAAAACAATTATGCACACCTAAACAAAGCAAACAAATGCAACATGATGCATGCCTATCCTACTGGCCGTTGATATCAACTATTGGTTATGTAGCCATACCCACATGTTCTCAAGCTCAAAAATACACCATGGAGAGAATCTCCAAGCTGACATAGGCAAGAGAAGGACCCAAGCTCAATAATATCCATGGGATGAATCCCAAGTTGACAAGGGGAGAAGAGACAACACCCCAAGCTGACATGGGGAAAACAATATCCCAAGCTGACATGGGAAAAACAATATCCTAGGCTGACATGGGGAAAATAATACCCCAAACTCAATAATGTTCAATCTTTAGCTTACATATGCAACTCTGGCATACTCGCAACACTACTGCACTTTCTCAATAAATACCACAGGAAAAATCCCGGCTAACATGGAGAAGACAATGCCCCAAGCTCAAGTTATTCAATCGTTTCTTACAATTGATCATTCTCAATCTCACAGTGATTTATATCTCATCTCATCATTCTCAATTATTTAACATCATTATCAATGTCACTTTCCTCTCTTAATTACCTCATATACCATTTTCATCATCTTTATCGAGCAAATACCATCCAACCTCTCACATACTTATTCAATATCCATCATAAGTTTTATTAAGCATTAAACACATTCGTGCATTCCAACCTACCATATGGTCATCTAGCCTATGTTTTCACAGAACATTAAATATTAAAGACAAGAAAACTAAATCATACTTTGGCTGATTTCCACGCATTTTCTAAGACAACTCACCAATGCCCTTTGCCCCCAAACACAGGCCAAGGATCAAGAACTCACCGAAGCACAAGTACTCAACCTCCACCAAGATTCCAATGTCCACAATTTCAATCCCTAATTACATATACACAACCTAATACATATATACATCACATATGAATCCAAATTCAATACCCAATACATAAATTCAAGAAATTAACTAGGGTTCAAGATCCTTACCGTACCCACAGACCAAACCCAACAGGTTCTGCAAGCTAGATTGAACCTAAAGTACCAAAACCCACAAAATCTCAACACCACTTTTATAATTTTTGAAAATTATATGGATTGAGATGCTGAGATGAAAAATGAAACTTACCTATGAAATTGTTCCGGTTGAATTGTAGAGCTCAATGCGGTGGTCGCGTGACCGCAAACGGTGCAGCGATTAGAGCTCGGAGTGAGAAGATATGGAGGTTGGAAGGGGAGGTTAGGGATTGGGTTATTCTTCGCTTCTCCAAAGCTGTTTGCAGCGTGGATGAAGGGAAGGAGGAAGGGGAAGCTGTGTTATTTACGTGTGTGGGCTGATTAGGTTGGGCCTTGGGCCTATTTCGGGCCCGATTTGGCCCATTCGGCCTAATCTTGGGCCAAATTCTTTGAAATTAGTATCAAAATTCTTATTTTAATTAGCTTTATTTTATTAAACTATAAAATTAATATTTCTAACCTCTCTAATTAATTATTAATTTATCGGCTAATTACTCATTAATTTCTCGGGTTTTACATCCTACCCCCTAACAGAAATTTTCGCCCTCGAAAATTCTGGTTACTAACAAAAATAGTCTAAAACTTTCTCCTTAGCCTCAATTCCTAGTTTGATCCCAAGTTCGATATTAGTATTTACTCTTGGTGCGCGAAATTGTGAACAATACTTTTTCACAACTCTCATAATCCCCGGTAATGGCTCCAAAAACGTGGTAGCTCAATCCCATGGCATTACACAACTTCGCACAACTAACCAGCAAGTGCACTGGGTCGTCCAAGTAATAAACCTTACGTGAGTAAGGGTCGATCCCACGGAGATTGTTAGTATTGAAGCAAGCTATGGTCATCTTGTAAATCTTAGTCAGGCAAACTCAAATGGTAATGGTGATGAACGAAAATAACAAAAAGGTAAAGATAGAGATACTTATGTAATTCATTGGTAGGAACTTCAGATAAGCGCATGAAGATGCCTTCCCTTCCGTCTCTCTGCTTTCCTACTGTCTTCATCCAATCCTTCTTACTCCTTTCCATGGCAAGCTTAAGCAAGGGTTTCACCGTTGTCAGTGGCTACCTCCCATCCTCTCAGTG
>NC_029774.3:69803907-69804236 GCF_000817695.3 Arachis duranensis | reverse complement strand
TAATGATTCTTGAACATAGCTAGTGTATGAGTCTTGGCTGTGGCCCAAAGCACTCTGTCTTCCAGTATTACCACCGGATACATTCATGCCACAGACACATAATTGGGTGAACCTTTTCAGATTGTGACTCAGCTTTGCTAAAGTCCCCAATTAGAGGTGTCCAGGGTTCTTAAGCACACTCTTATTTGCCTTGGATCACAACTCTTATTTCTCTATTTTTTCTATTTTTCTTTTTCTCTTTTTTTCGGTTCTTTTTTTTTTTGAATAGAAATGCTTTTTCTTGCTTCAAGAATCATTTTAATGATTTTTCAGATCCTCAGTAACATGTC
>NC_029774.3:69803313-69803698 GCF_000817695.3 Arachis duranensis | reverse complement strand
GTTTTTATTTAAGAAAGGTGATGGATTCATAGGACATTCATAACTTTAAGGCATAGACACTAAGACACTAATGATCACAAGACACAAACATGGATAAACATAAGCACTAAAAATTTGAAAAACAGAAGAACAAATAACAAGGAAATCAAAGAACGGGTCCACCTTAGTGATGGCGGCTCTTTCTTGCTCTTAAAGATCCTATGGAGTGCTTGAGCTCCTCAATGTCTCTTCCTTGTCTTTGTTGCTCCTCCCTCATGATTCTTCGATCTTCTCTAATTTCATGGAGGAGGATGGAGTGTTCTTAGTGCTCCACCCTTAGTTGTCCCATGTTGGAACTCAATTCTCCTAGGGAGGTGTTCAGTTGCTCCCAATAGTTTTGTGGAGG
>NC_029774.3:69802207-69802706 GCF_000817695.3 Arachis duranensis | reverse complement strand
AATGGGGTTGGTAAGAACTTCCCAACCTCTTCTTCGGATCTCATGTCGGATCTCCGGATATTCACCCTTTTTGAGTGAAAAGGGGACCTCGGGGATCACCTTCTTCAAGGCCACAACTTCATAGAAATGGTCTTGATGCACCCTTGAGATGAATCTATCCATCTCCCATGACTCGGAGGTGGAAGCCTTTGCCTTCCCTTTCCTCTTTCTAGAGGTTTCTCCGGCCTTGGATGCCATAATGGTTATGGAAAAATGAGAAAGCAACACTTTTACCACACCAAACTTAAAATGTTTGCTCGTCCTCGAGCAAAAGAAGAAAGAAGAGAGTAGAAGAAGAAGAAATGAGGAAGAGGGAGATGGTGGTGTGTTCGGCCAAATAGGGGGAGAAGTGGTGTTTAGGTTGTGTGAAAATGAAGGCTTGAAGAAGGGTATATATAGGAGAGAGGGGGGGTAAAGGTTCGGCCATTATGGGTGGGTTTGGGAGGGAAAGTGGTTTGAA
>NC_029774.3:69797241-69798388 GCF_000817695.3 Arachis duranensis | reverse complement strand
GCCATCCTGGCGTTAAACGCCCAGAATGGTATCCATTCTGGCGTTTAACGCCCAAAATGCTACCCTTTTGGGCGTTAAACGCCCAACCAGGTACCCTGGCTGGCGTTTAAACGCCAGTCTGTCCTTCTTCACTGGGCGTTTTGAACGCCCAGCTTTTTCTGTGCAATTCCTCTGCTGTATGTTCTGAATCTTCAATTCTCTGTATTATTGACTTGAAAAGACACAAATTTAAAATATTTTTGGATTTTTGATAATAAGAACAAATCAAAATGCAACAAGAATCAAATAAGAATGCATGCAAGACACCAAACTTAGCAGTTTGTATACTACTGACACTAACAAAATGAAAATGCATATGAGACACACAAAACACTCAAGTCAATTGAATTCAAAGATTAGAGCACGAAAATCATCAAGAATTACTTGAAGATCACTTAGACATATGAATGCATGCAATTGACACCAAACTTATGATGAGACTAGTGTCTCAATAAGAAACAACAATATTTTTGGTTTTTATGATTTTGTACAATTTTTTTTTTGTGTTTTTCGAAAATTAAATGGAAAAAGATATCAAAATTCTTAATGAGAATTCCAGGAATCAGTGCAATGCTAGTCTAAGACTCCGGTCCAGGAATTAGACATGGCTTCACAGCCAGCCAAGCTCTCAAAGAAAGCTTCGGTCCAAAACACTAGACATGGCCAAAGGCCAGCCAAGCCTTAGCAGATCACTGCTCTAAAAGCAAGATTGATAAGAAATCAACAAGCTCTTGTGATGATAAGTTGAAACCTCGGTCCAATGAAATTAGACATGGCTTCTCAGCCAGCCAGATTTCAACAAATCACCATGAAACTCTAGAATTCATCTTCAAGAATTTCGAAAAAAATAAATACCTAATCTAAGCAACAAGATGAACCGTCAGTTGTCCAGCCTGAACAATCCCTGGCAATAACGCCAAAAACTTGATGTTGCTGCCGGATCTTGGCACTGATCTTACCAAAAGCTTGCTCAAAACTTGAACAATCCCCGGCAACGGCGCCAAAAACTTGATGGCGCGAAATTGTGAACAATACTTTTCACAACTCTCATAATCCCCGGTCATGAACCCCAAAACGTGGTAGCTCAATACCATGGCATTACACAACT
>NC_029774.3:69777041-69796356 GCF_000817695.3 Arachis duranensis | reverse complement strand
GCAGAAATCCACTTTCGGGGCCCACTTGGTGTGTGCTTGGGCTGAGCTTGAGCTTTACATGTGTAGAGGCTTCTCTTGGAGTTAAACACCAAGTTTTAATGTGTTTTTGGTGTTTAACTCTGGTTTGTGATGTGTTTCTGGCGTTTTACTCCAGAATGCAGCATGGAACTGGCGTTGAACGCCAGTTTGTGTCGTCTAAACTCGAATAAAGTATAAACTATTATATATTTCTGGAAAGCCCTGGATATCTACTTTCTATTGCAATTGAGAGCGCCCATTTGGGGTTTTGTAGCTCCAAAAAATCTATTTTGAATGCAAGGAGGTCAGAATCCAACAGCATCAGCAGTCCTTTGTCAGCCTCTTATTAGATTTTTGCTCAGGTCCCTCAATTTCAGCCAGAAAATACATGAAATCACAGAAAAACACACAAACTCATAGTAAAGTCCAGAAAAGTGAATTTTAACTAAAAACTAATAAAAATATACTAAAAACTAACTAGATCATATCAAAAACATACTAAAAACAATGCCAAAAAGTATACAAATTATCCGCTCATCAACTCTCCATCTTCATATATGCTCCCTCAGATTCAACCGTCCTCTTACCATTCATTTTACCATTCTTCCAACATTAATTCAAACACTAATTCAAATTCTCCAGTCTCAAGTATATAATCGTAAACTTAATCAAATTCAAGCCTAACACATACTCGTTTGTTTCACTCTTATCTTCGTCTAAATCTTTCTCAATGATTACAAATTTTCTTACCCTTCAAGAGCTCCATCTAATTCAAGTTAATCTCTAATCCTACTCAACTATCTCAAATACTAATCAATTTTTCAATCCCTTAATCAGAGTCAATTCCACGATAACCTAAACCACACACTCACACTTTCCATCTCTGACCTTACGACAGCCCTCGAAATCATTCCTTATCCCAAGTCTCCATTCTCTCGTCTCTACAATTCTAGAGCCACCAAATTCACTGCGCTTCCATAGCGTTACTCTGATTATAAGCTACTAAGATCTTAATCATGCTCCTACTTTGCCAGAATACTCCTTGAATCCCCTCATCTCTCTAACCAGCACTATCGACCTTTACTCCAGCTGCAAGAGTTCTATTCCTTCAGTTTCTTTCATCACCAAGTCCATCACCGCCTCTATTATTATTATTCCAAGCTTGTTGTTTCATCACGTCAGCAATTATCTATGCAGCCGCCCTATCGTCTACCGTAGCACCTCACTCGCGCCCACAAGATGCCATTTGGGTCTTGTCCACACCGAACAATTGATTTTAAGGTGATCAGTATTAATATCTAAAGTCTAGTGCTTCGAATATCCCAAGTAATGCTCATGAACATTTATGCTATATATGTCAAGCAGACATCCGAAATAGCATATGCACAGAGCCAGAGTATGCTCAGAAGCATAGTAAGTCCATTCCCCTAACTCTACGGGAACGAACTGCTCTGATACCATAATATAACACCCTACCACATAGAGTCTTATGCTTAAGTTATAAAGCTGAGGTGCCAAGGTATTACAACATCTAAAAGTAAGCGTTAAACAGAAAGTCGCATCACTCGTGTAAATGATAACTATGAGAGAAGAATTCCAAAGATACATATAGCAAGGCTTCCGACTCGGCTCGCGAAGCTAGAACCAGCTAAAGCATATGTACATATACAGTCATAAACCCAAAAGTAAACCAAAATAGAAAACTGATAACTTGTTTCTCCGACTCAACCTCTAAGAGGGACAAATATAGAATACAAGGTGGAGATCTTATATACATACATAAATATAAACAAATATATGATCCCGGGTCCCAAGAGTTTTTTGCTTCATTAGCGTCTCCAGAATACAGAGTGGTGCTTCTCAACCTGCATTTGAAAAACCACAAATATAGAAAGGGATGAGAACCGGAGGTACTCAGTATGGTTAAGATGCCCACATATATAATAAATAAGATCCCGGAAAAGCTAGAATGTCGACACTCAGATTATAATTCTTAAGAAACTAAAACAGTAACCATAAGCAAGGATAGATATCTAAAGTTCTTAAGGTTCTAACTCAATCCTAACTTAATCTCTAAAATTACAATCCACTTACTGTCTCATTCGATTCCAACCCTTACCACTGACCCAACTAGTCACGGCCTATGGCCCAAATCAAACCAGTTCATCGTCCGGCCCAAATAACTCAATCCAGCCTCTTGCCCATTTCAAATCAAATTAACATTATCACCTGTCCAACACCAAGGTATTTAACAAAAAGACAATCACAAATACAAGCAAATACAAGGTAAACACATTTATAGAACAGTTACAGCAAGTATCATAGTTATCAGTTAAATAGAATTTATCATGTAGACAAACTAAAACAATTATGCACACCCAATCAAAGCAAACAAATGCAACATGATGCATGCCCGTCCTACTGGCCGTTGATATCAACAGTCGATTACGTAGCCATCCCGACATGTTCTCAAGCTCAAAAATACACCATGGGGAGAATCCCCAAGCTGGCATGGAAAAGAGAACGCCCCCAAGCTCAATAATATCCATGGGACGAATCCCAAGTTGACATGGGGGAGAAGAGATAACACCCCAAGCTGACCTGGGGAAAATAATACCCCAAGCTGACATGGGAAAACCAATACCCCAAGCTCAATAATGTTCAATCTTTAGCTTACATATGCAACTCTGACATACTCGTGACACTACTGCACTTACTCAATAAATACCACGGGAAAAATCTCAGCTGACATGGGGAAGACAATGCCCCAAGTTCAAGTTATTCAATCGTTTCTTACAATTATCATTCTCAATCTCATAGTGATTCATATTTCATCTCATCATTCTCAATTATTTAACATCGTTATCAATGTTACTTTATTCTCTTAATTACCTCATATACCATTTTCATCATCTTTATCAATCAAATACCATCCAACCTCTCTCATACTCATTCAACATCCATCATAAGTTTTCCTAAGCATTAAACACAATCGTGCATTCCAACCTACCCTATGGTCATCTAGCCTAAGTTTTTACAGAACATTAAATATTAAATATGAGAAACCTAAATCATACCTTGGCCGATTTCCACATATTTTCTGAGACAACTCACCAATGCCCTTTGCCCAATACACAGCCCAAGGTTCAAGAACTCACTGAAGCACAAGTACTCAACCTCCACCAAGATTCCAATATACACAATTTCAATCTCCAATTACATATACAGAACCTAATACATATATGCAACACATATACACCTAAATTCAATACCCAATATATAAATTCAAGAAATTAGTAGGTTTGAGAATCCTTACCGTACCCACGGACCAAACAGACCAAACCCAACAAGTTCTGCAAGCTAGATTGAAGCTAAAGTACCAAAACCCACAAAATCTCAACACCACTTTCATAATTTTTGAAAATCATAGGGATTGAGAGGCTGAGATGTGAATGAGACTTACCTATAAAATTGTTCCAGTAGAATCATAGAGCTCGATGCGTTGGTCGCCCGCAAATGGTGCGGCGATCGGAGCTCGGAGTTAGAAGATATGGAGGTTGGATGGGGAGGTTAGGATTTGAGTTATTCTTCCCTTCTCCAAAGCTGTTTGCAGCATGAATGAAGTGAAGGAGGATGGGGAAGCTGTGTTATTTAAGTGTGTGGGCTGATTGGGTTGGGCTTTGGGCCCATTTGGGCCCGGTTCGACCGGTTTAGCCCATTTGACCCAATCTTAGGCCAAATTTTTTGAAATTAGTGTCAAAATTATATTTTAATTAGCTCTATTTTATTAAACTATAAAAATCATATTTCCAACCTCTAATTAATTATTAATTTATCGGCTAATTACTCATTAATTTCTCGGGTTTTACACACTATATCTGTGTAGAATGGCGTCGTGTTGTCTATTACGAAAATGACTACCTCCGTCACTAATCAATGTCCGTGGGACACCAAATCTGCTAAAGATGTATTTTTGGAGGAATTTCATAACCACTTGGGTATCATTAGTGGGTGACGTGACTGCCTCAACCCATTTAGATACATAGTCCACTGCCATAAGGATGTATGTGCTTGAATATGAGGGTGGGAAAGGTCCCATAAAGTCTATCCCTCATACATCAAACAACTGGTGTATTAAATAAGATCTGAACTTGTCAATGGCATAGACTTACTGCAAGTAATTCCTTCTTTGTGGTGGTATAGTTCCTTTGCGCATCATTTAGAATGCAATTGGCATAATAAATGACGTGCATGGGCTTTTCATGTCTCTGCCCCAAAACTACTTCAATGGCATAATCACTGGCATCACACATTAGTTCGAATGGCAGGTCCCAATTGGGTGCAGAGATGACACATGTAGAGATAAGCTTTCTCTTCAGAGTTTCAGAAGCATGCAGGCAATCCTTGTCAAAAACAAAAGGAGTGTCAGTAACTAAGAGATTGCACAGGAGTTTTGCAATTTTGGAGAATTCTTTTATAAACCTCGTGTAGAAATCTGCATGTCCTAGGAAACTCTGATTGCCTTAACATTAGTAGGTGGCGGTAGTCATTCAACTACTTCCACCTTAGCCTGATCGACATTTATTCCCTTATTCAAAATTCGATGACCAAGAACAATTTCTTCCGTCACCTGAAGTGGCATTTTTGCTAGCTTAAAACTGGATTTGTTTCTTAGCATCATTTCAGAACTAGCGCTAAATGGTTAAGGCAGGATTCAAAGGAATCACCGAAGATAGAGAAGTCATCCATGAGTACTTCAAGGAATTTTTTAACCATGTTTTAGAAAATGGAGAGCATGCACCTTTGGAAGGTTGCAGGTGCATTACAGAGGCCAAATGGTATTCTTTTGTAAGCAAACACTCTATATGGGCATGTGAATGCTGTTTTCTCTTGATCCCAAGGATCTACTTCAATTTGATTGTAGCCTGAGTAGCCATCTACAAAGCAATAGAATGCATGCCCAGCCAGTCTCTCCAACATTTGGTCTATGAATGGTAAAGGGAAATGATCCTTTCTTGTGGCATTGTTGAGTCTCCTATAATCAATACACATACGACATCCTGTAACTGTTCTCATAGGAATCAGTTCATTCTTCTCATTGTGGATCACTGTTGGTGCACGAAATTGTTATCACTAGGCATGGCTCCAAAAATTTGGTGCACAATACCATGATTCACACGTCTCTTCACAACTTCGCACAACTGACCAGCAAGTGCACTGGGTCATCCAAGTAATACCTTACGTGAGTAAGGGTCTATCCCATGGAGATTGTCGGCTTGAAGCAAGCTATGGTCATCTTCTAAATCTCAGTCAGGCAGATTCATATGGTTATGGAGTTTTAATAATTAAAAGATAAATAAACATAAAATAAAGATAGATATACTTATGTAATTCATTGGTGGGAATTTTAGATAAGCGTATGGAGATGCGTTACTCCTTCTGAATCCCTGCTTTCCTATTGTCTCCATTCAATCATTCATACTCTTTTCCATGGCAAGCTATATGTTGGGGATCACCGTTGTCAATGGCTACTTCCCGTCCTCTCAGTGAAAATAGTCCTCTACGGTTTCTGTACGGCTAATCAACTGTCGGATTTCTCACCTCGGATGAAAAATTCTAGGCACACCTACCGCATAGCTAATCAGCTATTGGTTCTTGATCGTATCGGAATAAGATCCAATGATCCTTTTGCGACTGTCATTACGCCCCACAGTCGTGAGTTTGAAGCTCGTCACAGTCATCCCTTCTCAGATCCTACTCGGAATACCACAAACAAGGTTTAGACTTTTCGGATCTCAAGTATGCTACCAAATATTTCTAGCCTATACCACGAAGATTCTAATCTCGGATTCAGATGCCCCATTATCAGAGGGGAGTTGATGTGAATCGTTGATTAGAAACCCAAGAGATATACACTCAAGCGATTGCAGATAGAACGGATGTGGTTATCAGGTATGCGTTTATGAGTGAAAATGGTGATGAGTATCACGGATCATCACATTCATCAGGTTGAAGTGCGAGTGAATATCTTAGAATAAGAATAAGCTTGAATTGAATATAAGAACAATAGTACTTTGCATTAATACTCGAGGAACAGCAGAGCTCCACACTTTAATCTATGGTGTGCAGAAACTCCACCGTTGAAAATAAATAAGTGATAAAGGTCCAGGCATGGCCGAATGGACAGCCCCCAAAACATTATCAAAGATGATCTCAGGATAATCCAAAGATGTCTAATACAATAGTAAAAGGTCCTATTTATACTAGACTAGTTACTAGGGTTTACAGAAATAAGTAAATGATGCAGAAATCCATTTCCGGGCCCACTTGGTGTGTGCTTGGGCTGAGAATTGAAGCTTTCATGTGTAGAGACTTTCTTGGAGTTAAACACCAGCTTTTATGCCAGTTTGGGCATTTAACTGCAGCTTCTATCCTGTTTCTGGCGTTTAACGCTAGAATAGGACAGGAAACTGGCGTTTGAACGCCCGTTTGCATCGTCAAAACTTGAGCAAAGTATGGAATATTATATATTGCTGGAAAGCCCAGGATGTCTACTTTCCAACGCAATTGAGAGCGCACCATTTGGGTTTTTTTAGCTCGAAAAAACCCATTTCGAGTGTAGGGAGGTCAGAATCCAACAGCATCAACAGTCCTTTTATAGCCTTTGAATCAGATTTTTGCTCAGGTCCCTCAATTTCAGCCAGAAAATACCTGAAATCATAAAAAAAACACAAAAACTCATAGTAAAATTCAGAAATGTGAATTTTGCTTAAAAACTAATAAAAATATACTAAAAACTAACTAAATTCTACTAAAAACTATCTAAAAATAATGCCAAAAAGCGTATAAATTATCCGCTTATCAACTGTCATCCCTCCTTTCTTTGGTATAACTTGGATAGGGCTTACCTAGGAGATATCTAAGATGGGATAAATAATCCCAGCCTCCCACAGTTTTGTGACTTCTTTTTGAACTACTTCCTTCAAAGCCATATTTAATCGCCTATGTGGTTGCACCACTAGTTTAGCATCATCTTCGAGCCTGATCTTATACATGCACAGAGTAGGGTTAATTCCCTTTAAGTCACTTATAGTCCATCCAAGAGTTGTTTTGTGTATCTTTAGCACCTGATCAGTGCTTTTTCTTCCCGTGGCTCTAAGGCAGAGCTTATGATTACATGGTACGTGTCTCCATCTCCTAGAAATACATATTTCAAGGAAGATGGAAGTGGCTAAAGCCCGAGTTTGGGAGGGTTATCCTCCACTTTAGGAGCTTTTAATGTCTCTTACTGTTCTGCTGGTGCCTCCATGTCAGGCTTAGCATCTTTAAGGATGTCATCCAGCTCTTCTTCGAGCCTTTCAGTTGCTAGTACCTCTTCTACCAGGCACTCGATGAAATCAATCCTCATGCATTCCTCTAGAGTGTTAGAATGTTGCATGGACTTAATAGCATACAAGACGAATTCATCCTGATTAACTCTCAGGGTCCTCCCTGTGGCCAAAAAGGGTCTCCCTAAAATAATGGATGCAGTCTTGTGTTCTTCCATATCTAACACCACAAATTCTGTGGGAAATACAAATGGGCCAACCTTCACAAGCATGTCTTCAACCACTCTTGATGGAAACTTGATGGAACCATCAGCAAGCTAGAGGCATATGCGAGTACGCTTGACTTCATGGATCCCAAGTTTCTTTATTAGTGATGAAGGCATTAATTTCATGCCTGCTCCAAAATCACATAAGATTGTCCTTGTACAATCGTCTCCGAGGGTGCAGGGTATCACAAAACTCCAAGGGTCCTAAAGTTTCTCTGGTAAGGCCCTCTGGATGACTGCACTGCATTCTTCAGTGAGGAAGACTGTCTCTACCTCTCTCACTCCTTCTTATGGCTCAGTATGTCCTTCATAAACTTGACATAGGAAGGTATTTGTTCAAGGGCATCTACAAATGGGATCTTGATCTCCAGTGTCTGTAGGTAATCTGTAAACCAGGCAAACTGCTTATCTTTTTCTGCTAGATGGAGTTTTTGATGAAATGGCATCTTGGTATTGTACTTATGTGTTCTGAGTGTCGCAGGGTGAGTGTTCATAGTTCCAGAAGAAGGATTACCATCTTGCTTAGGAGTGGTGTTCCCTGAACTTGCACATGCATGGTCTCCCCTATCTGGGCATTCAATGCCACTGCTACCCCTCTTTGGGTGTTCAACAGCACTAATGGTGCCCTGGGTTGCTACTTGTTCATCTTCTATCTTTTTCTCTTCCCCCTACTTCTTACTGTGTTGAGACTAGGTGAATAGGGACCTTCCACTCCTCAATTGGATGGCTTGGTACTCTTCTCTTATCCATTCAGACAAATGTTGTTCAGCTTGATTCAATTGTGCCTCTATATTTTTGTTGGAGGCATGGTTTTTTGCAACACTTCTTGCAAACTCAGCAACTGTTGTGTGAAGGAGTGTAGCTGCTGGGTTAATGATTCACTTCTTTCTGGAGGGTCTGATTCACTAGACAGTGTCTTGACCTCTCCTTTCATTGAAGTCTCACCAGATAAGTATAGATGCTGGTTGCTGGTGACTGTCTCAATGAGTTCTTGAGCTTCTTTGATTGTCTTTCTTATGTGTATTGAACCACCTGTAGAATGATCTAGGGACATCTTAGCCATATCTGTGAATCCATAATAGAAAATGTCCAACTTTACCCATTCTAAAAATATTTTCGTGGGGCATTTCTATAGCATCATTCTGTACCTCTCCCAAGTATCCTGAAGAGACTCATTCTTCTCTTGTCTGAAGCCTTGAATGTCCAGTCTTAGCTGGGTTATCTTCTTTGGGGGGAAGTATTGGTTTAAGAACTTGCCTACTAGCTTATTCCATGTTTTCAAGCTTGATCTGAGCTGAGTATCCAACCACTTCTTTGCTTGGCCTTTCATAGCAAATGGAAAAAGCAACAGCCTGTAGACCTCCTGGTCTACTCCATCGGTTAGTACTGTATTGGAAATCTGAAGGAACTCTGTAATAAATTCTGTGGGTTCTTCTTGTGGAAGTCCATGATACTAGCAGTTTTGCTACACTAAAGTAATCAGTTGTGGGTTGAGCTCATAGTTGTTTGCTCGAATAGGGGGTACACAAATACTTCTTTCGTAGAAGATGGGATTAGGGACTGTATAAGATCCCAAAGTTCTTCTTGGTTGTGTACTCTCAAGTGGATCCATAATGAGTTCTTCTTGCTCCCAGTGAGATGTCTTAAAGAGATAAGAAATAATTTAAAGTAGTATTGATAATAATAAAGATGAAATTTTCAAAATAGAAATACAAGAACTAATCTAAAATTTTCGAATTTTAAGACTTAAAAGGGAAAAGAGCTTTAAAAATATTTTTGAAATTCAAAAAGGAAACAAACTAAAGGGACATCAATCTTAAAAAAATAATATATTAAACCAAATCACACTAATTTTGAAAAATTGGAGAGAGAAAAATACTACAAGACACCAAACTTAAAAGTTTAGAAATCAAACAAGAGGAAACACCTAAAAGATTTCGAACACAAAGAAAGAAACAAAAGGTAAAACAAGATAGAGATCAAAAGTTCAAGAAAGCAAAATAAGAAAAGTTTTTTCAAAAATCAAAAAGAAAGAAAATAATTAACCAAAACTACTAAGAAACACCAAACTTAAAATTTTGCAAATAAACAAAAATTAATAATGAAGATTTTCGAAAAAATAGAGAAATACGTAAGACTCAAAATTGAAAAATCAAAAGGAAATAAATGGTCAAAAACTCATAAAAAAACCTGATCTAAGGAACAAGACGACCGGTAGTTTGTTAATCTCGAACAATCCCCGACAACGATGAGTGATTCATTCAATGGCAAGGCTGTAAGTGATTAAAGTCGGGGCTAGTGGTCATTAATCTCCTCTAATCCAGATTATACGACGGTGCTAATGGTCATCCAATCTGAACGAGGGTGAAGCTTACGCAATTCAATCTCTGGCGATCCTACTCAAAACGCTACAGACAAGGTCAGATATTCCAGATTGGAGAATGATACTTTGTATTCTAGCCTTAATGCCATAGAGACCTCATTTACTCATGACTAACAAGATTTTATGTCACTTATCCCAATTAGCCCAGATACTCTCTTGGAACCTATGATGTACTCTCAAGCTGTAGCAACATACTATCTGGCTAAGACTTCACACAAGCTCATGTAGAATGAGGGGTCATACTCTTGTTCCACCCCAGATTCATAAAGATAAAAAATGAAAATACATCAAATAATAGAATTAAACATGTATTAAAGTAGAAGTGATAATATTAATCCATAGGAATGAGCAGAACTCCTATCCTTAACTTAGGAGGTTTAGCTACTCATACTTTACAGAAATAATGTGTGATAAGTTCTGAGAGGATGAAGATCCTCAAACATGGGTGATCTTCTCCTATATATACTAATAACTAGACATAAAAAGATATCAATAATAATTAAAAATTATAAAAATGAGATATACTAAGCAAAAAGGTGCGAAAATCCACTTCTAGACCTACTTGGTGAGTGTTTGGGCTGAGTTTGGCGTCCAACTTGGATGAGTGGGCGTCCAGAAGGTGTCCATGCTGCCTTGTGCTCCCTTGGTGGCATTGAACATTAATGCCAGTTTTGGGTGTTCAACACTGGCCTTGGTCCTTTTGGGGTGTTGAATGCCAGAAAGAGAGTAAGTTGGGCATTCATCACCTGTTTTGGGCAGTCATTTCCAAAGAAAAGTATAGACCATTATATGTTGTTGGAAAGCTCTGAAAGTTAACTTTCCAACGCCATTTCGAGCACGTCAATTGGACCTTGTAGCTCAAAATATGCTCGTTGGAATGCACGGAGGTCAGAATTTGACAGCAATTGCTATCCTTTCTTTGCCTCTGAATAAGCCTTTGCCAAATTTCGCCAATTTCACCCAAAAATTACCTAAAATCATAAGAAAAACACAAAAACTCAAAGTATCATCTAAAAGGTGAATTTTACGCTAAAAAATAAAAAAATTAATAAAACTTAATAAAATAAAACTAAAAACACACTAAAAATACTATGAAAAAGGGTATAAAATATCTGCTCATCAACGACCACGACTCTAAATTCTCACCCTCCACAAGTGCAAATGCAATACGAATGAGATTGGAATTGCTATCCTAAGCAATCATAATTAGCAGTGTACCACCATATTTGTCATACAAATAGGTTCTGTCAACACTAACAAGGGGCTTGCAATGTCGGAAGGCCTCGATACACAGTGGAAATAAACTTGCTCCTCCTCAATTTGGCCACCCAGTTGCACAGGACTCGTCCTCAATACAGCCACACTACCCGGCATCGTCATCTACACACCTAGCACCCATTGTAGTAACTCATTATATGACTCTTCCCAGTCTCCATAAATCTGAGCCACTGCCTTTTGCTTAGCCATCCATAACCTTCCTGTAGTTGATCTAAAACCAAAATGGGCTTCTGTGCATTCTGTAGTACCTTGATCGACACGGTAGCATTGCCTCTAATCATAAGCAGTATGAAAGTTGAGATCATTGATGATAAGTCATCATATGCTAGCTTTACAAGCATTTTTCACTTGTTTCATTAGGTTTTATGCACTTTCTTGCATTGTAAGTAAGTAATTTGGAGTGGAATTGCATGGTTTTGTAGAATCAATCAACCATCCTTTATTTGACACAAAATCATGAGGTTTAAGCTATAATTAGTTGGTTTTTGAATGAATTATGAGCCATGTGAATTTAGTGATACTTTGATAGGTTATTTTGATTACTTGTAGGTGAAGGAAAGAAAAAATAAGAAAAGCGTGGCTTAAGGAGTGTGCTCAAAGGAAACAAAAAGTGTAGCCAAAGGAGGGAAAAAGCGTGGCACAACAAGGAGCAAAAGCCTAAAGCTCTTGCCAAGAGCCTAGAGCTCTCACAAGGAGCGCTACTCCAAGGCCAAAGGCCAAGCAAGGGAAAGCTCCACTCTCTAAGAGAACCAAGCGCTACACAACAACAAGGAAACAATGCAAAATTTCAAAGCTCAGCTCTTGCCAAGAGCTTTATCTGGAGCTTTCCAAGAAAAATCAAGGAAAAAGAATTTGCTAGTGCATGTCATGAGATTCAAACCCAAGGCCAAAGGGGAAGGTTGCAGCACTACTTTTCAAGAAAAACAAGCCAATCTTGGCTTGTTTGCACTCCCTGGGATTCGAACTAGGTACCTCAAGGAATCAAGGCATTAGGCGCTACTCATGTGCCAAGAAAAATGGGCAGCACATGCTCTCCCAAGGACTCAAATCGTGGCCCTCACTAAAGACAAGGAGCAAGCTCAGCTCTTGGCAAGAGCTTAGCACTACTCCCTTGTCACAAGAAGGAATGCGCACAACAAATGGAGACAAGGCAAAGAGCACCAAAGCTCCGCTCTTGCCATGAACCGAGCTTGATCCTGAGAGTGTGACCCATAGCCCAAAAATTCAACAAAAATTCCAATTTAATTCAATTCTTCACTAAATTAAAAAGCCCACTCCAAATTCTAAAACCCAAAAATAGGAAGTTTATAAATAGAAGTTAGTTTGGGTTAGAGAAGACCTGTTTTTTTGCTTACTTTTGAATTTTCAATTTTATTTTCTAGCTTTGGAGGTTTGGGAATTAAGGAGAGAATTGAATTCTCTTCTTTTTGTTCTTGCCTCTACTCTCTTCATCTTTGTTTTGAATCTTGGGTAGAGAATTGAAGAAATTATGTTTCAATCTCACCTTGAGATCTCTTTCTGTTTACTTTTCTGCATAATTCAAGGAATTGGGGTTTGGATCTAAGTTCTCTTTACTGTTTTCATCTCTACTTCTTCTGCAATCTATTCTTTTACTTCTCTGCAATTATTCTCTTGTTGGATCAAGGAAGGACTTGAGATCTAGACTCGTTTTCTAGTCTCCTCCACCCCTGAGATCTTCAACTTTTCCTTTAGCTACTGCAATTAAACTGCATTTTGCTTTTTGTTTGGTTTCTCAAGTAATTTCTCTCTTCTCTGTTTAGTGCCATTTTACTTTCTCTTGTTTAATTTCTGAAATCCTGATGCCAGGGCATCTTGGCCAGTTTCACTGACATTTTCTTTACTGTTTTAGGATAGTTTCATGCAATTTCTTGGTAAATAAGCAAGTTTTGGGTAGATATACACTTACATCTTGATTCAAGCAAACATTGTGAACTTTACATGATTTCATGAGAATTATGCAAGAATTGAATGATAAAATGGATAATGCATGATCTCAAGACTTAGAAGAGAGCTTTGATGTACTTTATTTTCTGGATTTCAGGACAAAGGAAGCAAGAAAGAGCTACGTTAGCAGCCACATTAATCTAATTAACGTGACCACTAACATGGAATGGGAATAGGCTTGCAGCGTTAATGGAAAAAGTGATCACCAATAACGCCTTCGAAGCCATCATAGCCCATGTTAGTTGCCACGTTAATTACAGTAACGTGGTAGCTAACGTGGAGGAAAAGGGGAGCTCCAACGTTAGTGGTAAAAGTGAATACTACTAACGTTCCAAAAGGGCACACTTAGCCACGTTAAGAATCACGTTAATCCAATTAATGTGAACTCTAACTTGGGAGGAGAAAGCAATCGCCAACGTTAGTGACACTCACCTTTGTCACTAACATTGGACTAAGCCAATATTGCCTAAGTTAGTGGTCACGTTAAGATCACTAACGTGAAGGGTAACGTGGAGCAAGGAATGATAGGCCAACATTAGTGACACTCACCTTTGTCACTAACGTTGGAGATGGCAATCACCACCACATTAGTGGTCACATTAATGTAATTAATGTGAGGCACTAACATGGGAAGAAGGGGCGTTTGAAGCTTTAGTGACAAAGGTAAGTGTCACTAACGCTCTCGAAGCTTGGGCATGCCCATGTTAAGGGCCACATTAGTTACACTAACGTGGATCACTAACGTGGGGAAAAGAAGCAAAGAGCAACGTTATGGTAAAGGTGAATGCCAATAACGTTTGCGAAAGATTGAGAAGCAATGTTATTGGTAAAGGTGAATGCCAATAACGTCTGCGAAGGACTAAGAGGCAACGTTAGTGGTCATGTTAGTTCCACTAACATTGAAGTTAATGTGGATCAATTTGGTTTGGAGCATTAGTGAAAAAGGTGATCGTCACTAACGTTCTCGAACCCACATTTTCACTTAACGTTAACACCACTAACGTCCTAACTAATGTCCACCCATGCCTGACTCACACTTTTTCTGCAAGCAAAAATGAGCCCACTGAAGATTGTAACTGCTTCAACTCAAGATCAAAGGCCCATATCCAAGACTTGAAGGGCTAACTAGAAGATCAAGAAAAGTAGTATATATAGGAGTAGTTTTGAGCTAGAAAAGAGCTTGGCATTTTGGAGAACTACACTTTGTATATTTACTTTTCCTGTAATTTTTAGTTTACTTTAGAATGTACTCTTCTCTATCATCTTCCATTTCCAGAGCTATGAACAACTAAACCATTTTTCATTGGGTTAGGGAGCTCTGTTGTAATATGATGGATCAATTATAGTTTTCATTCTTCTTCTTCTTTCTTTTCTCTTGATTTACTAGAAAGATTTCGATCTTAAATCAATTGGTTAGTTGTCTTGGAAAAGAAACTCTCAATAATTGGATCTCCTCTGAGCCTTGGAAAGGGGCTGAGGAGATCATGCTAGAAATACTTTCTCATGTTGGACCAAATTGGGGTTTGGACGGATATAGTGACATATAATCCTCCCAACACTTTGATTTGGAAATACATGTGGTATAATCAGTGACCATACTTCATCTCTTTCCATGAGCAATTAAATCAAGGAATTGGGCAATTGTTCAAGCTTAGAGAGATTGGGTTGCCAAGGAATTGGGATCCAATCATCTAAGATTGCCAAGGAGATCAATGAATGCATTGATTGAGGAAGAGGTGAGAATGAACTTGATCTGCAGAATGCAACATCTCCTAAGCCCGATGAATCCCCCATTTCTGATCTTACCCATTCTCTTTACTTTCTGCCATTTATTTTTATGTTCATCTCCCCAAATCCCTATTTAAGATTTTGCAATTTACTTTCTGCAATTTACTTTTCCGCCGTTTAATTTTCTGCAACTCTCAACTCAGTTTCTGCTCAGCTCAACTAGAATATTCCTCTATCTAAAGTTGCTTGACCAATCAATCCTTGTGATATTCGACCTCACTCTATTGTGAGTTTTTACTTTACGACAATTCGGTATACTTGCTGAGGGAGATTTGTTGAGAGACAAGTTTCCGTGCATCAAGTTTATGGCGTTGTTGTCGAGGATTGATTTTGTATCAGCAATGATTAAGTTGGAAGATCACTAGATTGAGCATTTTTCTTTTGCTTGTTTATTTTATCTAGTCATTTACCTTCAGTTTCAGTTATTTTCTCCCCTTCTCCCCTCTCCCCTCTTTGTTTTCTTTTTTCTTTTTTTTTTCTGTTGTTATTTACAATTTTTTTTCACTAATCCACTAACTGTTTGATAAATTGCACCACTCACACTAACAGTCACTCTAACAAGAATAATTTCTTCATTTTCTTTCTAGCTATGTGCTTTGTTAGTTGTATGACAGGGAGAAGAAGTGGAGCTTCAACTTCCTTTGATTCTGAACCTGAGAGGACCTTCCTTAGAAAAAAGGAGGAAAGTAAGAGGGAAAAGAGTTGTTGGTGCTGAGAAAGAGGAGGAGTACTTTGAAACAAACATGGAGGAGAACCTGGAAAACAACCATGAAGGAGAAGCTCACAACCATGCCAGAGAAGGCCCTGAGAATCATGCTGGGCCATAAAGAAGGGTTCTAGGCTCATACATCAATCCAAACCCAGGAAATTAAGGAAGTAGCATCCAAAAGCCAACCATACATGCCAATAACTTTGAATTAAAACCCTAGCTCATCACCCTTGTTTAGAATAAGTATTCATTCGGAGGAAGCCCCCAAGAAGACCCTATCAACATCTAACGACCTTCCTAAGAATATGTGACATTGTGAAGTCTAATGGTGTTCATCCTGATGCCTATAGACTGCTTTTGTTCCCCTTTTCACTCAGGGACAAAGCATCTAAATGGCTAGAATCTTTCCCAAAGGAGAGTTTAACAAATTGGGAAGATGTGGTGAACAAATTCTTGGCGAGATTCTACACTCCTCAAAGAATCAACAGGTTGAGAGCTGAGGTACAAACCTTCAGGCAACAAGATGGTGAAACTCTCTATGAGGCATGGGAGAGGTTTAAGGACTTAACAAGAAGGTGTCCACCAGACATGTTCAACGAATGGGTTCAACTGCACATTTTCTATGAAGGTCTTTCTTACGAATCAAAGAAGGTCGTAGACCATTCATCAGGGGGGGTCTCTAAACAAGAAGAAAACCATTGAAGATGCCATAGATAACATTGAGACTGTAGCTGAGAATGACTACTTCTATGCTTCTGAAAGGAGCAACACTTGAGGAGTGATGGAGCTGAACCATATGGATGCACTGCTGACTCAAAATAAGATAATCACCAAGCAGTTAGCTGATGTTACTAAGAAGATGGAAGAGAACCAAGTTGCAGTAGTCATCACTTCATCACCAACTCAAGAAGGAGTGAATACAAGAGAAGAAGGTGACTGGGAACAAGCCAATTATATTGGGAACTCACCCAGGTAGACCCATGATCCATACTCCAAAACTTATAATTCTGGTTGGAAGAACCACCCTAATTTTAGGTGGGGAAATCAACAAGACCAAGGCCAAGACCAGAGACGCCACAACCACAATCCCAACAACAATGCAACTCACCAACATCCCTCATAGAGATCATATCAACACCCACCTAACCACCCTTCTCAACATCCATATCAAAACCAGCATGACCACTCTCAACCTCATAACTTCAACCCACCATCACCAACCGAAGATAGACTCTCCAGAATTGAGACTCTGCTTGAAGGTATATGTAAGGAAGTCCAAGATAACAGAGTGTTCAAGGATGAAGTGTGAGCCAATTTCAAAAACCAGGGAGACACCATCAAGAGGCTGGAGTCCCAAATCGGATATCTATCTCAACAGTTTCCCAAGCCTACTGATAGTTTCCCAAGTGACACAGAGAAGAACCCAAGAGGAGAAACAAAGAAAGTAAGATGGGAAGAATACAAGATAATCACTATAAGTGATGAGATGGGTGTGGAAGAAGTAAACACACAAACAGAACACTTTCAAGACAATCCAAAGGAAAAGCATGAAGAGAGAAATCAAGCACCCAATCCCACACACAGGAAGGAGCTAAAAAAAGAGGAGACTCTGAACCCATATGCACCCTTTCCCTAAAGGCTCAAGGATGGTGTAGCAAGGAGAGTGTATTCAAGGTTCCTCAACATGTTTGCATCTCTTCATGCAAACATACTGTTCATTAAGGCTCTCCAGCAGATGCCCTCATACATCAAGTACATAAAGGAGCTGCTGACCAAAAAGAGTTCACTGAAGGGTGGTGATGTGTGGAAAACGATCCAACACAAAACTCACCGGCAAGTGTACCGGGTCGCATCAAGTAATAATAACTCACATGAGTGAGGTCGATCCCACAGGGATTGAAGGATTGAGCAATTTTAGTTCGGTGGGTGATTTAGTCAAGCGAATCAAGTTTTAGTTGAGTGATTTGTGTTTAACAGGAAGTAAATGACAGTAAATGTAAAGGGGAGAGGGAAAATTGCAGTAAATTGAAGAACAGAATTATAAATGTGCAGAATCTTAAAGAGCAAGAAAGTAAATGACTGAAACTTAAAGTGCAAGAAACTTAAATTGCAGTAACTTAAATGGCAAGAAAGATAAATTGCAAGAAAGTAAAAGGGAATTGAGGAGTGGGATTGCAAGATCTAAACGAAGAAGGAGTAAATTGCAGTAAATGGTTGAGCAGAAAGTAAATCTGAAGCAATATGCATTCAAACAGAAATTGAAACAAAATGTAGCAGAGGTTCACAGAGGAACCCAAGAGTAAATTATGATCTCAGGATCCCAAGAGTTTAGGTAGCAGAGCCTAAAACCCAATTTCCTTCCCAGATCTAGATTCACTAAGCAATTAATAGAAAATTTAAAGATGAAGCAATTGAAGAACAGAATTGGATTGAATTATGCAGAAAATTTAAGGCAAAGAGCTTGAATGGGAATTGGGACAGAATTTCCCCAATTTCACACACCCAATACTCAGAAAACAGAAGAGTAGAATTGCCCAAGAGAATTGAGGAAGGAGATTCTCCTTTGATCCTCTTAGTCCTCGGTCAAATCTCTCAAGGAAGATGAAAGTAAAATTTCAAAGCCAAGGTAAAAGTGAAAATTCAAAAATGAGCATCAAGGTCCTAATTACATCAAACTAAGTCTTATTTATACACTTTCTATTCTTGGATAATGGGATTTGGATGGGCTTTTGGATTGGTGAAGAAATGAATTCAAATTAATTTTTAATTTGAATTTTGGCCCAAAAAAAATCACTCCCAGGAGGCTGCCCTGCCCTTGTGGAGGGCAGGGCAGAAAATTGATGCTTGGTGCTTTGTGGAGGGCAGGGCAGAAAGTTGATGCATGGTGCATGCTTTTGGTGCGGCCATGATGCGCATGGTGAAGAAATTGGTGCGCCAGAAGCTGCGTGGTGCGCATGAGGAGGAAATTTGGTGCGCCAGAGGCTGCCCTGCCCGCGCCAAGGGCAGGGCGGGAAAGCTGCTGCGCCAGAACGTGATGCGTGCGTGCGCTTGGTGCTACCAGAATTGAGAAGCGCGCGTGCGCGTGCTGCACGTTGGTGCGTGGGACGCTGCCCTGCCCGCGCCAAGGGCAGGGCAGGAACAGGTTGATGCGCCAGGGAGCGTTGAGCGCTCGGATGGTGCTGCCAGGGGGCGTTGTGCGTGCGCCAGGTTGAGAAATGGTGCGCACACTCACGATTCTGCCCTGCCCGCGCCAAGGGCAGGGCAATGATCCTTCCTTCATGGCCCGTGTTCGAAACTGGGCGGAGGCATGCACGCTAATTATTTTCTTGGTTTCTTGGCACGCTAGTCACCCTTAGAGCTTGGCTTCCTCATGGTTCTTTGTTCGAACCTTGTGGCTTGCATGGGAGCTATTTTTCCTTGGATTTCTTTCCTTGAGGTGCCCGATCCTGCTCTCCACAAGGGCAGGGCAGAGTTTGCTTCTCTTGGCTCCAAGGCACCATTTTGTGCTCTGCCCTTGGAGTGGGCAGGGCAGGGTTGCCTTCCTTGGCTTGGTCACTTAATGCTGCCCTCCTAGAGGGCA
>NC_029774.3:69773016-69776944 GCF_000817695.3 Arachis duranensis | reverse complement strand
TTATGCATTTTCACTCCAAATCACTTACTTAGGATGCAAGAAAGTGCATAAATGCTAACAAAACAAGTGAAATTAGCTTGAAAAATGGGTATATGATGACTTGTCATCACAACACCAAACTTAAACCTTGCTTGTCCCCAAGCAAGCATCAAAACTAAGAGTAAATGAAATGAATAAGAAAAGAATGTATATCCTTATTATGCAGATAGCAGAACTTGATCTTTGGGGCATTTATGCAGACAATGACAACTCAAGTTATTGTTCTTGTTACATCATATACATTTTGCATCAAAGGTTTGCTAAACTTGCTGTTATAAGACTCACCTTTTGATTACTCCCTTGCTAACTCTTCTTGGCTTATAATGCTTTAACAAGCTTTTTATTCTTTAAGAGGTTTGGTGTTAAATGTTGCAGCTTAGCCTTTGGCTTCATTTTCTTTTATTTTGCTCAACATCTTTCCACCACAGACACTTAGCTCACTAATTCTTCCTAGGATCATTGATGCCCAGCATCTCTTTGGATCACTAAGTGCTTTGTATCTAAGTTGCTCTTTATTGTGGATTTTCAATTGGTCATCCCAAATCAGTTGATCTAAGTGACCGGGTTTCAAAATACCCCTTAGAATTTACTCATCCAAGCAGATCTCAGTACAAGAACACCACAGGCATTTGTCCTAGGGTCCAAACCATTGGTGTCCAACCTTTATTCTTTGTTTTTCTTGCCATTTTGGCTTTTTCTTTCTTCCTTTTCTTTCTGTTTTTGTTACCAAGGGTGTTTTATTAATAAGAGTCTTTGTAACAGCAAGCTAACTCACAATTGAATGAGAATGATATTATGCAACATTTATTTCATGAGTTATGCATTTAATCAAACACATGTGCCACCACCAACTTCCGTTCATACTCATGCAACATTGGATTTTTCTTTTCAATTCAAACCAAACTCTTTTATTCAAGCATATGGGACACAAGGCAAAATTTAAATCTGAGTGATGGATACAAGCATTATGCAAACTTGACATTTTCACAAACAATTTCACTTGTAGCTAAATAAACACTTTAGCAAGAAGTACAATGGCTTCCAGATTCGAAATATCACACAGCAGCAAGGATTAAGTTCAGATACAACCTTTGAAGTTGCAGCCCTTTGATTTTTCTTTCTGCTATGTCCTCTTTGAGTCACAATGCATAATGTCTTCAAATGTTGGCTTGTATCCTGCATAGTTCTCAAAGTTGCTTGATTCTCAAGCCCTTAATTACATGGTTAGTGAGCATAATACTGAGTGTGGCATCTTGAATTGATTTTGGTGTATGAACACCAAACTTAATTGTTTTGCTACTGTCTCAGATGTAACAAATTAACCATGAGTGAAACCATGTATCCTTGCTAAAGGTTAAATGAAACAAAAGCTAGAAAACAATTTAACAGTTGAATAATATGTTTGATTACTTGGAGCTAGAGTCATGCAAGAGGTGAGAATGTATTAAATGATATTTTTGGTGGAACACCAAACTTAGAAGTTTTCATTCTCCCTCAAATTGTTTTGGTGTGCAACACCAAACTTAGCTCCTTGCAATGCACAACAATTACTCAACATTTTTATTGAAAAGCTATGAAAAGAAACTACCTCAGGTTGGGTTGCCTCCCAACAAGCGCTCTTTTATTGTCATTAGCTTGACATCTTCATTTTTGCTTATCATGGGGGTCGGAAATCACAGTGCCTTAGCCTGTCTGTCTTTACTATGAATTTTCTTCCTGTTTCCTCTTTGATGACTTCTATGCACTCTTGTGGAAGTATCTTAGTCACAGTGTAGTGATTAGACAACTGTGGGGATACCTTCAAGGGTTGAGTATTGATCATCACTTGATCCCCTAGTGAAAACTTTCCAGTGGAGATTTTCTGTTTGTTTTTAGTTTTCTCCGCTGTCTCTTTTTGAAGGAATTCTCTGTTGTGTTTTTCTTGGCTGGTACTTCCTTTTTCATTGTCTCCTATGATTCTTTTCCATCCTTCCTTCTTTGTAGCATCTTCGTCATTGGTTGGTTTATCTTCACTGGTTTTGAAGAAAGTATTTGGTTTCTTCTCACCCATTTCTGCGAAGTGCTTTGCCACTTGGGCTATCTGCTCCTCAAGTCCTCTCATTAACATCTCTTGCTTCCTAGTTGTTTCCTCTTGATGCTTCATCATTCTCTCCGTTAGGATCTCCAAGTTTGTGATTCTCTGAGAGTCTTGTAGGGTCGGATGGTTATGACATGTTGAAGATAGGAAGGGTGAGTGTGGGGGCGGCATGTAGTGGTTGTTATTGCTGTACTGGTGTTGTTGATGGTTTATGAAGTTTGGGTTGTTGTAATGGAATTCTCTTGGTCTGTGATTTTGGTACTCACTCCTTCTCCAGTTGAGATGGGTTTGGAAATGTCTGTGTTGTGGGTATTGGCTTTGGGTGGTATTAGTGGGTGGGGGATGTTGATTGGTTGTGGTCATGGGATTGTCCTGGCGGAAATTTCCTTGTTCTTGATGTTGAGGCTCTCTCATTCTCAGATAAGAGTGAGGTCTCCATGGTGGAAATTTAGCATTCACTGCAGCAGACAACTCTATGTTTTGCTGTGGTTGATGGTGCATTTGTTTGTTTTGGTCCTTGAACACATTCTCCTCTTCAATATTTTCCACTTCTTTTTCTGAGCTTGCATTCTGTGGTTTCTCAGATGGATGTTGGTTGTTGACTCCTTTGTCATTGAAGTCTGTGATTCCTTGAGCATTTGTTGTTGCTTTGAGTAGGCCATCTGAGAAATAGTCCACTGCTTTTCTTGTTTCTGGGGTCAATCCTACATAGAAAGCTCGGAAGCCTACTTTATCAGTTGCTCTTTTGTATCTTTCCCAGGCCTTGAAAAGTGGTTCTTCGTCCCCTTGTGTGAATAGATGTCTCTCTTCTTTCAGCTGGATGATCTGTTTGGATGAGGTGAATTTGGCTAAAAATTTGGTAACCAAATCATCCCAACTAGTGATACTTCCTTGAGGAAAAGTTTCAAACCATTGTGCAGCTTCACCCTTCAATGAGAAAGGGAATAACAGGATCTTGTAAGTGTCCTGATCTGGACCGTCAGTTTTGACCGCATTGCAAGTTCTCAGGAAAGTAGATATATGCTGTCGAGGATCCTCTGATGGATTTCCATCATAAGAACAATTGTTCTTGATGAGTGCAATGAGTGGTGGATTCATGTCATGATACCCCTTGCCTGTAGAAACTTGATTTCCTGTGATATACAAACAATCAGGATGACCAAACAATAACACACTTGAGAATTAAGTGCAGTTATTTGAGATAAATTGTTAGTGAGTTAGTAGAAGCAATTTCTCGAACAGTTAGTGTGTTAGTAAGAATTAAAATAACGGAAAAAGAAAAAAATGCTTAATCTAGATCTCCACTTCACTTAATCATTGTCAATCTATTTCAATCCCCGGCAACGGCGCCAAAAACTTGATGTGTGGAAAACGATCCAACACAAAACTCACCGGCAAGTGTACCGAGTCGCATCAAGTAATAATAACTCACATGAGTGAGGTCGATCCCACAGGGATTGAAGGATTGAGCAATTTTAGTTCGGTGGGTGATTTAGTCAAGCGAATCAAGTTTTAGTTGAGTGATTTGTGTTTAACAGGAAGTAAATGACAGTAAATGTAAAGGGGAGAGGGAAAATTGCAGTAAATTAAAGAACAGAATTATAAATGTGCAGAATCTTAAAGAGCAAGAAAGTAAATGACTGAAACTTAAAGTGCAAGAAACTTAAATTGCAGTAAGTTAAATGGCAAGAAAGATAAATTGCAAGAAAGTAAAAGGGAATTGAGGAGTGGGATTGCAAGATCTAAACGAAGAAGGAGTAAATTGCAGTAAATGGTTGAGCAGAAAGTAAATCAGAAACAAGTAGCATTCAA
>NC_029774.3:69761416-69771948 GCF_000817695.3 Arachis duranensis | reverse complement strand
CTGCTCTCCACAAGGGCAGGGCAGAGTTTGCTTCTCTTGGCTCCAAGGCACCATTTTGTGCTCTGCCCTTGTAGTGGGCATGGCAGAGTTGCCTTCCTTGGCTTGGTCACCTAATGTTGCTCTCCTAGAGGGCATTCTGCCCTTGTGGAGGGCAAGATTGCTTCCACTATGAGTTGCGGCACGCTTCTCCCTTGATTCGGCCACGCTTTTCTTTCCTCGGCTACACTTTCTTAGGCCACGCTTTTCATTTTCTTTTCTTTTCTTCACCTAAAATAAACCAAACAACCACTCAAAGTATCACTAAATTCAAGAGGCTTATAAATCAATTAAAATGCAATTAAAATTAGCTTAAACCTCATGATTTATCATTAATTTCATAGTGGTTGCTTGATTTAAAGAAGTTATGCATTTTCACTCCAAATCACTTACTTAGGATGCAAGAAAGTGCATAAATGCTAACAAAACAAGTGAAATTAGCTTGAAAAATGGGTATATGATGACTTGTCATCAGGTGGGCAAACAATAGTGATGAATAAGGAGTGCAGTGCTCTCATTCAAACAGAGCTACCTACAAAAAGGAAGGACCCAGGGAGATTTCACATCCCCTGTGCTATAGGAGAAATAATGATTGATAAGGGACTCTGTGACTTGGGAGCAAGCATCAACTTAAGGCCTCTATCCCTCATGAAAAAGCTTCAAATCAATGAGCTAACGCCCACGGACGTAATCATCAAATTGGCTAACAAAACTCAAAAACAGGCAATAGGAGTGGTTGAAAACGTGTTAGTGAAGGTTGGGAACTACTTCCTTCCCACAGACATCTTGGAGATGGAAGAGAATCACATCCATCCCATCATCCTGGGGAGACCATTCTTAGCCACAGCCAGGGCACTTATAGATGTGGAGCAAGGAGAGCTAATATTGAGGATACATGATGAACAACTCATTTTCAATGTCTTCAAACCCTCACAAGAAGCAGATCATGAAAACAAAGAATCAAGGGAAGAGCACAATAAGGAACTGATGGAAGAAACAAGCACGGAAGCACAAATAATACACCTGAGAATCCCTCTGGGTGACAAGTAATGTGGTCAGAAGAAACAATAGCCAAGTGTAACCCAAGAGGAGCTAGACCCACCAGAGTCATATGAGACCAGCAACAAAATTTTCCTGGAAAAAGAAACCACAAGGAGCAAGGCAACATCAAGGGAAACAAGGAAAAAGGCCCCAAGGGGATGGAGGAACAAGAAGATCCCTATAGAGGATTTCTCTCTAAGAGATGAAGTGATCTCTGCTTATTTTCCACCTATCCCACCTCATCTCCCCACCATCCCATCTCACTTGCCTCAAGTGTACACTATCAGCAAAATTCTTTCCTTGGAACATGTGGAGCTTCTTAATAAAGCCAATGGAGATAGATTCACTGCAAGAGGGGAAGATTTGAAGCATTACTAACCACCCTGACAAAGGACAACCGTCAAGCTAATGACGTTAAAGAAGCGCTTCATGGGAGGCAACCCATGTTTTATATCCTTTCCTTTAAATCTTTAATAGTAGTTAATAAAGCAAGTTCATACCAAATCAATTTCGATAAAACACTTAGATGAATTTTTGTATACAACATATAGTGAACAACAAGTTGGTGTTCAGGGCACACTAAGATGGCACATACACAATTCATCTCATGTTAGTCTTAGAGTCTTAATCAAATCTTTTTACACCACATGCTCACAAACTTAGCTGGTCGGTTGGTTTGCATTCATGAATGGCACTTAGTTAGTCAAAGGCAACAAATATAAAAAAAAAGTAGTTAGCCTCCCATTCTTATTTTTCCGCCACAATTCAAACTAATCTCTCTTTTCTTTTGTCTTGTAAGGGAATTGAAGGGAATGCTGGAGGGAACTGGTGGGATAACCCAATGGGGGGTTGGTTCGGCCACTTCGCCAAGAAAACTACACACATGTCTTAAAGGGGAGTACCTTGGGAAGTGTTGCCAAGCAACATTGGGAGAAGGATCACCTTGGAGACTGAACCAAGAACCTCATAAAAGTAGTGATCCTTGTGCCCATCTAATGCCAAACCCCAACCGTCCACTGTTAAGCCGTACCATCAATCCACACCCTTTAATCACCCACCATTCTCCTATATATAAATACAACTTCACTTTACACCCTGCCATTCCAATTCCTCACTTTCGGAATACACACTAAACACTTCTTCCCCATCAAAAGCTTTCTCACACACTCTCAAAGCTACATCTTTTAAGCTGTAATCATCCATACTTCTACAAATTTGAAATCAAAGGGTACTCATGGCATCGTCGAGCTCTAAAAGAAGAAAAGGGAAGGAGCCTATGGAGCAACCCCTTTTGATGAGAAGAAATTTAGAACCTTTCACCATGCATTACAATTTAGATGGATGGCTGATAAAGAGATCATATATGAGCTAGGCTTTCAAGTCACAAAAACTGAGTGCCCCAAAATCACAGATAAGGTGGAAAAAAGAAGGTGGGAGCTTCTCACTGATCCGGTCACAAGAGTAAATGCAACTCTTGTAAGAGAGTTTTATGCAAACGTGGTAAGGTATGATAAGGGAGATGAATCCTATATAAGCTTCGTAAGAGGGGAAATGGTGGATTTTATTCCCATGAACATCATGAGGGTGTTAAAGCTACGAACCATACCATTCGCAGAAGAGAATTATCAATCCAGAATAGATAGCATTCCCAATTATGACCAGATTGTGGAAGATATCTGCATACCAGGAGCGGATTGGGTAAGAGATTCCCATAGGAAGCCCAAATTCATCAAGAGAGGGGATCTCACCCTGAAGCAACGGGGTGGTTTAAAATTATAAGGAGATCCATCCTTCCCGCCGGAAACAACTCGGAGGTAAACCGTAAGAGAGCAACAATGGTACAATGTATACTCAAAGGGGGAGAGATCAAGGTTCATGAACTCATAGCTTAGGGCATTCAGAAGTTTGTCGTGAAAAATGATTCTGGAGGAAGGTTAGGCTACCCCAACACCATTTTCTGTCTGTGCGCAAAGGCTGGGGTGGTGTTCGAAGATACAAACCCCGAGTGGATAAAAGTTGGCATCCCATTTACTTTTCGATGGATGTATGTCGTTGCACCTCTCTTACCTCAACGAAGACTAAGAAAGAGGCCAGCCCAGCAAGTTGAAGAAGGACAAAACCCAGAGGAGCAAGCCCCAGCCACTTTAGACATGCACCATTTACAAGAAGCTATTGATGGCTTGTCTAGGCAATACATGGAGAATCAAGGGGCACAGAAGGAGTTTCAACTGCAAATGATGGATCGCCAAGAAGAATCATTCTCTAGATAGATGAATCAACAAGGGGAGTGGCAAAAGTAATTGATAGAGCAGCAATTGGAACAAGGGAGACAGTGGGTTGAATCCTTCCACAGGTTGAACCAAAAGCAAGATCAACAACAAGAAGCCATCCAAAAGCTAATCAATATCCAAGCACATTAAGGTGCACACATTCATGATATGCATCGGAAACAAAGAGAACAGGCAGATCTTTTGGATGAATACAGAGCGTTCTCCGAAGGAGTCTATATGAGTGAGACTGGATATCATGTAAACACTCAAGCCAGGCTCAGATACTTAGTCGGACAACTGCCTATATTGCACCCTGGGATCACAAGATATGAGGACATAAAGGATGAATTAGCACGAGAGGAAAGAGAAAGAGCCAAAAGGAGTCATGAATCAGTAAGGAAGACACTGAAAGATTGGAAAAGAGCCAGAATGACACGGATACAGGGAAGTGCAAGTGAACACAAAGAGGACAAACAAGAGAGAGAGCATGAACATCCCCAGAAGTAAAAGGTGGTGGAGTTCCCTCTTCGTTATATCTTTTTTAAGTTTAAATAAGGAAAATCATGTATGAAATAGAACATGCTTCCATAGTAACTTAAGAATTTTCAATTTTGTCTTTAAGCTTCCATTACTTAAGTTTATGTTGCTGGTCTAAGTCCCTGGCTTTCATTTTCATCTTGCTTACATGTATGCTTGTCGTTTAAGTCAAATAAAAGAAAATGTTATGAAAAACAAGAGTGGGGTTTATCTTGAGAAGTAAGTTCTCAACGTTTGTGGTATGGTAATTGATTAGCTATGTTGGTTCACCAACAAGGTATATAGGCAACTATATGCTCTAAATCACATGCTTGAAACACATCCTATGAGACTAGGCAACCAACAAGATCCTAATAAGAAAAAGAGAAAAAACAATAAGAGTTTGAAAAGAGAAAGAAAATTAATAAGAAATAAGGCTAGGCACCAAGGGTTTAAATCTTGAGGCATGTATTTATGGTGCTCCTGTGCAAGGGATATCTGATGATTGGATTTTTTATGGTTTAGAATTTCACTAATGAGATCTCGTTGTAAAGTATAGTTTCTAAACCAAACAATAATCCTTTCATACAAAAAGTTGTTTGTCACTAGTACAAACCCCTAAATTTATAAACCGAAGTATTCAAACCTCGGGTCGTTCTCCCTAGGAATTACAATAAAGTGTCTTGTTATTGGTTTTGAGTTATTTTGGGGTTTTGGATAAGAAGCATGAAAAGTAAATGGCAATGAAAATAAACTAACAACTATAAAATCTCTTGGCAAGATATGAGAACTAGAAATCCTATCCTAGTTATCCTCCTCAATTATGATGAGAATTGTTCATTGCTACCACTTAGTTAACCTCTAACCATGGAGGAAAGTCAAGTGGATGAATCAATTTGATTCCTCAAGTCCTAATCAACTCCTAAGGAAAGACTAGCTTTAGAGGCATTCAAATCAATTAGCAACTTCTCCAATTATCAATCAACAAAGGAATTAGATAACTCAAGAGTCACTAATTACTCCACCTAGGCCAAGAGGAACAAAACCTACACTAAAATCCAACCAAGCATTTCATCAAACACTTGGAAGGCATAAAAGGAAAGCATAGTAAATTGATAACAAGAATAGAATCTAACAACAATTATTGCAAAGAATTAATAACAACAATCAAGAAAATCACAATTATCATGAATTACCTCAAATTGCTTTATTGGAATAGGAAATAAAAGAACAACAATCTATCCAAAACAAAATGAAGAATTACAATTATTAAAGCACATAACTAGAAAGAGGAAGAGGAGAAGATTAAGAATTGGCAAAGGAAAAGTGGATCAAAGCATGAATTAAACCTAGATCTAAGAAGAGAGATTAACCTAAACCTAATCCTAATCCTAGAGAGAAGCGAGAGCTTCTTTCTCTAAAACTAATCCTAATTATGCTATATGATTCCCTAGATTCAATAATGATGCCTTCCCCTCAATCCTTGATCCTTTTATTCCTTCCTATCAGCAATTAGTGCCAAAAATGGGTTCAGAAACCCTCTCAAATCGCCAGGCACGTGTTGCTTTAATGAAGTCATGTGCGGTCATCGACGCGTGCGCGCACGGTACGCATGCGCGTCCCTGGCCGATTCTGTAATGTGCGCGCGAACGCCTTGTGCACGTGCACGTGCTTGGCCGAGATCAATTCTTTTGTCTTTTGTGCTTCTCTCCATTTGCATGCTTCCTTCCTTGCTCCTTTGATCCATGCCTAGCCTATTTCAATCCTGGAATTACTAGCAAACACATCAAGGCATCTTATGGAATCAAGGAGAAATTAGAATTCATCAAAGTAAGGCTTAAAAAAGCATGTTTTTACACTTAAGCACAAATATGGGAGAGATAACAAAACCATGCTAATTCATGGGATAAATGTGACAAAAGGTTATCAAAACACTCTAAATTCAATACAAGATAAACCCTAAAAATGGGGTTTATCAACCTCCCCACACTTAGACATTAGCATGTCCTCATGCTAAAATAAGAAGGAACTAAGGGGTGTGACATTTATTGAATGCAACTAACTATATGAGTCCTATCTAAATGCAACTACCTAAAGTAAATGCAAATGCTTAGCTCAAACATATCAATTTCCAAAAGAACATGTGTAAGCACAATAGTTAGGACAATAGGAGTTAAGTCCAAACCACAATTGTATTGAATTATCAAAAAGGAGTTCAAATTTGCAAGAATATAGATAATATGGGTGAATAATTGAACTTTTGAACCCTCACCGGATGTGTATCCGCTCTATTCACTCAAGTGTTTAAGGGTTAATTCACTCAATTCTCTTCTAATCATACTTTCCAAAATTTGATTTTCTTCTAACAATCTACACTTATTCAATGCATGCATAGATTCATCATGAGGTCTTTCATTTTGGTTGTAATGGGGTTAGGGTCAAGGTAGGTTCATTTATGGTTAAGTGAACTAGATTTTGGATCTTGGATTAGTATAGACTTTCCCACCTAACCTACATAATGACCAACACAAATTCAAACTACTCTAACTACCCATTCTTCACTTTTTCTTACATACTCACGCATTCTTATTTGATTCATAACACCTATGCATTGATTCCTTTTATTGACTTCACTTTGGGGCATTTTGTCCCCTTTTTATTACTTTTCTTCCTTTTTCTTTCTTTCTTTTCTTTTCTTTTGTTTTTTTCTCTTTTATTTCTTTTTTTTCTTTTCATTTCTCTTTTTTTTTCTTTCAAACTATACACAAGAGCGTCAATGCATAAGGTCTATACATTTAAGCAATACATGAATATGTTCCCATTTCCTAATTATGAAAGTGTACTACCCTTTTTCATCCCATCCAATGTTCCCAAGCCTTACCAACTTCGAATAATAAACACTCTCTCTAGCCTAGGCTAATCAAAGATCCAAACAAGGACTTTCATTGGTTTTCCGCCTTGGGCTTGTAATGTGCTAAAATGAGAATAAGTTGGTTAAGCACAGGCTCAAAATTGGCTAACAATGGGGAGTAAAAGGTAGGCTATTTGGGTAAGTAGGCTAATGAAATAATGGCCTCAATCATACAAATGCACAAATACAAGAAATAAATGGACATCTAGAATCAAGCAAATCAAGGATCACAATCATAGATAGAGAACAATTTCACACAAGAATGGGAAATAAGTGGTTATAAAATGTAACCACATCAATAGGCTCAAATCTCACAAGCTTGTGTTCTATGCTCAATACATGCTTCACAGAGTATAAAATTCAAGCAAGTTTCACCAAAAATTTTCTTTCAATCAATTGGGTTAATGCCCTATATTTAAATTTCTTGAAAAATCTCAATATTTGACTAAGAATTGTTGTGATTGAAAAATTCAAAAATTTCCTTAGTTTACCCTTTCCTTTTCCGCTTAAAACCACTTTCTTATGAAAAAGGGTGACTAAGTGTTGCAATTCAAAGTATGATTTCTAATCACAACCACAAATTAAAAAGAAAGATATGCAAAAATGTATAAAGACAAATCCAACTAAAAGTATGGAATCTATCATCCAAAACATCTAAAAATATCCAAAAGCATCAAAATATCTAAAATCCCAAAATAAGCAGTAAAGGTATCCAAAGTATACTAAAAATGCATCAAAATATATACAAAAGATATGCAAAATAGGATAACTAGGAAAGTGCTACCGGTGACCTCCCCACACTTAAGATCAAGCATCGTCCTCGATGCTAAACCAGAGGATCAGTGGAAGGTACAACGGTAGGTGCTGAATCTGTCTGAGGCTGTGGAACCAGCTCCTCATGAGTCTGTGGTGGCTTTGTGGTGTCTGGAGCAGCTGGTGGGACATCCTGCTGCTCATCGGAGGCCGGAGAATCGGGAAGCGGAGGTAACTCAGCACCCAGAGAAATGAGCACTTGGTCCATCCGATCCAGTCGGCATCTTACATGGCGCCTCTCGCGCTCTAAGAACCGAAATAGACGCTGGACCAGTAGATAAGTCGGCTCAGGTGCTGAAGGTGGAGCTGTCGATGAAGATGGAGCTGCTGCTGTAGAAGAGGATGGGGCTGCTGTAGGGGCTGATGGTGAAGGTGTCCCCACGACTGCTCTAGCCCTAGAACGGCGTCTAGCTGGGGGCTTCTCGTGCACCCAACCACTCCAAGGAATAGTAACCTTCCTGTCATCTGCATCAGGGGGTGGTGGTATCACATCATCCTCTAGCCAGGAGACTTCAGCTAGGGCCGCCATACTTGTGACCAAGGTAGGAAATGGAAGTAGGCCACGAATATGCGCCCGCCACATGCATTGTCGAATAAGTCGAGGAAAAGAGATATCCTTCCCCTCCATAACACACCCAATCAGCAGAAGCATCTCCATAGGGATCTCAGAGAAGTGAGTGGTAGGCAAGACATAGTGGGCAAAAATCATCTGCCAAGTCTTGGCCTCTCTAGTCAAGTGAGTAAACAGCATTCCCTTAGGCTTGGTATTGTTGGAATCCATAACCCATGTAGCATCCGGTAAACCGATCACGCACCTATGTGTGGAAAACGATCCAACACAAAACTCACCGGCAAGTGTACCGGGTCGCATCAAGTAATAATAACTCACATGAGTGAGGTCGATCCCACAGGGATTGAAGGATTGAGCAATTTTAGTTTAGTGGGTGATTTAGTCAAGCGAATCAAGTTTTGGTTGAGTGATTTGTGTTTAACAAGAAGTAAATGACAGTAAATGTAAAGGGGGAAGGGAGAAGTGCAGTAAATTAAAGAACAGGAAAGTAAATTTGCAGAAACTTAAAGAACAAGAAAGTAAATGACTGAAACTTAAAGTGCAAGAAATATAAACTGCAGTAACTTAAATGGCAAGAAAGATAAATGGCTTGAATATAAAAGGGAATTGAGGACTGGGATTGCAAAACATAAACTAAGAAGAATTGAATTGACACAATTAACAAAACAGGAATTGAATTAGAAGCAATGAAAGCTTAAATAGAAATTAAAGTAAAGTGCAGCAAGGTTCACAGAAGAACCCAAGTGAATTTTGATCTCAGGACTCAAGGGCTTAGGTAGCAGAGCCTAAAACCCAATTTCCTTCCCAGATCTGAATTATCTAAGCAATTGACATAAAATTAAAGAAGAAGCAATAGAAGAACAGAAATAAAATTGAATTATGCAGAAAACAAAATGAGAAGAGTTTGAATGGGAATTGAGACAGAATTTCCTCAATTTCACACACCCAAAACTCAGAAACAGAAGATTAGAAGTGCTCAAGCAAGAATGAGGAAGAAGTGAGATCAATCCTCCTTCCCAATTCTCAAAATTCTCTTGATCCTCTTAGCTCTCGGTCAAGTCTCTCAAGAACAATTGCAAGAGAGTCAAAGCTCAAAGAAAAAGTGCAAAATTCCAAAGCTAATCCAAAGGTAAGTCTAAAAGGTAAAGTAAAGGTAAAGGTCCTAATTACATCAAACTAGCTTCTATTTATACACTTTCTATTCTGCCCTGCCCGCGCAGAGGGCAGGGCAATGTTCCCTCTTTCACGTCCCGTGTTCGAAACACGGCTGTGGCACACATTTAATTAATTTCCTTGGTTTCTTGGCACGGAACTCAACCTTAAGTCCTAGCTTCCTCATGGTTCCTTGTTCGAGTCTTGTGGCATGCATGGGTGACATTTTTCCCTTGAATTTCTTCCTTAGAGAGCCCGATACTGCCCTTGTGGAGGGCAGGGCAAGGTTCTCCTCTTCTTGGTTCCAAGGCACACTTTTGTGCTCTGCCCTTGTAGTGGGCAGGGCAGAGTTGCCTTCCTTGTTTGGTTCCCTTATGTTGCCCTCCTAGAGGGCAGTGTGCCCTTGTGGAGGGCAATGTTGCCTCCCCCTTTGCATGCGGCACACTCCCTTGGGCTTTGACCACACTTTCCTTTCCTTGGGCTACACTTCTTAGGCCACGCTTTTCCTTTTCTTTTCTTTTCTTCACCTATAATAAACCAAAACAACCACTCCAAGTATCACTAAATTCAAGAGGCTTATAAATCAATTAAAATTCAATTAAAATTAGCTCAAACCTCATGGATTAACATTAATTTCATGGTGGTTGCTTGATTTAGAGAAGTTATGCCTTTTCACTCCAAATCACTTACTTAGGATGCAAGAAAGTGCATAAATGCTAACAAAGCAAGTGAAATTAGCTTGAAAAATGGGTATATGATGACTTGTCATCATGCCTCACGTTAGAGCCCACGTTAACTAGGTTAACATGGCTTCTAACGTGGCCTTGCTAACCTTCGAGAACGTTAGTGACACTTAACATTGTCACTAACGTTCCAGTATGCCCCTATGTCTCACGTTAGAGTCCCACGTTAACTAGGTTAACGTGGCTTCTAACGTGGCCTTGCCAACCTTTGAGAACATTAGTGACACTCAACATTGTCACTAACGTTCCAATGTGCCCCAATGTCTCACGTTAGAGTCCACGTTAACTAGGTTAACGTGGCTTCTAACGTGGCCTTGCCAACCTTCGAGAACATTAGTGACACTCAACATTGTCACTAACGTTCCAATGTGCCCCTATGTCTCACGTTAGAGTCCACATTAACTAGGTTAACGTCGCTTCTAACGTGGCCTTGCCAACCTTCGAGAACATTAGTGACACTCAACATTGTCACTAACGTT
>NC_029774.3:69758137-69761043 GCF_000817695.3 Arachis duranensis | reverse complement strand
TATTTTGGCTTTTTCTTTCCCTTTTTCTTTCTGTTTTTGTTACCAAGGGCTTTTTCATTACTGATAAGAGTCTTTGTAACAGCAAGCTAACTCACAATTGAATGAGAATGATATTATACAACAATTATTTCATGAGTCATGCATTTAATCAAACACATATACCACCACCAACTTCCATTCATACTTATGCAACATTGGATATTTTACTTTTCAATTCAAACCAAACTCTTTTATTTAAGCATATGGGAAACAAAGCAATATTTAAAGCTAAGTGATGGATACAAGCATTATGCAGACTTGGTATTTTTTTCACAAACAATTTCACTTGTAGCTAGATGAGCACTTTGCAAACAATTTCTCTTGCAACTAGATAAACACTTTAGCAAGACATACAATGGTTTCCAAATTCAAAACATCACACAGCAGCAAGGATTAAGTTCAGATACAACCTTTGAAGTTGCAGCCCTTTGATTCTTCCTTCTATTGTGTTCTCTTTGAGTTAAGATGCATAGTGTCTTCAATTGTTGATTCATGTCCTGCATAATCCTCAAAGTTGCTTGCTTCTCAAGCCCTTAATTATATGGTTAGTATGCATAGTGTGGCTCCTGAATTTACTTTGGTGTGGGAACACCAAACTTAATTGTTTGCCACTGCCTCAGATGCAACAAGTCAACCATATTTGAAACCATGTATCCTTGCTAAAGGTTAATGAAATTAAAGCTAGAAAACAATTCAACAGTTGAATAATATGTTTGATTGCTTGGAGCTAGAGTCATGCAAGAGGTGAGAGTGTGTTTTTAAATGATATTTTTGGTGGAACACCAAACTTAGAAGTTTTCATTCTGCCTCAAATTGTTTTGGTGTGCAACACCAAACTTAGCTCCTTGCAATGCATACCAATTATTCAACATTTTTATTGAAAAAGCTATGAAAAAGAAAACTACCTCAGGTTGGGTTGCCTCCCAACAAGCGCTCTTTTATTGTCACTAGCTTGACCTTGACCTCCCTTTAGGGTGGTTGATGTTGGTGATGTCTCAACTTGTCACCTCTCACTGCCAGCTTTCTCTGTGTGCCTTGATGTTCAATTTCCATATGCTCAAGAGAAAGTATTTGGTTGACAGTGTAATAATCTTCTGCTCCCTGCTGTTGATATACTAGTTGCACCTTGTCACCTTTGGCAAATCCTTCTGTTGGGATTTTCTTATTCTTCCACCCTTTGTGAGCCTTTTTCTTGCTCTTCATCTTTTTCTTTCTTGTTGATCTTTCTTTCTTGACAGTTACTTGAGTTGTGATACCTTCCTTCTTGCTTATCACCCCTGCTTCCTTGTGAACCCCTTTTTCTTCTTACATCTGTTTGTTTTTCTGTTCTACTTCCTTGTCAGTTGATTACTTTGGAAGGAGATCATCACTCATTTTGCTTGTTTCTTCATCCCTTTGTAATTCTGGAAAGACTCAACCTTAACTAAAAGGTTCTCAATCAGCCCCTTAGGATATACTACTGATTGGTCCACCAATTCCAAGGACATCTGTGTTGGTTTTACCTCCTCTATGCCAAGCTTTTTCACTAGAGAATATGGGATTAGATTTATGCTTGCTCCTAGATCGCACATTCCCTTGTTAATGAACAGGTTTCCAATAGTGCATGGTAAGAAGAAACCTCCAGGGTCGTCAAGCTTGGGAGGGAGTCCCTTTTTAATGAGTGCACTGCATTCTTCACTTAGCATTACAGTCTCCTTTTCATTCCACTGTCTCTTCTTGTTAATGAGCTCCTTTAAGAACTTGGCATATAAAGGCATTTGCTCCAAAGCCTCTGCCAAGGGTATGTTGATTTCCAATTTCTTGAAAGTCTCAAGAAATTTGTGGAAGTGCTGATCCTTTGTTTCTTTGTGAAATCTCTGTGGGTAAGGCAGTGGTGGTGTTGAGCTCTTCTCCACTTGATGTTGTTTTGGAATTGGTTCCTCTATGATTTGCTTTCCTTTCTTCAAATTCTGTGGCTTGTTGTCTTCCTCTGTGAGCTTTCCGGGGACATTCTTGGTCATCATGTCCTTGTTGATGGATTCATCATTCTTTGTTGGCTCAGTGTCATTATGCTTGGTTGCTCCTTGGTTACCCTCTGTTAACACTTTTCCACTTCTTAGTTGCACGACTTTGCATTCTTCCTTTGGATTGGGGATGGTATCACTAGGTAGTGAACTTGATGGTTTTTCAACAGAAATCTTCTTAGAGATTTGTCCAATCTGCCTCTCTAGGTTCTTCATGGAGGCTTCTTGGTTCTTTGTTGTCAATTCTTGGTTCTTCATCAGTTTCTCCATGAGTAGCTCTAGATTGGTGATTCTCTGTGAGTCTTGTGTGATGGGTTGATTTTGGGGTGTTGATTGATGAAGATAAGTGTTTTGGTTAGTTGGGTGGTTATTGGGTGGGTATTGGTTAGAATTTGGGTAGTTGTTTTGTGGTTTTCTGTATGAATTTTGGTTAGTGTTTGGCTGGGGGTTGTGGTTTATGTTTTTCCAATTGTTCTGACTTGTGTTTCTTTGCCATGGTTGTTGGTTTTGATTATGGTTGTCTCCCCATCTGAGGTTGGGATGGTTCTTCCAAGATGGGTTGTAAGTATCTCCATAGACTTCATTAGTTCCAGGATTTTGGTTGTGCATGTATTGGACTTGCTCTTGCTGTTGCTCCTCTTGAATTTCTTCATTCTGACCCCAAGTAGTTGATGGTTGGCTTGTGGCACTCACTGATGCAACTTGCAGGCCATCAATCCTTTTGGCCATTTGCTCAAATTGTTGTTGAATCTGTTGCTGCATCATCTTGTTTTGAGCCAAGATTGAATCAACTCCTTCCAACTCCATGACTCCTCTTCTTTGTGATGGTTGGCGTTGTCTTTGATGAGCAAAGAAATATTGGTT
>NC_029774.3:69751157-69757639 GCF_000817695.3 Arachis duranensis | reverse complement strand
TTCTTCCCTCTTTCAGCTCTTCTTATTCTCTGAAGAGTTCTTTGATCAATTTCAGAGAGGATAGGGGAAGATCTTCCTGTACCTGTCATACAAACACACAACAATAAACACACAAACCCAGAAATACAATGGAACTTCAATCTGTAGCTAGAATGAAGATTTAGTTAGTTTAAGCAAAAATTCAAACAGTTAGTATGTTAGTAAGAATTAGAATAACAGAAAAGAAAAAATGCTTAATCTAGACCTCCACTTCACTTAATCATTGTCAATCTATTTCAATCCCCGGCAACGGCGCCAAAAACTTGATGTGTGGAAAACGATCCAACACAAAACTCACCGGCAAGTGTACCGGGTCGCATCAAGTAATAATAACTCACATGAGTGAGGTCGATCCCACAGGGATTGAAGGATTGAGCAATTTTAGTTTAGTGGTTGATTTAGTCAAGCGAATCAAGTTTTGGTTGAGTGATTTGTGTTTAACAAGAAGTAAATGACAGTAAATGTAAAGGGAGAAGGGAAAAGTGCAGTAAATTGGAGAACAGGAGAGTAAATTTGCAGAAACTTAAAGAACAAGAAAGTAAATGACTGAAACTTAAAGTGCAAGAAACATAAACTGCAGTAACTTAAATGGCAAGAAAGATAAATGGCTTGAATATAAAAGGGAATTGAGGACTGGGATTGCAAAACATAAACTAAGAAGAATTGAATTGACACAATTAACAAAACAGGAATTGAATTAGAAGCAATGAAAGCTTAAACAGAAATTAAAGTAAAGTGCAGCAAGGTTCACAGAAGAACCCAAGTAAATGGTGATCTCAGGACTCAAGAGCTTAGGTAGCAGAGCCTAAAACCCAATTTCCTTCCCAGATCCGAGTTATCAAAGCAATTGACAGAAAATTAAAGAAGAAGCAAATTGGCAGAAAATTGAAGAAGAAGCAATAAAAGAACAGAAATAAACTTGAATGATGCAGAAAACAAATTGAAAAGAGTTTGAATGGGAATTGAGACAGAATTTCCTCAATTTCACACACCCAATACTCAGAAACAGAAGAGTAGAATTGCCCGAGTAAGAATGAGGAAGGAGATCAGTCAATTCTCCCCTGATCCTCTTAGCTCTCGGTCAAGTCTCTCAAGAACAATTGCAAGAGAGTCAAAGCTCAAAGAAAAAGTGCAAAATTCCAAAGCTAAGCCAAAGGTAAGTCTAAAAGGTAAAGTAAAGGTAAAGGTCCTAATTACATCAAACTAGCTTCTATTTATACACTTTCTATTCTTGGATTTTGGGATTTGGATGGGCTTTTGATTTGGTGAAGAAATGAATTCAAATGGATTTTTAATTTGAATTTTTGGCTGCCCTGCCCTTGTGGAGGGCAGGGCAGGATTTGGTGCGTTGTGGTGTGGTCTGGTGCGGCGTGGTGCGAGCTTGGCGCGGCATGGTGCGTGAAATGCTGCCCTGCCCGCGCCAAGGGCAGGGCAGGAAAAGTTGGTGCGCCAGATTTGTCTTGGTGCTGCCAGAATCAGGAGTTGGTGCGCCAGAATCAAAAATTGGTGCGCCAGAAATTTCCTTGGTGCATAGGATGCTGCCCTGCCCTCGCGGAGGGCAGGGCAGGAAATTTTGGTGCTGCCAGGATTGAGCTTGGTGCGCCAGATGCTGCCAGGAACGTGCCGTGATGCGCCAGATGCTGCCAGGAACGAGAATTGGTGCGCCAGACTTGCTTCTTGGTGCGCCACACACAAGATTCTACCCTGCCCGCGCAGAAGGCAGGGCAATGTTCCCTCTTTCACGTCCCGTGTTCGAAACACGGCTGTGGCACACATTTAATTAATTTCTTGGCTTCTTGGCACGACAATCAACCTTAAGTTCTTGGCTTCTTCCTTGGTCCGTGTTCGAGTCTTTTGGCATGCATATGCATCTTCACTCCAAATCACTTACTTAGGATACAAGAAAGTGCATAAATGCTAACAAAACAAGTGAAATTAGCTTGAAAAATGGGTATATGATGACTTGTCATCACGCCTCATAGTCAAAGGTCATGGTATGGATAGCCATCTTTGCCTGCTGATGGGCACACATGTCATCAGGAACGTGTCGACACTGTAATGCCTCCCCAATGGCAGTCTCAGTAATCATGATCTCTCTACCCCTCAACTGAATCGAATCCAAAGTAGGGCGGAAGAAGTTGCAATAGAATTCCTTAACCCAAGAAATGTTGATATCCCCCAAATCTCTGTCAACAAAATCGATACCCAACTCAAGGATTCGACTAGTAATGGACCGTCTCACATCATTGGGTAGGAGCAATTTCTTCTCAGTATTCAGCTTCGTTGTTTAATATTTGGAAAATCAAAGCTCACAGTAGAGATTGGGGAACTTAGTTGGATCGGTAAAAGGTAGCAACTGATTTTCCTTTTCCTCATCATTTAAGGGATTTTTAGCATAATGCTTGTAGATGGAGGGAATAGAGGGTGTAGAATGTTTTCTCTTCTTGGAAGAGGTGGCTATAGCCTTCCTTTATCCGACATCCTGAAAGAGAAATATAATGGAATATAAGCAATAAAGCATGTAGCACAAAGCAAAGAAAGCATATTCAAGATGTAGAATGGATGACAAGCAAACATGATATGAATGGAACTTGAAATATGGCCAGCAAATAAGAACAGAGAACACAGTCATATCCCAAGAATTCAATGTTCACTAATAACCACAATTTCATAAAGAATAAGCATGTTACAAAGAATGGTTCATCATCAATGCTCAAAGAATGGTTAAAAGAGTTAAAATGCGGGTTGGGAAGGAAAGGGGGCAGTGAGTTAGAGAAGAAAAAAATGGGGTTAAAAATTAGGAGCATGATGAGAGATGAATATTTCAAGAATACAAATCATGGCACAACATATCATGCAAATCCCGGAAGTCGAAAATAACGAAAGGTAGCCCAAATTCGTGATAGAGAGCAAAATAAAATTGAATTTCTTGAAAATTGGGCAGCATTTCGGCTTAAAATTCGACGTTCCCGGGTTGCAAAATGGTACAACAATCATGATTAAAATATCAATTAATCTCAGCAGCAAAAAGATAGCATACAGGCAACACAGAATGCACACAGAGTAACTCAAATGTGGCACTTATCAAACAAATGATCAAGCAGAAAATAAACACAAACGGGGCACTTATCAGGCCTAGAATCCTCTATCCAGCCCTAGCTACCTAACAGTAGATATTTCTATCTAATCCTAACATGTAACATTTGAATTCAAACTAACTAATAGACAATTAGAGTAACTAACAGAAATGAACAATTAAAAAGAAAAACAGAAAAAAATAGAAATTGAGCAGGAACCTGGGAGCTGGGAGGAACTGGGAATGGGAAGGGGAACTAGGATAGGGGCAGGGGCAGCAGAGGTGGTGGCTTGCACCGCCGCGGACGGTGGCGGTAAGGACAGTTGCCGCGGTGGTTGAGGTTCGACCGAGGAGGAGAGAGTGAGTGGATAAGCGAGAGAGAGAACGAAGTGAATGGATGAGAGAGAGAGGGTTGATGGTGAACGATGGCAGCCGCGGTGATGGCGGCGACAACGGTTGCTGCGGCGGCCGAGGTGAACGGGATGGATGAGAGGGAGAGAGAGAGAGAGAGGTTGGGTGGTGATGAGAGGGGAAGAGAGGATGGCCGTCCGGTGGTGGCTGCCGGCGGAGCAACAGCGGCGGCTGAGGTGGGAAGAAGAAGATGGAAATGGTGTGAAGGGAGGGGAAAGTGCGCGACTGCGCAACGCTCTTCGCGTATTAGTGTTATCCCTTTTTTTGAATCGGCGCAGGCGCGCACCTTGCGTGTCCGTGTACATTTGAGAAAACTAGGGACCCTCGCGTGAGCGTGCAGTGCGCTCAAGCGTGGACTCGCAAATTATGCAACGGCGTGTGCGCGTACAGCGCGCGCACGCGTACATGTGGTTGGGCCTGAGGCTTAGGGTGGGCTTGACGCACACCCAACTCTCGGGTCAGATGCCTAGAGTGGCGGCAGCTTGTAAGGGACGCGCGCGCGGCAAGTGCGCGTCCGTGTACGTTGGTAATCTGTGATACGGCGCGCTAGCGCAATGCGTGCGCTCGCGTCTGTTCCTTCCTGGGCATTTGGGCGCGCACGCGGCAAGTGCGCGTCCGCGTAAATCGTCTTGGGATGGGGGCTTAAAGTTGGCCCAGATCCGGCTCAACTCTCTGGGGCTTGGCTCAAAAAGTTGCAGTAGCAAATCGACGCGGGCGCGGCTTGTGCGCGTCCGTGTACATGTTCTTGTTCTCATGATTGGCGCGCACGCACGTAGTGCGCGTCAGCATGGATTGTGTTGGGCTCAGGGCATAGTGTTTGCCCAAGAGAAGCCCAACTCTCGGGTACGTGGGTGATGATGCATCCGCACAGGGACGCGTGCGCGTACATCGTGCGCGCGCTGATGACAAGTCATCATATACCCATTTTTCAAGCTAATTTCATTTGTTTTGTTAGTCTTTATACACTTTCTTGCTTCTTAAGTAAGTGATTTGGAGTGAAAATGCACAACTTCTTTAAATCAAGCAACCACCATGAAATTAATGTTAATCCATGAGGTTTAAGCTAATTTTAATTGAATTTTAATTGATTTATAAGCCTCTTGAATTTAGTGATACTTTGAATGGTTGTTTTGGTTTATTGTAGGTGAAGAAAAGAAAAAAAGGAAAAAGCGTGGCCTAAGGAAGTGTGGCCCAAGGAAAAGAAAGTGTGGTCAAAGAGAGAAGAAGTGTGGCGCACAACATGAGGAAGGGCAAGCATTGCCCTCCACAAGGGCACACTGCCCTCTAGGAGGGCAACATAAGGGAACTAAGCAAAGAAGGCAACTCTGCCCTGCCCACTACAAGGGCAGAGCACAAATTGGTGCCTTGGAATCAAGAGGAATAAAATGTTGCCCTGCCCTCCACAAGGGCAGTATCGGGCTCACCAAGGGAGAAAATCAAAGGAAAATGTCTCCAAATGCTTGGCACAAGAGTTGAACACGGGACCATGAGGAAGCTAGGTACTAAGGTCCACTACCGTGCCAAGAAACCAAGGAAAATGATTTAGCGTGTGTCTCTGCCCGGATTCGAACACGGGACTTCATTTTGGAAACACTGCCCTGCCCTCCGCGAGGGCAGGGCAGCATTTTGTTGGTGCACAACTCTGGCGCACCAAGAAGTGAATCTGGCGCACCAAATCACTACCCTGGAAGCACCAGCGCGCACCACACACGATCCTGGCAGCACCATATTTTTCTGCCCTGCCCTCCGCAAGGGCAGGGCAGCATCTTGTGCACCAAGACTCAATTCTGGCGCATCACAGCTTGAATCTGGCAGCACCAAGCACGCACCGTGGCACATTTCTGGCGCACCAATTTTTCCTGCCCTGCCCTCCGCGAGGGCAGGGCAGCGTTTTGTGCACCAAGACTGCACCAAGCCGCACCAAGCCACACCAAGCAAGCACCAACACGCACCAAATCCTGCCCTGCCCTCCACAAGGGCAGGGCAGCCTCCTGGAAGCAATCTCTCATGGGCCGAAAATTGAATTAAAAATCCAATTTAATTCATTTCTTCACCAAATCAAAAGCCCATCCAAATCCCAAAATCCAAGAATAGAAAGTGTATAAATAGGAGCTAGTTTGATGTAATTAGGACTTTAGCTTGGCTTTTGAATTTTGCACTTTCTTTGAGCTTTGAATTTTATTTTTACACTTTGGAACTTCTCTTGGTGACTTCACTGAGATTTCAGAGAATTGGGGAGGAGAATTGATCTCTCTTCTTCCTCGTTCTTGCTTAGGCCTTTTTAATTTCCTTGTTTTGAGTTTTGGGTGTGAAGAATTGAGGAAATTCTGTCTCAATCTCCATTCAAAATCTCTTTAATTTCTTTTCTGCATAATTGAATCCATTCACATTCTCTTTACTGTTTCTTCTTCAATTTCTTGTCAATTGCTTTGAGAACTTGGATCTAGGAAGGTAATTGAGATCTAGGCTCTGCTACCTAGTCTCTTGAACCCTGAGATCCCATTTTACTTTTGGTTCTTCTGTGAACCCTGCTGCACTTTACTCTCATTTTCTGTTTGAATTCTCATTGCTTCCAATTCAATTTCTGCTCTATCAATTGTTGCAATTTACTTTCTCTTTGTTTAGATTCTGCAATCCCAGTCCTCAAATCCCTTTTAAATTCAAGCAATTTATATTTCTTGCCATTTAAGTTACTGCAATTTACATTTCTTGCACTTTAAGTTTCAGTCATTTACTTTCTTGTTCTTTAAGATTCAGTCTATTTTACTTTCATGTTCTTTAATTTACTACAATTTCCCCTCTCCCTTTACATTTCAAGCAATTTATTTTCTGTTAAATACAACCCACTCAACCAAAACTTGATTCGCTTGACTAAATCAACCACTAAACTAAAATTGCTCAATCCTTCAATCCCTGTGGGATCGACCTCACTCATGTGAGTTATTATTACTTGATG
>NC_029774.3:69750101-69750783 GCF_000817695.3 Arachis duranensis | reverse complement strand
ATTGAAGTTTCATTGGCTTTCTGGGTTTGTGTGTTTATTGTTGTGTGTTTGTATGTCAGGTACAGGAAGATCTTCCCCTATCCTCTCTGAAATTGATCAAAGAACTCTTCGGAGAATAAGAAGAGCTGAAAGAGGGAAGAACGTTATTGGAGAAGAAGAATCTGAGGAAGAATTCCAAGAGATGGAAGGAGATCCCAATCAACCAGGAGAAGGAGCCAACAATAACCAACAACAACGAAGAGTCTTGGCTTCATACACATTTGCAAATACTAGACACTATGGAAGTAGTATTCTTCCTCCTAATGTCAATGCAAACAATTTTGAACTAAAGCCACAACTCATCACTCTGGTTCAAAACAATTGTTCTTTTGGAGGAGGGCCTTTGGAGGATCCAAATCAACATCTGTCTACCTTCTTGAGAATCTGTGACACGGTGAAAACCAATGGTGTACCCCCTGATAGCTACAAGTTGCTGCTATTTCCATTCTCTCTCAGAGATAAAGCCACTCAATGGCTCGAGACCTTTCCAAAAGAAAGCATCAACACTTGGGATGACTTGGTGAGCAAGTTTCTTGCCAAATTTTATCCCCCTCAAAGAATCCTAAGGTTGAAGACTGAGGTGCAGACATTCACTCAAATGGAGGCTGAGAACTTATATGAAGCATGGGAAAGATATAAGGCT
>NC_029774.3:69728517-69744470 GCF_000817695.3 Arachis duranensis | reverse complement strand
AAGAGGAATAAAATGTTGCCCTGCCCTCCACAAGGGCAGTATCGGGCTCACCAAGGGAGAAAATCAAAGGAAAATGTCTCCAAATGCTTGGCACAAGAGTTGAACACGGGACCATGAGGAAGCTAGGTACTAAGGTCCACTACCGTGCCAAGAAACCAAGGAAAATGATTTAGCGTGTGTCTCTGCCCGAATTCGAACACGGGACTTCATTTTGGAAACACTGCCCTGCCCTCCGCGAGGGCAGGGCAGCATTTTGTTGGTGCACAACTCTGGCGCACCAAGAAGTGAATCTGGCGCACCAAATCACTACCCTGGCAGCACCAGCGCACACCACACACGATCCTGGCAGCACCATATTTTTCTGCCCTGCCCTCCGCGAGGGCAGGGCAGCATCTTGTGCACCAAGACTCAAGAAAGCCAAGGAAAATGGCTAGCGTGTGTAGCATCCAAGTTTCGAACTCGGGACGTCAAAGTGGAAACACTGCCCTGCCCTCTGCGAGGGCAGGGCAGCATTTTATTGTGGCACAATTCTGGCGCACCAAGGCACCATTCTAGCGCACCGCAGCATCATCTGGCAGCACCAGCAGTGCACCACAGCACAATTCTGGCGCACCAAATTTTTCTGCCCTGCCCTCCACAAGGGCAGGGCAGCCTCCTGGGAGCAACTTTTCATGGGCCGAAAATTCAAATTAAAACCCCATTTTAATTCATTCCTTCACCAAATCAAAAGCCCATCCAAATCCCAAAATCCAAGAATAGAAAATGTATAAATAGGAGACAGTTTGATGTAATTAGGACCTTAGCTTGGCTTTTGAATTTTGCACTTTCTTTGAGCTTTGAATTTTATTTTTACACTTTGGAACTTCTCTTGGTGACTTCACTGAGATTTCAGAGAATTGGGGAGGAGAATTGATCTCTCTTCTTCCTCGTTCTTGCTTAGGCCTTTTTAATTTCCTTGATTTGAGTTTTGGGTGTGAAGAATTGAGGAAATTCTGTCTCAATCTCCATTCAAAATCTCTTTAAACATCTTTCTGCACAATTGAGTTTAATTTCAATTTCCTTTGCTGCTTCTTCTTCAATTCCTTGTCAATTACTTTGTGAACTTGGATCTTAATTTCTTGTCAATTGCTTTGAGAACTTGGATCTAGGAAGGTAATTGAGATCTAGGCTCTGCTACCTAGTCTCTTGAACCCTGAGATCCCATTTTACTTTTGGCTCTTCTGTGAACCCTGCTGCACTTTACTCTCATTTTCTGTTTGAATTCTCATTGCTTCCAATTCAATTTCTGCTCTATCAATTGTGGCAATTCAATTTCTCTTTGTTTAGATTCTGCAATCCCAGTCCTCAAATCCCTTTTACATTCAAGCAATTTATATTTCTTGCCATTTAAGTTACTGCAATTTACATTTCTTGCACTTTAAGTTTCAGTCATTTACTTTCTTGTTCTTTAAGATTCAGTCTATTTTACTTTCATGTTCTTTAATTTACTGCAATTTCCCCTCTCCCTTTACATTTCAAGCAATTTATTTTCTGTTAAATACAACCCACTCAACCAAAACTTGATTCGCTTGACTAAATCAACCACTAAACTAAAATTGCTCAATCCTTCAATCCCTGTGGGATCGACCTCACTCATGTGAGTTATTATTACTTGATGTGACCCGGTACACTTGCCGGTGAGTTTTGTGTTGGATCGTTTTCCACACATCACGCGCGTCCACCCCCCCTTTTTTTTCAGAAAAATTATGCTGGATGCTCCCCATACTGTTCACAACTCTTTATTCAATCAACCATCATACAATTCACAAAAAATGCAATTTGATATTATTCATCTACTAACTAAACACAAGATACATGTGACTAAGCTAACAATTAAGTTGTACAAACAAATTTATGTGAAACATCTACCTACAATGGTGACTCAAATCACTTCTTGAGCAAATTTAAAAGAGAGTGGAAAGAGTTTACCATGGTGGGGTGTCTCCCACCTAGCACTTTTAGTTTAATTCCTTAAGTTGGACATTTTGAGGTGCTTATTATCATGGTGCCTTATGTTTGTACTCATCCTTGAATCTCCAAGGATCTTTGCCTCTCAATTGGTTGACAGAATTTCCAACCATCTTCATCAAGTTTGGGCAAAGTTCTACCCAAGATATGAGTTCCCATTGTTGGTCTTCACATAGCAAACCGGGATCCCATATCTTATCTTCACACCCATCTTCAATTTGATCTTCATACTTTTTCTTTCCGGGTGGTTGATATATAGAATTCTCTTTAGCATACCACGCCTTCCGTCGATACCCTTGTAGAGTGGCATTCTTCCAATCATCGTTCCTATACCTTGAAGCTTTTACCTTAATGAGCCTAATTCCTAACTTGCAACCACTACACAACTCTCTTATACTTTTAACTCCACAAAGAGCTCTAAGTTGACCATCATTTTCAATTAAGCCATATTCAAGTGAGAAAGGAAAGCTTAGGGATAAGAGTTTTACCCACTTGAATGTTGTGTTGGATGGTGACTTGGGAAGGGAGACCTCCCCACACTTAGACAATGCAAGGTCTACTTCTTTAGGCTCTACTTTGTGTATTTCCACTTCTTCACAAGCTTTTTCAATTTCAACCTCATCCCCTTTGTCACGTGGCTTGGTGTTGTCTTCAAGAACTTCATCTTGTCTAATGGGAGGTGATTCAATTTTCGATAGGAATTCATTGATGAATGAATTCATCTCTTGATCAACCTCTTCATATTCTTCAATTTCGATATACACCATGCCATTTTCGTTTTCCTTGGGAGGTTGTGCACACTCTTTTATAGTTTCAACTTCATGTCCAATGAGAGAAGATTCCATTGTGGAGAGAAATTCATCCATGATTGAATCCATTTCTTGATAAGCTTCTTCCAAGTCTCCAATGATGACATACTTTGGAGGTTGCGCACCCTCCTCAACGTCAATATCAAGCTTCTTGGAAGAGTTCTCCATGATGCTACATTCCCATAGACTTTCAACATCTCCTAAATCTTCAACCACTTCTTCCTTTCCTTCAATGATTATAGGCTCCTCCAATTGCTCCAATACAAAATGACATTTCTTATTTCCCACCGGAGTTTCTAACCTCTCCTTCATGCTTTGCTCTTCTTTTGACCTTTCAATGTGGTCACGGAAGTACCTTGAGTCTTCAAACATTGGTGGGCTAAAGTATGCACCACCTTGGTCAAATTGGTCACAAACTCAAGTGTATCCCGCTTCATGGCTTCTTGTCCTTGAAGTAACAAAGTGAGAGAATCTTCTATTGGGGCTTGGGGTGAGTAGGAAGGTTCATTAATTTGGAGAGAGAATTCATGGTAGGAAGGTGGTTCTTCTTGATGAAATTGTGGAGATGGTGTGCATTGAGGTGGCTCTTGGTAGTAATCTTCATAGGGTTGTGGTGGTTCTAAGGGTTCTTGCTCAAAATGGTCATAAAAATATGGTATGGATGATTGGTCATATGAAGGATATGGGTTATAGAAAGGTGCTTGGTATGGAAAGGCTTGTGAGTATGGTTGAGGTTTATGTCGAGGATACCGTTCATAGGCATATGGTGGTGGTTCTTGAAAGTCACAAGGTGATTCACCATAGCCATTGGATTGATATGCATCATAGAATGGCTCTTCTTCATAATGCATTGGTGGATGTTGTTGCCATGAAGATTGATCATATGGCTCCTCCCACCTTTGATTGTTCCATCCTTGATACACAACTTCATTATAGTCCTCATCACCTACAACATAATTGTAACTACACTCATAGCCAAAGTGAGAATTCATGGTGGAAAGAGAAAATAAAATTCTACAACTAGCAAATGAAGCAAAAAGCAAGATATTTACAATATTCACATATGTACAATAACCAATAACACAACACCATTGCAACTCCCCGGCAACGGCGCCATTTTGATGATTGGATTTTTGACGGTTTAGAATTTCACTAATGAGATCTCGTTGTAAAGTATAGTTTCTAAACCAAACAATAATCCTTTCATACAAAAAGTTGATTGTCACTAGTACAAACCCCTAAAATTTATAAACCAAAGTATTCAAACCTCGGGTCGTTCTCCCTAGGAATTACAATAAAGTGTCTTGTTATTGGTTTTGAGTTATTTTGGGGTTTTGGATAAGAAGCATGAAAAGTAAATGGCAATGAAAATAAACTAACAACTATAAAAGCTCTTGGCAATATATGAGAACTAGAAATCCTATCCTAGTTATCCTCCTCAATTATGATGAGAATTGTTCATTGCTACCACTTAGTTAACCTCTAACCATGGAGGAAAGTCAAGTGGATGAATCAATTTGATTCCTCAAGTCCTAATCAACTCCTAAAGAAAGACTAGCTTTAGAGGCATTCAAATCAATTAGCAACTTCTCCAATTATCAATCAACAAAGGAATTAGATAACTCAAGAGTCACTAATTACTCCACCTAGGCCAAGAGGAACAAAACCTACACTAAAATCCAACCAAGCATTTCATCAAACACTTGGAAGGAATAAAAGGAAAGCATAGTAAATTGATAACAAGAATAGAATCTAACAACAATTATTGCAAAGAATTAACAACAACAATCAAGGAAATCACAATTATCATGAATTACCTCAAATTGCTTTATTGGAAGAGGAAATAAAAGAACAACAATCTATCCAAAACAAAATGAAGAATTACAATTATTAAAGCACATAACTAGAAAGAGGAAGAGGAGAAGATTAAGAATTGGCAAAGAAAAAGTGGATCAAAGCATGAATTAAACCTAGATCTAAGAAGAGAGATTAACCTAAACCTAATCCTAATCCTAGAGAGAAGTGAGAGCTTCTCTCTCTAAAACTAATCCTAATTATGCTATATGATTCCCTAGATTCAATAAAGATGCCTTCCCCTCAATCCTTGATCCTTTTATTCCTTCCTATTAGCAATTGGCGCCAAAAATGGGTTCAGAAACCCTCTCAAATCACCAGGCAGGTGTTGCTTTAATGAAGTCATGTGCGGTCATCGACGCGTGCGCGTCCCTGGCCGATTTTATAATGTGCGCGCGAGCGCCTTGTGCGCGTGCGCGTGCTTGCCCGAGATCAATTCTTTTGTCTTTTGTGCTTCTCTCCATTTGCATGCTTCCTTCCTTGCTCCTTTGATCCATGCCTAGCCTATTTCAATTCTGGAATTACTAGCAAACACATCAAGGTATCTTATGGAATCAAGGAGAAATTAGAATTCATCAAAGTAAGGCTTAAAAAAGCATGTTTTTACACTTAAGCACAAATATGGGAGAGATAACAAAACCATGCTAATTCATGGGCTAAATGTGACAAAAGGTTATCAAAGCACTCTAAATTCAATACAAGATAAAGCCTAAAAATGGGGTTTATCAATATCCTTGGATGAATAAGCTCTCAGGGGTACCTTTACACTTGGTAACTTGGGTTAACTAACCCGGGATTATCAGCTGAAAGTCCACTATCAAGAGCAACCTTTGCTACAGAGCACTTAGTAACCCAAAGAGGTGCTAGACACCAAGGTCTCAAGAAAGAAAGTAACAAACCATATGCCTATGGTGTGCATGTATGGGGGAAAGAGACTTGAGGGAGTAAGTCCTTAGGGGTGTCTTAACACGTAGCACCTTAAACCAACTAGTTCGGGAGTGTTGGCTGAAAGCTTATCTTAAAGAGTCGCCCTCTCACAGAGCACTTAGCCCAAGAATGCAATAAACCCTGGAAAAGAAGGGAGGATCAATAAATAAGAAGTCTCATAGTGTGTAATCAAGTGAGTGTTCAAGGGCATGATAAGGACCTGAAAACCAGTAAAGGAATGAACCTAAGTTGCTATGCATGAAACCCCATAGACCAAGAACTTGACTTCTATAATAATGATTTGTTTATCTTGTTCTTTCATTCATCTTTCCTATGTTTCAGTACTTGCATAGGGACAAGCAAGCTTTAAGTTTGGTGTTGTGATGCTAGGACATCTTGGCCAGTTTCACTGACCTTTTCTTTACTGTTTTAGGGTAGTTTCATGCAATTTCTTAGTAAAAAAGTAGGTTTTGGATAGATATACACTTACATCTTGATTCAAGCAAAGATTTTGAACTTACATGATTTCATGAGAATTATGTAGGAGTTGAATGATAAAATGGATAATGCATGATCTCATGACTTAGAACAGAGCTTTGATGCACTTTATTTGCTTGATTTCAAGATAAAGGAAGCAAGGAAGAGCCACGTTAGCAGCCACGTTAATCTAATTAACGTGACTACTAACGTGGAATGGGAATAAGCTTGCAGCATTAATGGAAAAAGTGATCGCCAATAACGCCTTCGAAGCCATCATAGCCCACGTTAGTTGTCACGTTAATTACATGAACATGGTAGCTAACGTGGAGAAAAAGGGGAGCTCCAACGTTAGTGGTAAAAGTGAATACCACTAACGTTCCAAAAGGGCACACTTAGCCAGGTTAAGAGTCATGTTAATCCAATTAATGTGAACTCTAACGTGGGAGGAGAAAGCAATCGCCAACGTTAGTGACACTCACCTTTGTCACTAATGTTGGACTAAGCCAATATTGCCTACGTTAGTGGTCACGTTAAGACCACTAACATGAAGGGTAATGTGGAGCAAGGAATGATAGGCCAACGTTAGTGACACTCACCTTTGTCACTAATGTTGGATATGCTAATCACCACCACATTAGTGGTCACGTTAATGCAATTAACGTGAGGCACTAATGTGGGAAGAATGGGTGTTTGAAGCGTTAGTGACAAAGGTAAGTGTCACTAACGCTCTCGAAGCTTGGGCATGCCCACGTTAAGGGCCACGTTAGTTACACTAACGTGGGGAAAAGAAGCAAAGAGCAACGTTATTCGTAAAGGTGAATGCCAATAACGTTTGCGAAAGATTGAAAAGCAACGTTATTGGTAAACGTGAATGCCAATAACGTCTGCGAAGGACTACGAGGCAACGTTAGTGGTCACATTAGTGCCACTAACGTTGAAGTTAACGTGGATCAATTTGGTTTGGAGCGTTAGTGAAAAAGGTGATCGTCACTAACGTTCTCGCACCCACATTTTCACTTAACGTTAACACCACTAACGTCCTAACTAACGTCCACACATGCCTGACTCACACTTTTTCTGCAAGCAAAGATGAGCCCACTAAAGATTGTAACTACTTCAACTCAAGATCAAAGGCCCATATCCAAGACTTGAAGAGCTGACTAAAAGATCAAGAATAGTAGTATATATAGGAGTAGTTTTGAACTAGAAAGGAGCTTGGCATTTTGGAGAACTACACTCTGTATATTTACTTTTCCTGCAATTTCTAGTTTACTTTAGAATGTACTCTTCTCTATCATCTTCCATTTCCAAAGCTATGAACAACTAAACCATTTTTCATTGGGTTAGGGAGCTCTGTTGTAATTTGATGGATCAATTATAGTTTTCATTCTTCTTCTTCTTTATTTTCTCTTGATTTACTAGAAAGCTTTTGATCTTAAATCAATTGGTTAGTTGTCTTGGAAAAGAAACTCTCCATAATTGGATCTCGACTCAATTTCTGCTCAGCTCAACTAGAACATTCCTTTAACTAAAGTTGCTTGACCAATCAATCCCTGTGGGATTCGACCTCACTCTATTGTGAGTTTTTACTTGACGACAATTCGGTATACTTGCCGAGGGAGATTTGTTGAGAGACAAGTTTCCGTACTTCAAATCCCAACTCCCAAATCCTTTTATGATTCAAGCCATTTACATTTCTTGCACTTTAAGTTTCAGCTATCTATGTTTCTTACAATCTAAGTTTCTGCAATTTACATTACTTGCACTTTAAGATTCAGCTCTTTTAATTCTTCTGCACTTTAAATTCTTGTCAATTACCCCTTTCCCTTTAAATTTCATGCAATTTAGCTTCTGTTGGATACAAATCACTCAAATCAACTCGTGTTCGCTTGACTAAATCAACCACCTAACTAAGATTGCTTAATCCTTCAATCCTTGTGGGATCGACCTCACTCATGTGAGTTATTATTACTTGATGCGACCCGGTCCACTTGCCGGTGAGTTAAATGTTGGATCATTTTTCACACATCAATCACATGATAATCAAACCTCCTGTGATCACTGGAAATTCAAGTGGCCAAACAAGTATGCTGTCCATTGTACTATTTTACCTTTCAAATACCCTTGCACTGGCGAAGACTAATATGAATCAACCATGTGCACCTGTTGCCGAATTCCGTACACTTTCCAAGGTACTTGCAAAAATCGGATTCCAACACTTTATACTCAACCTCACGTCAGATGCTGTAAGTTTTCATGCTCAGCATGACTTCCTCTTTATCTTGAAACTACTGACCAACTTGGAACTCAGCTAGTGCTCTGGTATTCTGTGTCTCTTGCCCCAAAGCCTCGAGGCACAATAGGTTCCATCTGCTGTCTCATGGCATCCAAGTCCAAAATTGAAAAGTGTGGGTGGTACCACGGAGTTCCTGAACTAGCCGCATCACCTCCCCCAGCTGGAGTACTCCTCGCATCCTCATCATCGCTATCATTTGAAATCATGGCGGGTTCCACATTATCATCTTCCTCATCCTAAAATACATCTTCCACACCATCCAGTGTTCCACCCTATCGAGATTTCGGTACCACATTAGAAATGCTGGCCATTGCAATCGCAACTTCATCGAAGGGTCCAGTGTCACCCACTTCTCCATCACAAATTCGGTTTAAATCAGTAGCGAAGGATGGCGAGGCAACCAAAACTGCCTCAAGCTTAATCACGGGTAGAGATGAAGAGGCTCTAACAGGCATCGCACTAGAGCAAGCTGTCATGGCCTAGTCTTCAGATTGTAGTATTCTGAAATTTGGTGAAACTCGTTGAAGGTTTGAGAAAAATACTAAGCAGATTCTTATCGGTAAAGTTAATTCCAGAACACATTTTTTTCTTAATCGATTCTCTATAGTGCACCAAAACTAAAAAACTCTCATCACTAGCCATTGGGAGGCTCACTATGATGAAGAATTCACACTTAACAACTATTTATATACGTTTACGCCATAATAAATCGAATTAGTTTCCATCCATTTATATAAATTCGTATGTATATACTAAATTAATTGAGCTGTGTAGTTTTATTTTTTGGCTTCCCTCCATGTAAATCGAAATATCACCAGTCGATTTACTTGCTTATTATTAACGTGACTAAATTAAATTTATCTCAGTCGATCTATTAGGGATATGAGTAAATCAAATCAACCTTTTTTGATTTATATTTGTACGTACTAATCTGATTGATGCTAATTCGATTTAGTACCAGCATAGCTAATTTAAATTTACCTGTATCGACATATATAAAATGTCTACTAGAGACATGCACATAACATTTTTTTGTTAGAGACATGCACATAACATTTTTTTTAATTTGGGTGATTGCTGTAATTTTTTCATGTATTTAGTTTATACGGATGATTTATCCTTCAAATATTGGCAATTTTTGGAAGGTGTTTGGCTATTAGTTTATCAAACGTGTCAGCATTAGATACCTTCTATTACATTTCCTATGCCATGGTGAGTTCTAAGGCTTGTTATAAAATATATATTTTAATATTCTCACTAGTGTATGTATCCGTTTAGTGCACGGAAAATATTTATTACTTTTTTATTTATATTTAATATTTTTTTAATATATTTAATTTTAAATTTTTACAAAATAATTGAATTAATTAAAAAATATATAATATACAATAAATTAACATCTTATTTTTTATAAAAAAATATGTGTACACAATTTTTTTATAAACAACTACAATTTTAGTTTATGTCTCTAATATTGATTATTGCATATCTACATATTATATTTCTATTTCTGTATCAAATTATCTTAACTTTAAATTTTTTAAATTTTATATTCAGATATTGTCTTGAGATTTTTAATAATATCATACCTGTGAAAAAGTAAGATAAAATAAAAGATGAAAAATATAACTAAAAAATAAAAAAAAATTACATTTAACAATATATAAAATTGAAGATTCGAATATAACCTAGTAACCATAACATTTGTTAAGAAAAATATAAGCCTAAAATATAAAAGTTTACAATTATGTAATACATTATGGGACACATATATAGTGTAGGATTGAACTACTTTATATTAGGAATAGAAATATTTAATTAATGCTATATTAATTTGATCATCTATTTTAGAAACAAATCATTCTAATTATATTCACGATTTTTTAGATAAATATAAAAAAATTATGCCATTTAAATTATAACTCATTGATTTATACATATATATTAATTGTTTAATTAATAATTTTTATATTCTCAGAATATATTAATTTTGTTCTAATAATTCTAAATATTTTTTTTATTTATGTGTATGTATATATTAATTGTACTTAAATATATTTAGGTCACATAAATTAATTATTTTTTAATTATGATTATATATATATGATTATTTTTGAATTTACAATCATTCAATAATTTTTTATTTTTTATTATTAATATTATTATACGTGTAATTTTCATAAATCACAGTAATATTTATAAATCACTATTAAAGACATTGGATTTGTATGCTAATTAACTATGTTTCATAAAAAAATTTGATTAAGTAAATATCATTTTAAAAGTGTATAATAAAACAAATAATTTTAATTATGCATATTAATGAATAATCTAATGAATATATAATAATTTCTTTTTAATAATTCATTGATACAAATAGTGGTATAATAAGAATAATAATAATTATAGATAGTATTATGATTACGAAAAATAATGTTAATTATAAATTTATAATTGTGTATTTATCTAATAACAATGATGGGATTGATGATTTGTTTTAAAAAATAAAATTAATTAATGCTAAATTAATTATATATATATATTAATTATAGTCATTAATTATAGTATTAACTTTTTTTTTTCACTACAAGAAAAACACCCAATTAGATACACTTGAAAAATGTAGCCAAAAGTGAAAAAAAAATGATGCCTTAGGCTACGGCTACGCTTTTTGGGCTACGACTACGCTTTTTGGGGTGATTCCTATTTGGCCGTTGCCTATTCTCAAAGGCTACGCTTTTCTGCATCAAGGGCTATGCTTTTGGCGTTTGGAAATAGGCTACGCTTTTTAAGTGATGATGTCCAGGACCAAAGGCTATGCTTTTCAGCTTTCATTCTTCCATAATAGGCTACGCTTTTCAACTCTACTACATCACTTATAAAGCATAGCCACATGTATACCATAGCTACTTTTTATAAGCGTAGCCTAAGGTCCTTCTTTTTTTTGTATACTATAGCTACTGTACATATAAGTGTAGTCTTAGGTCTTTTTTTTTCACTATAGCTAATAATTATTAATACAACATAATAGTTAATATGATTACATGTATAAATGAGTTGAATATTACAAAATAAGAATAAATACATAATTATACTAAATAATTTCTTTATATAATAAAAATTGTCTCTAACCAAAATATATTTATAACATTGATCCAAAAGTACTAGAATGAAGTTAACTAGAAAAATTCATACAACTCAAACTAAAGTAAGCATAGCCATATCAAAATCATAATATCACTTAGCCAATAAAAGTATCTTCTAATAAAAATCATTAGTCAACCATACATGTAAAGATTCTAAATAGCACTCTATTTTAGCGAATAAACCACAATAATAGTCAGCTTAATCTTCATTGCTTAATCTTCATTGTTACCCTGCATAATTATATAAAAAAGTAGTTAAAATATATAGGTGTTTCTTTCTTCCAAGTAGTCATAGTAAATCAAGAAAGCATATACTAAAAAAAATAACATGATCACGGCAGAAGAGGTGAATTCAAGGAATTATGTATTATCTTGTTTCATTCAAACCATGAAAATCTATAGGTGTTTCTTTCTTCCATTTCCTTTAACACAATCCTGATGTGTCCTTATAGCATTTTTCATGCACTAATTAACCAGACTTTCACACTTAAATTAGATATAGGGACAAATTTATATGTACCAAGTGCACAAAATCAAAAATACAACCACCAGAATTACACAAACAAATTTCAGCCATAGCAATACAACTTCAAAGGTTTTAGAGTTTGGTGTTTCTTAATAGTTTTGGTCAATTATTTTTCTTTCTCTTGATTTTTGAAAATTGCTCTTGTGTGCTTTCTTGAACTTTTGCTTTCTATCTTGTTTTACTTTTTCTATCTTTCTTTTTGTTTGAATTTTTTTTTGTGTTTTCTCTTGTTTGATTTCAAAAGTTTTAAGTTTGGTGTCATTTTAATGTTTTTCTTTCCTTTTTAGTGTTCTAAAAAAACTTTTAATTTTCAAAACTTTTGAATTTTTTTCTTTGCTTGATTTAAAATTTTAAAGTTTGGTGTCCCATTATTAATCTTTTTTTTTACATTTAATTTTCTTGTTTATCTTTTCTTCTTTGATCTTTATCATATCTTTTCTTTAATTTTCAAAATTTTGTTATCTTGATTTTAAAAACAATCAAATTTTAAATGTTTAGTATTTTGTTAGTTTTTCTTTCTTTCAAATTTGAATTTCAAGATCTTTATTTGACATTCTCTTTCTAATTTTCAAAAATTTTCAAAATCAAATCTTCTATCTTTATTTTCAAGATTTTGTTAGTTAATTGTCTATTTTATTTTAATTTTAAAAGTTTGGTGTCTCTTTAATTTTTCTTTCTCTTTCTTCTTTTTTGAAAATTTTTAACTTTTTTTTCTCTCCTTATTTTCAAAAATTCTTAGCTTAAAGACACATCTATTTTTTATTTCTCTTTAATCTATCTCATTTGATTTCTTTGTTATAGACTCTCATAGGGAGTCCTCTATACTCTAACATAGAGACTCCTTTCTTTTCTTCTTCTTGGTTTATTTCATCTTGTTTATGAGCAGGCACAGGGATTGAGAACCCCTATTTGATCCTGATCCTGAACTTGAGAGGATCTTGAGGTGACGTCTACAACAAGCTCAAGCTATAAGAGCCGAAAGGAATCTCACAGACTCTCTAGAGTAAGAAGCTAAAGACACAACCATGGCAGCTAATCCAAACGCTGGAGGAGATGTGATGGCAAGCACAAGTACCGGTTAGGGATTTCGTACAAAATGATCCCGTTGGTAGTATAGTTCCCAACCGATGACCAATCCTCGAATCAAATTTTAAAGAGGGATTTGGTTGTCACAAGTTCAACCCCAATACAAGTTAACCGAAGTATTCAAAACTTGGGTCGTCTCACGAAGAATGGGCAAACATGTGCATTAACATTGGTTAGAAATTCGGGGTTGTAAATCATGATCACAAAATTAGACTACTGAACTTATCATGCAAGAAAACTTAAAATGCAGGAAACTAAATCAAGTAACCAAACCAAGGCTAAAATTAAACAAGTGAGATTTTGGGTTTTCAAATATGAATAATAAAAAGAACTATTGGCTAAGCGCATGGGAATTGAGGTCTCCATCCTTGTCTACAACCATAATTTGCTAATTGTAGGGAACCAAACTAACTAAGTCTACCTCCAAGAACCTTAAGTACGTAACATCTACTCCTAGGCTTGAAGTACGTCAGGTGGCTTGATCAATTTCAACCCATAAGTCCCAACCAATCTACTAATTATATTAGTAGTGGATTGGTGTTAATGGTTATCAACTTGAACACTAAGGGCTCTCCAATCAACAATCCAATGAAACCCAATGACTCAAGGTGACCCAATTCTCATAGCTTAGGCCAAGAGTAAAGAGAACTACTCCATAATCAAAGAAAACATTTCATCAAACACATGGAATGCACTAACAAAATACATGTTCAAATTGCAATTAAATTGGAAATTATGCGGACCCACTAACAATTATCTATAAAGAACAACTCATTTAACACTAATGATTGATGAGCGGATAATTTATACACTTTTTGGCATTGTTTTTAGGTAGTTTTTAGTAGGATCTAGCTACTTTTAGGGATGTTTTCATTAGTTTTTATACAAAATTCACATTTCTGGACTTTACTATGATTTTGTGTATTTTTCTATGATTTCAGATATTTTCTGGCTGAAATTGAGGGACCTAAGCAAAAATCTGATAGGAGGCTGACAAAGGACTGCTAATGTTGTTGGAATTTGACTTCCCTGCGCTCTCAACTTCGTTGGAAAGTAGACATCCAGGACTTTCCAGCAATATATAATGGTCCATACTTTGTTCGAGCTTAAACGACGCAAACTGCCGTTCAACGCCAGTTCCACGCTGTATTCTAGAGTAAAACGCCAGAAACACATCACAAACCAGAGTTAAATGCCAAAAACACATTACAACTTGGCGTTTAACCCCAAGAGAAGCCTCTGCACATGTAAAGCTCAAGATCAGCCCAATCACATACCAAAGTGGGCCCTGGAAGTGGATTTCTACATTTAGACTTATTTCTGTAAACCCTAGTAACTAGTTTAGTATAAACAGAACTTTTTACTATTGTATTAGACATCTTTAGCTTTCCTTAGATCATTTTTGGAGACTATTGATCACGTTTGGGGGCTGGCCATTCGGCCATGCCTGAACCTTGTTCTTATGTATTTTCAACGGTGGAGTTTCTACACACCATAGATTAAGGTGTGGAGCTCTGTTGTACCTCGAGAATTAATGCAATTACTATTGTTCTTCTATTTAATTCAAGCTTATTCTTATTCTAAGATATTCGCTGCACTTTAACCTGATGGATGTGATGATCCGGGACACTCATCATCATTCGTCCTTATGAACGCGTGCCTGACAACCACTCCCGTTCTACCTTAGATCGAGCGCATGTCTCTTAACCTCCATTTCGAAAGATCAGAGTCTTCGTAGTATAAGCTAGAATTATTGGCGGCCATTCTTGAGAATCCGAAAAGTCTAAACTTTGTTTGTGGTATTCCAAGAAGGATTCAGGGATTGAATGACTGTGACGAGCTTCAAACTCGCGAGTGTTGGGCATAGTGACAGACGCAAAAGGATCAATAGATCCTATTCCGACATGATCAAGAACCGACAGATGATTAGCCGTGCTGTGACAGACCATTTGGACCATTTTCACAGAGAGGACGGGAGGTAGCCATTGACAACGGTGAAACCCAACATACAGCTTGCCATGGAAAGGAGTAAGAATGATTGGATGAAAGCAGTAGGAAAGCAGAGGTCGGCTTGACAGCTTTTGCGTTTCCTTTATTTCTCCATGAGTTCTTGATGAGCGGATAATTTATACGCTTTTTGGCATTGTTTTTATATAGTTTTTAGTAAGTTTAAGCTACTTTTAGGGATGTTTTCACTAGTTTTTATGTTAAATTCACATTTCTGGACTTTACTATGAGTTTGTGTGTTTTTCTGTGATTTCAGGTAAATTCTGGCTGAAATTGAGGGACTTGAGCAAAACTCTGATGGGCCCCGGAAGTGGATTTATGCATCAATTACTTACTCATGTAAACCCTAGGAGCTAGTCTAAGTATATATAGAACATTTATCTATTGTATTAGATATCTTTTGACCACTTTAAGCCTTTTATCATTCGGTCACTTGATCATAGAGAGGGCTGGCCATTCGGCCATGCCTGAACCTTTTGCTTATGTGTTTTCAACAGTGGAGTTTCTGCACACCATAGATTAAGAGTGTGGAGCTCTGCTGTACCTCAAGTATTAATGAAGTTCTATTTTCTTTTATTCAAATCTCTCTTATTCTTATTCCAAGATATTCATTCGTACCCAAGAACATGATGAATGTGATGATAAGTAACCCTCATTATCATTCTCACTTATGAACGCGCGTGATTGACAACCACTTCCGTTCTACATGCAACCGAGCTTGAATGTGTATCTCTTAGATTCCCCAACAGAATCTTCGTGGTATAAGCTAGATAGATGGCGGCATTTATGAGGATCCGGAAAGTCTCACCTTGTCT
>NC_029774.3:69724547-69725052 GCF_000817695.3 Arachis duranensis | reverse complement strand
AAGCCATATCCATCATCTTCTCAGCAACAGACAGAGAATTCTGAACAAAACACTTCTAATTTGGCCAATATAGTCTCTGATCTGTCAAAGGCTACTTTCAGTTGCATGAATGAAACCAGATCTTCCATTAGAAATTTGGAAGCACAAGTGGGCCAACTGAGTAAGAAAGTTATTGAAACTCCTCCCAGTACTCTCCCAAGCAATACAGAAGAAAATCCAAAGGGAGAGTGCAAGGCCATTGATTTGATCAAAGTGGCCGAATGCACTAGGGAGGAGGAGGACAAAAATCCTAGTGAGGAAGACCTCCTGGGGCATCCTTCAAGCAAGAAGGAGTTTCCTATTAAGGATCCTGAGGAATCTGAGGCTCATACAGAGACCATAGAGATTCCATTAAATCTCCTTCTGCCATTCATGAGCTCTGAAGACTATTCTTCCTCTGAAGAGGATGAAGATGTGACTGGAGAGCAAGTTGCTCAATACTTAGGAGCTATCATGAAGCTGAATG
>NC_029774.3:69717362-69720637 GCF_000817695.3 Arachis duranensis | reverse complement strand
AGAATCTTCGTGGTATAAGCTAGATAGATGGCGGCATTTATGAGGGTCTGGAAAGTCTCACCTTGTCTGTGGTATTCCGAGTAGGATTCCGGTAATGAATGACTGTGACGTGCTTCAAACTTGCAACCTGCTGGGCGTTAGTGACAGACGCAAAAGAATCAAGGGATTCTATTCCAGTAGGAGCGGGAACCAACCAGTGATTAGCCGTACTGTGACAGAGTGCGTGAGCATTAGTTTTCACTGCGAGGATGGGATGTAGCCATCAGCCATGGGTGATGCCTCCAGACTGGTTAGCTGTGCGAGTGACAGCCGCACAGGATATTTCCCCGTGAGGAATGAAAGTAGCCACAGCTGATGGTGAACCCCTATACAAAGGTTGCCATGGAAAGGAGTAAGAAGGATTGAGTAGAAGCAGTAGGAGAGCAGGCGTCCTTGAGCCATACAGCATCTTCCTTCGCTTATCTGAAATTCCCACCAATGAATCTGCATAAGTCTTCTATCCCTTTTATTATTTCTTTTTATTATTAATTATTCAAAAAACCCATAAACCTATTTTAATCTGCCTGACTGAGATCTACAAGGTGACCATAGCTTGCTTCATACCAACAATCTCTGTGGGATCGACCCTTACTCACGTAAGGTTTATTACTTGGACGACCCAGTACACTTGCTGGTTAGTTGAACGGAGTTGTGAAAATAAACAATGCCCTCAGAGTATACATCCTACAAGTAAAAAGAACAAGAGATCACAATTTCGTCCACCAATAGGCTTAGTTAGGCAAGCAGAAAAGGGTTTTGAGATATTCAAAAGATTTAAATTCGAACTCAGAATATAAAAAAGATAGACAAATAAATAAATTAGGAATAAAATATGGAGAAAACAGTTAAGTTTGGTGTTGTGATGAGCGGATAATTTATACGCTTTTTGGCATTGTTTTCAGTATGTTTTAGTATAATCTAGTTAGTTTTTAGTATACTTTTATTAGTTTTTAGTTAAAATTCACTTTTCTGGACTTTACTATGAGTTTGTGTGTTTTTCTGTGATTTCAGGTAAATGGGGTTTATCAACCTCCCCACACTTAAACCAAGCATGTCCTCATGCTTAAACCAAGAATGAAGTAAAGGGTATGGCATTTATTCAATAGAACTAACTAAATGCAATCTACCTATATGCAACTATCTAAATGAATGCAATTGCTTGGTCAAAATAAATCAGTTCCCAAGAAGCATATATGCACAAGGGCTAAGGACTAGCAAGTCTACTCCACAATTGAATTGAGCTATTAAATATTTTTACAAACTTGCATGAAAGGAGATGATCATGGGTGGAAACATGTAATTGAGCAATCTAACCCTCACCGGTAGTGTTTGCACTCTATTCGCTCAAGTGTTTAGGGTTGATTCTCTCAATTCTCTCCTAATCATGCTTTCTAAGATTTGTTCTTCTTCTAACAATTAACATATATTTCATGCATGCATACATCTATCATGAGGTCTTTTCTTTGGTTGTAATGGGGCTAGGGTCAAGGTATGATGCATATATGGTTAAGGGTGATTGAAATTTGAATCTTTGATAAGCTTAAACTTTCCACCTAACCTATGACATCCTATACAATTTCAAAGCTAACCTAACTACCCATTTCTCACTTTTTCACATACTCATGCAATTTCTTTTCATTTCACAACACATAGTTTTATTGGACCTTGCTTTGGGGCATTTTGTCCCCTTTTTATTACTTTCTTTTTCTTCTTTTTCTTTTTTTTTCTATTTTTTTCTTTCTTTTCCATATTATTTTTTCTTTTTTTCTTTTTTCTTTTGTTTTTCTCATTTTTTTCTTTCTATATACAAGAGCATCAATGCATAAGGTCTATACATTTGATCAATACATGAGCATGTACCCAATTCCCCATATTTTCAATAAAAATACAAAACTACCCTTTTATTCACCCAATGTCCCAAGATTCCCACACTTGAATGATACTCACACACACTTGCCTAAGCTAATCAAAGATTCAAATTAAGGACATTTATTGTTTTCCGCTTTAGGCTTGTAATGTGCTAAAATTAAGAACAAGTGGATTAATCGTAGGCTCAAATTTGGCTAACAATGGAAGATAAAAGGTAAGGCTTTTTGGGTAAGTGAGCTAAATGAAATGATGGCCTCAATCATATAAATGCATAAATACATAAAATAATGGATATAAAGGATCAAACAATTCAAAGATTACAATCATAGAAAGAGAATAATTCCACATAAGAAGGAAAAATAAGTGGTTATAAGATGTAACCACACCATTAGGCTCAAATCTCACTTGCTTGTGTTCTTAGCTCAAAACATGATCCACAAGATATATAATTCAAGCAAGTTCTATGAAAAGTTTTCACTCAAATCAATTGGTGCCCTATAGATAGAATTCTTGAAACATCTCATTATTTTGACTAAGCTTATTATGTATATGCATGCAAAAATAGGAAAATGCAAGTAAAAATCCTAGAATGAAATGCAAAAAAGTGTTGAGATTAGAAATTTGTCACCCAAAATCGCCGATCGGTCGGACGACCTCCCCACACTTAAAAGTTTGCACCATCCTCGGTGCACTCAAAGATGAGTAAGGGGGTACGGTGAATCTCTGGATTGCTGCGTGTTCTTAGTCTTGCTTCCGTTATTGCTTGTGGTGCATCATTTGTGAAAAACAAAAATATAACACCATAAGATGGGAAAACAAAAGCAAGGAAGCATAATTGTTGGAATGAAGTAAATCACTAGAATTGAGTGAGTGAATTAGTGTGACATTAAGAAATATTAGGTGTGTGAATTATAAATTGCGCGGTTTAGAACACACATTAGCATAAAAGTTATGTCACAAAAGAAGCATGCACTTCACTTATCCTAGTGTGCTTGAGATGCTTTAAGTAAACTTGTAAGGTAAAACAAGCATTAAAGAAGCATGGAAGCATTCAAGCTAAAACATATGGATGCATATGATCATGAAATACAATGCATTAAGGTAAATGCATAACATCATCCATCAAAACAAAACTAAGACTAACTAATCAACTGACTAACTAACTAATTAACTAACTAACTAGCTAATAACTAACTAACTAACTAATAACTAACTAAAATAAATGGTTATCGATGGTGTTTGGGAGTGTTGGATTAAGGGTAGGAGAGGGAAAGAAATGTATTGAAGGAAGGGCATCCACGCGTACGCACGCATGGCGCGCGCGCGTCGATGGCTTATTTCGAGAGTTGTGCGTACGCGTCATGTGC
>NC_029774.3:69715676-69717346 GCF_000817695.3 Arachis duranensis | reverse complement strand
GCGTACGCGTCATGTGCGCGTGCGCGTGAGTGGGGTTGTGCCAAAGGCACAACGTAGGCGCAGCGCAGGCATAACTCTCTGGAAAATGTATGGAATGTGGAACTTCTCAATCCACGCGTACGCGTGGTTGGCGCGCGCGCGTGGATGGTCGAAAATGCTTGATGCACGCGTACGCACTCAATGCGCGTATGTGTGGATGGTGCTCTGTTTTTCAAAAATTTTTGCTATGTTTTTGCACCAATCCAAGCATTCCAAACCTCCAAACAGCTACGAAAACACCCTAAAACCTTATTGAACATGATAAAATGCTAATTAAACTCAACAAACTAATCAAAACATGAATTTAAACTACTTTTACCAATGTATACAAAAAGGAAAATGAAAAGAAGTTACCATGGTGGGTTGTCTCCCACCTAGCACTTTTGTTTATTGTCCTTAAGTTGGACTTCCACTAGCTCAAAGTTCTTGTTCAAGAGAGGCATCTCTCAAGAGGAATACTTCAAATTCATATTCATCTTGAAACTCCCACCAATGCTTGGTTCTCCATTGTGCCCCATTCTTCATGGATTGAGCCAAGTGTTGATGGAGTTCTTCACAAGCTTGGGGCTCCCAATGTTGATCCTCTTTTTCTAATCCGGGATCCCACACTTTATTTTCACACCCGTCTTGAAGTTGATCATCATTATTAGTCCATCCGGATGGTAAGTAAGGTGAATTCTCTATATAGTGGCCAACAATCCTCCTAGACCCATCTATTTGAGCACTACTCCAACCTTTATATCTCATGTTTGATGCATCAACCCTAATGAGCCTTGATTTGCAACGCCCACCACAAGACCTTTTCCGTTTACGCTTCATCCCACAAACTTCCCTAAGTTGGCCATCCATTTCAAGCAAACCATATTCAAGTGGAATAATAAAGCTAATAAAAATGAATTTCACCCACTCAAATGAAGGTGTAGATGGCAACCTAGGCAAAGATGCTTCCAAAGATCTTGACAAAGCGTAACCAACCCTCGTTCTTCTATTTCTAGGGATTTCCACCTCTTCACAAGGTCTCTTAATCTCAATCCTTTGTTCAACAATTTTATCTAAACCTTTTCCTTTACTCAAATAATAATAGGGAGGGTGAGAAAAATTTACCTCCTCAACGCTTTCAAATCCAACCAGAGAAGGTTCTTCATGCTCAAAGGATTCTTCACCACTAAGACTTGATGCTTGATCTTTATCACCAAGGGAACTCAATTCTTTCTCTATCCCATCCAAGTCTTCATATGGAAGGTGTGCACTTTCCTCCCTAGCATCAATTTCAATCATCTTGGAGGGGTTTTCTTCAACTCTATGCTCCCATGGAAGCTCCGCATCTCCTAAGTCTTCTACCACTTCTTCCTTGTCTTCAACAATTAAAGCTTCCTCCAATTGTTCCAATACAAAGTAACTTCCCTCATTTTCCACCGGAGTTTCCAATATCTCCTTCATGCTATGTTCTTCATTTGATTCTCCACATGTAGCCATGGGAGTTCCTTGAGTGTTCAAGCAATGGGAGGCTAATTGATTTGTTACCACATCCAAGGCGGCCATGAAATTTTGCACATCCCTTTTCATCTCTTCTTGCCCTTGAACAAGAACACCAAGGGTTTCATCCATTAGAGATTGGGGTGGGTGGAAGG
>NC_029774.3:69711297-69715617 GCF_000817695.3 Arachis duranensis | reverse complement strand
GATATGCATCATAGAATGGCTCTTCTTCATAGTGCATTGGTGGAGGTTGTTGCCAAGAGAATTGATCATATGCAAATGGCTCCTCCCACCTTTGGTTATCCCATCCTTGATACACATTCTCATTATAGTTCTCATCACCTACAACATAGTTATAACTACACTCATAGCCAAAGTGAGAATCCATGATAGCAAGAGAGGGCAAAAACAACAAAAATAGTAACAAATAAAAAGAACAAACTAAAAACTAACAAAGAAGCAAAAAGCAAACATATTCACAATATTCACATATATACAATAACCAATAACACAACACCATTGCAATTCCCCGGCAACGGCGCCATTTTGATGATTGGATTTTTTACGGTTTAGAATTTTACAAATGAATTCTCGTTGCAAGTATAGTTTCTAAACTAACAATAATCCTTTCATACAAAAAGTTGTTTGTCACTAAAACAAACCCCTAAAATTTATAAACCGAAGTATTCAAACCTCGGGTCGTTCTCTCTAGGAATTGTAATGAAGTGTTTTGTTATTGGTTGTGAGTTATTTTTGGGGTTTTAATAAGAAACATGAAAGATAAATGACAAGAAAGTAAGCTAAGGCCTAAAAAGATCTTGGCAAGGGTTGGTGGTCAAGGATCTCTATCCTAATCACTAACCACAATATGCGAATTGGCAGGGATTAATCTCATTAGATCATCCTCTAACTAGTAGTAAAGGAAAGTCAAATGAGCTATATCAATCCTAGTCCATAAGTCCTAACTCTCCACTAATTCAGTTAGTGAGAACTAGAGTCAATGGATCCAAATCATCAATTACTTGGACATTAGTAACTCAAGAGTTCCTAAGTTACCTTTTCAAGCCAAGAACATAAAACTCTACTCTAGAATCCAACCAAGTATTTTCTCAAACACTTGGAAGGAACAAAAGAAAAGCATAGTAAATTGACAACAAGAATGAAATCTAACAACAATTATTGAAAGGAATTAACAACAACAATCAAAAGAAACACATTTATTATGAATTACCTTGATTGAATTGAAAGAGAGTAGAAGAAACAAAAGTAGATCTACAACAAAACACAAGAACAACATAAAAGAGATTACAACAAAGAAATGGAAGAAGAATGAATGTAACTACAAGGAATTGAGAAGATAGAAGTAGAAGAAGAAGAATTAAAATCTAGATTTAAGAAAAAGTAGAAGAAGATGAATTAAAATCTAGATCTAAGAACTAAACCTAATCCTAATCCTAATCCGAGAGAGAAGTGAGAGCTTCTCTTTCTAGAAACTACTTCTAAAACTAGACTATGACTAATGGTAACTAACTTCTAAATGTTGTGAAGTATGTTCATTCCCCCTTCAATCCTTGGCTTAAATAGCATCAGAAATGAGTTGGATTGGGCCCACATGGCTTGTAAATTCACTAGCCACGAGTTTGCATGAAGTGAATCACGTGCACCAACGGTGCGTACGCATCACCATGCGCGGTTCAACCATAGCAAAGCTTATTTCGTTTTGAAGCCCCGGATGTTAGCTTTCCAACCCAACTGGAACCGCATCATTTGGACTTATGTAGCTCAAGTTATGACCGATTAAGTGTGAAGAGGTCGGCTTGACAGCTTTTGCATTTCCTTTATTTCTCCATGAGTTCTCCATTTTTACATGCTTTTCCTTCATTCCCTTGGTCCAATCCTTGCCTCCTAAATCTGAAATCACTTAGCAAACATATCAAGGCATCTAATGGAATCAAGGAGAATTAGATTTAGCTATTTTAAGTCCTAAAAAGCATGTTTTCACTCTTAAGCACAATTAAAGGAGAAGTTATAAAACCATGCTATTTCAATGGATAAATGTGGGTAAAAGGTTATAAAATCTCCTAAATCAAGCACAAGATAAACCCTACAAATGGGGTTTATCAATCTCCCTTGACCGAATACACATCTCTCTCCCTATCCTCCATATCTTCTTCTTCTTCACCTATTCTTTCTTCTTTTGCTCGAGGACGAGCAACATTCTAAGTTTGGTATAGTAAAAGTCTAGCTTTTATGTTTTCCCATAACCATTGATGGCACCTAAGGCTGGAAAAACCTCTAGAAAGAGGAAAGGGAAGACAAAAGCTTCCACCTCCGAGTCATGGGAGATGGAGAGATTCATCTCAAAACCCATCAAGACCACTTCTATGAAGTTATGGCCAAGAAGAAGGTGATCCCTGAGGTCCCTTTCATGCTCTAGAAAAATGAGTACCCGAAGATCCGACATGAGATCCAAAGAAGAGGTTGGAAAGTTCTTACCAGCCCCATTCAATAAGTCAGAATCTTAATGGTTCAAGAGTTCTATGCAAACGCATGGATCACTAGGAACCATGATCAAAGCATGAACCCAAACCTAAAGAATTGGCTTACAATGGTTCGGAGAAAATGCTTAGATTTCAGTCTGGAGAACGTAAGGTTGGCATTCAACTTGCCTATAATGCAAGAAGATGCACGCCCCTACACTAGAAGGGTCAACTTTGATCAAAGGTTGGACCAAGTTCTCATGGACATATGTGTGGAAGGAGCTCAATGGAAAAAAGACTCAAAAGGCAAGCCAGTTCAATTGAGAAGACTGGATCTTAAGCCTATGGCTAGAGGATGGTTGGAGTTCATCCAACGCTCCATCATCCCCACTAGCAACCAATCCGAAGTAATTGTGGATCGGGCCATCATGATCCATAGCATCATGATTGGAGAGGAAGTAAAAGTTCATGAAGTCATCTCTCTAGAACTCTACAAAGTAGCCGAAAAGCCCTCAACCTTGGCAAGGCTACCTTTTCCTCATCTTATTTGCCATCTATGCTACTTAGCTAGAGTTGTCATAGAAGGAGACATCCTCATTGAAGAGGACAAGCCCATCACTAAAAAAAAGATGGAGCAAACAAGAGAGCCTATTCATGGATCTTAAGAGACGCATGAGGAAGCTCATCATCAAGAAATTCCTGAGATGCCTCAAGGGATGCATTTTCCTCCAAACAACTATTGGGAACAATTTAACACTTCTCTAGAAGGATTGAGTCATGACATGAACCAATTAAGGGTGGAACACCAAGAACACTCCATCATTCTCAATGAGATTAGAGAAGATCAAAGAGCTATGAAGGAGAAGCAACAAAGGCAAGGAAGAGACATAGAGGAGCTCAAGAACACCATTGGTCCTTCAAGAAGAAGGCGCCACCATCACTAAGGTGGACTCATTCCTTAACTTCCTTGTTCTTATCTCTCTATTTTTCGTTTTTTTTAGCTTCATGTTTGTCTATGTGTGTGTCTTTATTACATGATCATTAGTGTCTAGTGTCTATGTCTTAAGGCTATGAATAATTCCATGAATCCTTCACCTTTCTTAAATGAAAAATGTTTCCAATACAAAAGAACAAGAAGTACATGAGTTTTGAATTCATCCTTGAAATTAGTTTAATTATATTGATGTGGTGGCAATACTTTTTGTTTTTTGAATGAATGCTTGAATAGTGCATATTTTTTATCTTGTTGTTTATGAATGTTAAAATTGTTGGCTCAATAAAATTGATTCTTGAAGCAAGAAAAAGCAGTGAAAAAGCAAAAGCTTGCGGAAAAAAAAAGAAAAAAGGAAGCAGAAAAAGCCAATAGCCCTTAAAACCAAAAGGCAAGGGTAAAAAGGATCCAAGGCTTTGAGCATCAATGGATAGGAGGGCCCAAGAAAATAAAATCCAGGCCTAAGCGGCTAAATCAAGCTGTCCCTACCCATGTGCTTGTGGCATGCAGGACCAAGTGAAAAGCTTGAGACTGAGTGGTTAAAGTCGTGATCCAAAGCAAAAAGAGTGTGCTTAAGAACTCTGGACACCTCTAACTTGGGACTTTAGCAAAGCTGAGTCACAATATGAAAAGGTTCACCCAGTGGTGCACGAAATTGTGATCAATACTTTTCACAAATCAAATAATCCCCGGTAATGAATCCAAAAACTTGGTGTTCAATACCATGGCATAAACACAACTTCGCACAACTAACCAGCAAGTGTACTGGGTCGTCCAAGTAATAAACCTTACGCGAGTAAGGGTCGATCCCACAGAGATTGTTGGTATGAAGCAAGCTATGGTCACCTTGTAAATCTTAGTCAGGCAAACTCAAATGGATATGGGTGATATACGAATAAAACATAAAGATAAAGATAGAGATACTTATGTAATTCATTGGTGGGAATTTCAGATAAGCGTATGGAGATGCTGTGTTCCTTCCGTCTCTCTGCTTTCCTACTGTCTTCATCCAATCCTTCTTACTCCTTTCCATGGCAAGCTTAAGCAAGGGTT
>NC_029774.3:69698102-69710478 GCF_000817695.3 Arachis duranensis | reverse complement strand
TTTTGCTCAGGTCCCTCAATTTCAGCCAGAAAATACCTGAAATCACAGAAAAGCACACAAACTCATAGTAAAGTCCAGAAAAGTGAATTTTAACTAAAAACTAATAAAAATATACTAAAAACTAACTAGATCATACTAAAAACATACTAAAAACAATGCCAAAAAGCGTACAAATTATCCGCTCATCACCCAGTCATGTGTCTGTGGCATTTATGTATCCTGTGGTAATACTGGAAAACAAAGTGCTTAGGACCACGGCCAAGACTCATAAAAAGTAGCTGTGTTCAAGAATCAACATACTTAACTATGAGAATCAATAACACTATCTAAAATTCTGAGTTCCTATAGATGCCAATCATTCTGAACTTCAAAGGAAAAAGTGAGATGCCAAAACTGTTTAGAAGCAAAAAGCTACAAGTCCCACTCATCTAATTAGAACTAATATTCATTGATATTTTGAGATTTATAGTAATTCTCTTCTTTTTATCCGATCTGATTTTCAGTTGCTTGGGGACAAGCAATAATTTAAGTTTGGTGTTGTGATGAGCAGATAATTTGTACGCTTTTTGGCATTGTTTTTAGGTAGTTTTTAGTAGGATCTAGCTACTTTTAGGGATGTTTTCATTAGTTTTTATGCAAAATTCACATTTCTGGACTTTACTATGCGTTTCTGTATTTTTCTGTGATTTCAGGTATTTTCTGGCTGAAATTGAGGGACCTGAGCAAAAATCTGATAGGAGGCTGACAAAGGACTGCTGATGCTATTGGAATCTGACCTCCCTACACTCGAAACTAATTTTCTAGAGCTACAGAACTCCAAATGGCGTGCTCTCAACTATGTTGGAAAGTAGACATCCAGGGCTTTCAAGCAATATATAATGGTCCATACTTTGTTCGAGCTTAGATGACGCAAACTGGCGTTCAACGCCAGTTCCATGCTGCATTCTGGAGTAAAACGCCAGAAACACATCACTAACCAGAGTTAAATGCCAAAAACACGTTACAACTTGGCGTTTAACCCCAAGAGAAGCCTCTGCACATGTAAAGCTCAAGCTCAGCCCAATCACACACCAAAGTGGACCCTGAAAGTGGATTTCTACATTTAGACTTATTTTTGTAAACCCTAGTAACTAGTTTAGTATAAATAGAACTTTTTACTATTGTATTAGAAATCTTTAGCTTTCCTTAGATCATTTTTGAATACTATTGATCACGTTTGAGGGCTAGCCATTCGGCCATGCCTGAACCTTGTTCTTATGTATTTTCAACGGTGGAGTTTCTACACACCATAGCTTAAGGTGTGGAGCTCTGCTGTACCTCGAGAATTAATCCAATTACTATTGTCCTTCTATTCAATTCAAGCTTATTCTTATTCTAAGATATTCGCTGCACTTCAACCTGATGGATGTGATGATCCATGACACTCATCATTATCCGTCCTTATGAACGCGTGCCTGACAACCACTCCCATTCTACCTTAGATCGAGCGCATGTCTCTTAGCCTCCATTTCGAAAGATCGGAGTCTTCGTGGTATCAGCTAGAATTATTGGCGGCCATTCATGAGAATCTGGAAAGTCTAAACCTTGTCTGTGGTATTCTGAGTAGGATTCAGGGAGTGAATGATTGTGACGAGCTTCAAACTCGCGAGTGTTGGGCGTAGCGACAGATGCAAAAGGATCAATGGATCCTATTCCGACATGATCGAGAACCGACAGATGATTAGCCGTGCTGTGACAGAGCATTTGGACCATTTTCACTGAGAGGACGGGAGTTAGCCATAGACAACGGTGATACCCAACATACCGCTTGCCATGGAAAGGAGTAAGAATGATTGGATGAAAGCAGTAGGAAAGTAGAGATTCCCACCAATGAATTACATAAGTATCTCTATCTTTATTTCATGCTTTATTTATATTTACATTCGAAAACCATTATAACCACTTGAATCCACCTAACTGAGATTTACAAGATGACCATAGCTTGCTTCATACCAACACTCTCCGTGGGATCGACCCTTACTCACGTAAGGTATTACTTGGACGACCTAGTGCACTTGCTTGTTAGTTGTGCGAAGTTGTGACAAAGTGTGATTCACGTTTGAGAGCTCCAAGTTTATTGGCGCCATTGTTGATGATCATAATTTCGTGCACCAATGATCATAGAAAACATCAATGCACTAATAGAATTCAAGATCCATAATATTCATGAAATGGGTAGAAAATTGGAAAATAACAAGATAACATAATGCAACACAAGATCTAAGCAAAATTATACTAGGGAATTCAAATTAAGTAATCATAACTAGCAAATGACAAAATCCAGTCTAGAAATTCAACAACGGGAGATCAAAATCAAACTAGATCTAGAGAGGAATAAGGGTTTCTCTCTCTAGAAGAACAAGAACCCAAAAACTAGCAAAAAGTGTGTCGAAGTGTGTAATGAGTGATCCCCTCTTTCCCCCTACAATCCTTGGGTCTTTTTCCTTCAGAGTGTGCTTAGAATTGGGCCTAGAGAGCCTCAGAAATTGCCAGCCACGATTTTTTTAATGAGATCACGTGTTGGGCGATACGCGTACGCGCCAAGCACGAGTACGTGCCGATGAGCATCTCAATCCACGCGTACGTGCAAGGTGTGCGTGCGCGTCAATGTATTTTTTTCCATGCGCTGAAAGCGTCAGTTGTGTGCACCGACTTTCCAGGAGCACGCATCCATGCGTCCATGCAAGGCACACGTGCGCATCCATGCTTAAGCTCTAAAGCTCCAATGCTCCATGTTTCCTCACTTGTGCATGCTTCCCTTCCATCGTTTAGACCAATCTTGCCCTGTAAACCCTGTAATCACTTAACAAATGCATCACGGCATCGAATGGCAATAGAAGGGATCAAAATATAGCATTTTTGGGGTCAAGTAAGCATGTTTCCAATCATGAGGAAAAATAAGGAAGGAAACACAAAACCATGCATTTTATGTGGATAAGTGCAGAAAGTACTGACGAAATTCCCTCAGACCAACACAAGATAAACCACAAAATTGGGGTTTATCAAACCTTCCCACACTTAAACCAAGCATGTCCTCATGCTAGAAACAGAAAGACCAAAAGACATAGGAAAAAGAGGTTTGTGAAATGCAACTAATGCAAATGCATCTATCTACTTGGTCAAGGTGAATCTATCCTCCAAGAATATATGTGAATGTATAGGACTAAGGTGAGATGATAGTCCATGAATCCTAACAATTCCAACATCAAAATGAGGTGCATATAACTTGCAAGACGAACGCTTGTGAAAGCCGGGAACAAGAAGTTGAGTATCGAACCCTCACCGGAAGTGTATCCGCTCTATTCACTCAACTGTTTAGGGTTCGTCACTCAATTCCCCCTTAATCATGCTTTCCAAGATTTGTCTTTCATCTAGCAATCAAAAATCATTTAATTCATGCATACAATTATTATGAGGTCTTATTTTTGGTTGTAATGGGACTAAGGTAAGGGTAAGGATGCATGTATGGCCAAGTGAGCTTACAATTTGTATCGTTGATTAGCTTAGATTCTCACCTAACACCTACAACAATCTATGCAATTCTAACACATAACCTAGTTACCCATTTTTTCACATGCTCATGTATTTCTCTTTAGTTCACAACCCACATGCATTAGTGATCGTTGGCTTCACCTTGGGGCAATTTGTCCCCTTTTTATTATTCTTTTTTTCTATGTTTTTGTTTCTTTTATTTTTCTATTTCTTTTTCTTTACATTCTTCTTTTTTTCTTTCTTTTTCTTCTTTGCTTGTCCCCTTCTTTTTGGGGATTTTATGTACAAAAGATACCAATGCGTATGGTCCAATCATTCAACACATGAGTATGTTCCCAATTCCCAGAATTTGTCATTACAATTACAAAAACCTATCTTTACATCTACCTAAGTTCCCAAGTATTCCCTCATAATTGAATGACACACACCCTCACTCTCCTAAGCTAATCAAAGATCCAAATCCAGGGACACTCATTATTTTTCACTTAGGGGTGTTGATTGCTAAAATTAAGAACAAAAGTGTTTGTCATGGGCTCAAAAATTAGTTAGCAATGGTAGATAAAAGGGTTCAGACCATTTTGGGAAAGTGACTATTGAAATGATGGCCTCAATCATGTAAATGCATTCATACACAAAATAAAGGATATATAAAATCAGACAAAGCAAGGATTGCAATCATAGGAAAAGAATGTTTGCATACAAGAAGGAAGATAAGTGGTTAAAAGATGTAACCACATCATTAGACTCAAATCTTACAAGCTTGTGTTCTTAACTCAACAATCATGTTCCGAAATAGATTCCTCAAGCAAGTTATGTCACAAAAAAATTTTCAAAAATTGGTGGAATGCCCTAAAAACACATTTTCTCGGAAAAAGAAGTTATTATCCTAACCAAATAGCTCTACTAGAAATAACTATCATGCAAGAGATATTCACAAGCAAAAACCAACTAACTTGCAATGTGTTAATGATGAGCGGATAATTTATACGCTTTTTGGCATTGTTTTTAGGTAGTTTTTAGTAGGATCTAGCTACTTTTTAGTATATTTTTATTAGTTTTTAAGCAAAATTCATATTTCTGGACTTTACTATGAGTTTGTGTGTTTTTCTGTGATTTCAGGTATTTTCTGGCTGAAATTGAGGGACTTGAGCAAAAATCTGATTCAGAGGCTGAAAAAGGATTGTAGATGCTGTTGGATTCTGACCTTCCTGCACTCGAAATAGATTTTCTGAAGCTACAGAAGCCTAATTTGCGCGCTCTTAATTGCGTTGAAAAGTAGACATCCTGGGCTTTCCAGAAATATATAATAGTCTATACTTTGCCTGAGTTTTGATGACGCAAATTGGCCTTCAAACGCCAATTTCCTGCCCTATTCTGGCGTTAAACGCCATAAACAGTATAAAAGCTGGAGTTAAACGCCCAAACTGGCATAAAAGCTGGCGTTTAACTCCAAGAAATGTCTCTACACACGAAAACTTCAATGCTCAGTCCAAGCACACACCAAGTGGTCCCAGAAGTGGATTTCTGCATCATTTACTTATTTATGTAATCCTAGTAACTAGTTTAGTATAAATAGGACTTTTTACTGTTGTACTGAAAATCTTTGGACGTTTAGTCCTTAGACCTAGGTCTTGGTTATTCTGGTTCTCTCTTTGGGGCCAAAACCAATGAACACCATTATCGCTTATGTATTTTCAACGATGGAGTTTCTACACCTCATAGATTATGGTGTGGAGCTCTACTGTTCTTCGAGTATTAATGCAAAGTACTATTATTCTTCTATTCAATTCAAGCTTATTCTTATTCCAAGATATTCATTCGCACACAGAAACATGATGAATGTGATGATCAACTGACACTCATCACCATTCTCACTTATGAACGCGTGCCTGACAAACACTTCCGTTCTACATGAAAACAAGCTTGAATGCAAATCTCTTGGGACTCTAATCAACGATTCACATCATTTCCCCTCTGATAATGGGGCATATGAATTTGAGATTAGAACCTTCGTGGTATAGGCTAGAAACAATTAGCAGCATTCCTGAGATCCGAAAAGTCTAAACCTTGTCTGTGGTATTCCGAGTAGGATCTGGGAAGGGATGAATGTGACGAGCTTCAAACTCGCGACTGTGGGGCCCGGTGACAGTGCGCAAAAGGATCATTGGATCTTATTTTGACACGATCGAGAACCAACAACTGATTAGTCATGCGGTAGCTGTGCCTGGTATTTTTCATCCGAGACGAGAAATCCGACAGTTGATTAGCCGTACAGAAACTGTAGAGGACCATTTCAACTGAGAGGACGGAAGGTAGCCATTGACAACGGTGATCCCCAACATACAGCTTGCCATGGAAAGGAGTATGAATGGTTGAATGAAAGAAGTAGGAAAGTCGAGATTCAGAAGGAATAACGCATCTCCATACGCTTATCTGAAATTCCCACCAATGAATTACATAAGTATCTCTATCTTTATTTTATGTTCATCTATCTTTTAATTATCAAACCTCCATAACCATTTGAATCTGCCTAACTGAGATTTACAAGATGACCATAGCTTGCTTCAAGCCGACAATCTCCGTGGGATCGACCTTTACTCACGTAAGGTATTACTTGGACGACCAAGTGCACTTGCTGGTCAGCTGCACGAAGTTGTGTATCACGATTTCGTGTACCAAGTTTCTGGCACCGTTGCTGGGGATTGTTCGGGTTTGGACAACTGACGGTTCATCTTGTTGCTTAGATTAGGTATTTTTCTTTTTATTTTGTTCTTCAGAATTTTTAAAAATGAATTCTAAAGTTTCAGAGGATGCCTTTATCAGCACAGGAACTAGTAGATTCCCATCAATTTGGCTGTTGTACATAATGTCTTGCTGAACTTGGCTAGCCATGTCTAATCTTTTCAGACTGAAGCTTTAGACTAACATTGCATGATTCCTTGAATTCTTATTAAAAATTTTGAGTTTCTTATTTTCTTTTCCAAAAATAATTTTCAAAAAAAAAACCAAAAAATTATAAAAAAATAAAAAATATTTTGTGTTTCTTGTTTGAGTCTAGAGTCAATTTTAAGTTTGGTGTCAATTGCATGTCTTCTTTTTTTTTCTTGCATTTTTCGAAATTTTATGCATTATGTTCTTTATTGATCTTCAAGTTGTTCTTGAAGATTTTCTGTGTTCTGATCTTTAAATTCTCTTGTTTTGTATGATTTGTTGTTTTTCATATGCATTCTCAATTTGTTAGTGTCCATAGTATACAAACTTCTAAGTTTGGTGTCTTACTTGTCTTTATTTTCTAATTTTTTTTCAAAAATATGTTCTTGATATTCATCATGATCTTCAAAGTGTTCATAGTGTTCATCTTGACATTCAAAGTGTCCTTACATGCATTATTTGTTTTGATCTTGCATTCTCTTGTTTTAATTCATTTTGTTGTTTGTCTCTCTCATCATTAAAAATTCAAAAATTCAAAAATATATTTTTTCAAGTCAATAATACAGGGAATTGAAGATTCAGGACATTCAGCAAAAGAATCACAGAGAAAAGCTGGGCGTTCAGAAAAATGCCTAGGAAGGAAGCATTTCTGGCATTCAACGCCAGCCAGCCTGGGCGTTAAACGCCCAAAAGGGTAGTATCTTGGGCATTAAACGCCAGAATGGATACCATTTTGCGCGTTTAATGCCAGGATGGCACAGGAGAGGAGATTTTGTTTTCAATAAAAAATCTTTTCCAAATTTTCATGTTTTAATTCTTATTTTTGAAATCATATCTTTCAAAATCAAATCTTTTCAATCATGTCTTTTTCAAAAATTCAAATCTTTATCATTTTTCTTTCACTATTTTCAAAAATCTTGATTCAAAAATTTCAAGTTTGTTACTTTCTTGTTAAGAAAGATTTAATATTTGAATTTTAGAATCATGTCTTTTAGTTTCTTGTTAGCCAAGTCATCAATTTAAAAAAAAATATTTTCAAATTGTTTGCCAATAATATCTTTTTAAACCATATATTTTTCAAATCATATCCTTTTAAATTATAATTTCAAAATCTCTTTCTAACTTCTTATCTTTTCAAATTTATTATTTCTTATATTTTTCAAAACCACCTAACCACTTTCTCATTTTGATTTTCGAAAACCATTAACCATTTTTCAAAATTCTTTTTAAATAACTAATTATTTTAAATTTCGATTTAATTTTTCAAAAATTATCTCCCTCTCATCTCTTTCTATTTGATCACTAACACTTCTCCTCTACTAGCAATTCGGACTCTCTCATTCCTTATATGTTCGAATTCACCTCTATCTACCTCACCCTTCTATCTTATTTTTCTCTGACACCTTAAGGAATCTCTATACTGTGACATAGAGGATTCCTCTTTCTTTCTGTTCTCTTCTTTTTCAAATGAGCAGGAGCAAGGATAAAAACATTCTTGTTGAAGCTGACCCTAAACCTGAAAGGACTCTAAAGAAGAAGCTAAGAGAAGCTAAAGCACAACAATCCAGAGAAAACCTTACAGAGAATCTCGAAAAAGAAGTAATGGCCGAACCCAACAACAATAACAATGCAACGAAGGTGCTTGGTAATTTTACTACACCAACTTCCAACTTCCATGGAAGGAGCATCTCAATCCCTGCTATTGGAGCAAAAAATTTTGAGCTTAAGCCTCAATTAGTTTCTCTGATGCAACAGAATTGTAAGTTCTATGGACTTCCATCAGAAGATCTATTTTAGTTCTTACCTGAATTCTTGCAGATCTGTGATACTGTTAAGACCAATGGAGTTGATCCCGAGGTCTACAAGCTTATGGTTTTCCCTTTTGCTGTAAGAGACAGAGCTATAATATGGTTGGACTCTCAACCTAGAGATAGCCTGAACTCTTGGGATAAGCTGGTCACGGCTTTTTTAGCCAAATTTTTTCCTACTCAAAAGCTGAGCAAGCTTAGAGTGGATGTTCAAACCTTCAGGCAGAAAGAAGGTGAATCCCTCTATGAAGCTTGGGAAAGATACAATAAACTGACCAAAAAGTGTCCTTCTGACATGCTCTCAGAATGGACCATCCTGAATATATTCTATGATAGTCTGTCTGAATTGTCTAAGATGTCATTGGACAATTCTGTAGGTGGATCTATTCACCTAAAGAAAATGCCTGCAGAAGCTCAGGAACTCATTAAAATGGTTGCAAATAACCAGTTCATGTACACCTTTGAAAGGAATTCTGTGAATAATGGGATGCCTCAAAGGAAGGGAGTTCTTGAAATTGATACTCTGAATGCCATATTGGCTCAGAACAAAATATTGACTCAGCAAGTCAATATGATTTCTCAGAGTCTGAATAGATTACAAACTGCATCCAACAGTATTAAAGAAGCATCTTCTGAAGAAGAAGCTTATGATCCTGAGAACCCTATAATGGCAGAGGTGAATTACATGGGTGAAGCTTATAGAAACACCTATAATCCGTCATGGAGAAATAATCCAAATTTCTCATGGAAGGATCAACAACAGCCTCAACAAGGCTTTAACAATAATAATGGTGGAAGAAACAGGTTTAGCAATGGCAAGCCTTTTCTATTATCCTTGCAGCAACAGACAGAGAATTCTGAGCAGAATCCATCTAGCTTAGCAAATATAGTCTCTGATCTATCTAAGCCACTTTCAGTTTCATTAATGAAACAAGGTCCTCCATCAGAAACTTGGAGGCACAAGTGGGTCAGCTGAGTAAAAGGGTTACTGAAACTCCTCCTAGCACTCTCCCAAGCAATACAGAAGAGAATCCCAAAAGAGAGTGCAAGGCCATAACTGTGACCAACATGGCCGAACTTGGAGAGAGTGAAAAGGCAGTGATTCCCAGTGAGGAAGACCTCAGGGAATGTCGACTGGCCATTAAGGAGTACCCCAATGAGGAATCACAGGAATTTGAGGCTCACACAGAGACCATAGAGGTTCCATTGAACTTTCTTTTACCATTTATGAGGTTTGATGACTATTCATCTTCTGAAGAAGATGAAGACAATACTGAAGGGCAAGTTGCCCAGTATTTAGGAGCAATCATGAAGCTGAACGCCAAGCTATTTGGTAATGAGACTTGGAAGGATGAACTTCCATTGCTCATTAATGAATTGAATACCTGGATTTAGCAAACTTTACCTCAAAAGAAACAGGATCCTGGTAAATTCTTAATACCCTGTACCATAGGTACCATGATCTTTGAGAAGGCTCTGTGTGACCTAGGGTCAGGTATTAACCTCATGCCACTCTCTGTAATGGAGAAACTTGGAATCTTTGAGGTACAAGCTGCAAGAATCTCACTAGAGATGGCAGACAAATCAATAAAATAGGCTTATAGACTAGTAGAGGACGTGTTAGTGAAGGTTGAAGGCCTTTACATCCCTGCTGATTTCATAATCCTAGACACTGGGAAGGATGAGGATGAATCCATCATCCTTGGCAGACCTTTCCTAGCCACAACAAAAGTTGTGATTCATGTTGACAGAGGAGAATTAGTCCTTCAATCAAATGAGGACTACCTTGTATTCAAGACTCAAGGTTCTCCTTCTGTACACATGGAGAAGAAGTATGAAAAGCTTCTCTCAATACAGAGTCAAACAAAGCTCCCACATTCAAACTCTATGTTTGGTGTTGGGAGGCCACAACCAAACTCTAAGTTTGGTGTTGAGAGGCCACAACCATGCTCTGATTATCTTTGAGGCTCCATTAAAGCCCACTGTCAAGCTATTGACATTAAAGAAGCGCTTATTGGGAGGCAACCCAATTTTTATTTATCTATGTTAAATTTCCATTTTCAATTATTATTTTATATTTTCTGTAGGTTGATGATCATGTGGAGTCACAAAAACAACTGCAATAATCACAACAAATTCAAAAATAGCACACCCTAGAGGAAGAACTTACTAGCATATAAACGCCAGTAAGGGTAGCAGGATGGGCATTAAACGCCCAGTCTGGCACCATTCTGGGCGTTTAACGCCAGAAATAGGCATCAGACTGGCGTTTAACGCCAGAACAGGGCACCAAGTTGGCGTTAAATGCTAGGAAAGGTATAAAAGCTGGCGTTTAATGCCAGAAACAGGCAGCAGTCTGGCGTTAAACGCCAGAATTGCATTCTAAGGGCATTTTGCACGCCTAAATGGTGCAGAGATGAGAAATTCTTGACACCTCAAGATCTCTAGACCCCATAGGATCCCCACCTACCCCATCTCTCTCTCTCTCTCCCTCTCACACATCTCTATAACACTCTACCAAAAACACCACCCACCTATCAAATCCTATACTCTTCCCTATATTCTCTTCACCAATCACCTCCATCCCTCTTCCCCAAAAACCCCACCTACCTCACTTTTCTAATTCAAACACTTTTCCCTCCCAAACCCAACCCCAAATACACGAACCTACCTCTTCCCACCACTCCTATATAAACCCCTCATCCCTTCTTCAATTTCACACATCATAAACACTACTTCTACCCCTTGACCGAACCACATACCACCCTCCATCTCATCCATTTTCTTCTTCTTCCCCTTCTTTCTTTCTTCTTTTGCTCGAGGACGAGCAAACCTTTTAAGTTTGGTGTAGTAAAAGCATTGCTTTTTATTTTTCCATAACCATTTATGCCACCTAAGGCCAGAGAAACCTCTAGAAAGAGGAAAGGGAAGGCAAAAGCTTTCACCTCTGAGTCATGGGAGATGAAAAGATTCATCTCAAAAGCCCATCAAGACCACTTCTATGAAGTTGTAGCCAAGAAGAAGGTGATCCCTAAGGTCCCTTTCATGCTCAAAAGGAATGAGTATCCGGAGATCTGACATGAGATTCGAAGAAGAGGTTGGGAAGTTCTAATCAACCCTATTCAACAAGTCAGAATCTTAATGGTTTAAGAGTTCTATGCAAACGCATGGATCACTAGGAACCATGATCAAAGTAAGAACCCGAATCCAAAGAATTGGCTTACAATGGTTCGAGGGAAATACTTAGATTTCATTCCGAAAAATGTAAGGTTGGCGTTCAACTTGCCAATGATGCAAGAAAACACACGCCCTACACTAGAAGGGTCAACCTTGATCAAAGGTTGGACCAAGTCCTCATGGACATATGTGAGGAAGGAGCTCAATAGAAAAGAGACTCAAGAGGCAAGTGGTGCACGAAATTGTTATCATCAATGGTGCCATCAACATGGTACGCACAATTGTAATCTCAACTCTTTATCACAACTTCGCACAACTAACCAGCAAGTGTACTGGGTCGTCCAAGTAATAAACCTTACGCGAGTAAGGGTCGATCCCACAGAGATTGTTGGTATGAAGCAAGCTATGGTTATCTTGTAACTCTTAGTCAGGCAAACTCAAATGGTTATGGATGATGAATAAAACATAAAGATAAAGATAGAGATACTTATGTAATTCATTGGTGAGAATTTCAGATAAGCGTATGGAGATGCTTTGTCCCTTCCGTCTCTCTGCTTTCCTACTGTCTTCAATGAAAATGTTCAACGTACCCTGTCACGGCATGGTTAATCATCTGTCGGTTCTCAATCAAGTTGGAATAGAATCCAGTGATTCTTTTGCGTCTGTCACTAACGTCCAGCCTTCAGGAGTTTGAAGCTCTTCACAGTCATTCAATCATTGAATCCTACTCAGAATACCACAGACAAGGTTTAGACCTTCCGGATTCTCTTGAATGCCGCCATCAATTCTAGCTTATACCACGAAGATTCCGATTAAGAAATCCAAGAGATAAACATTCAAGCCTTGTTTGCTTGTAGAACGGAAGTGGTTGTCAGGCACGCGTTCATAAGTGAGAATGATGATGAGCGTCATATAATCATCACATTCAT
>NC_029774.3:69697732-69698008 GCF_000817695.3 Arachis duranensis | reverse complement strand
GGCCCACTTGGTGTGTGCTTGGGCTGAGCATTGAAGCATTTTCGTGTAGAGACTCTTCTTGGAGTTAAACGCCAGCTTTTGTGCCAGTTTGGGCGTTTAACTCCCATTCTTGTGCTAGTTCCGGCGTTTAATGCTAGGAATTCTTGAGTTGATTTGGAACGCCGGTTTGGGCCATCAAATCTTGGGCAAAGTATCGACTATTATATATTGCTGGAAAGCCCAGGATGTCTACTTTCCAACGCCGTTGAGAGCGCGCCAATTGGGTTTCTGTAGCTC
>NC_029774.3:69697141-69697556 GCF_000817695.3 Arachis duranensis | reverse complement strand
TAAAACACACAAACTCATAGTAAAGTCCAGAAATGTGAATTTAACATAAAAACTAATGAAAACATCCCTAAAAGTAGCTTGAACTTACTAAAAACTACATAAAAACAATGCCAAAAAGCGTACAAATTATCCGCTCATCACAACACCAATCTTAAATTGTTGCTTGTCCCCAAGCAACTGAAAATCAAATAAGATAAAAAGAAGATAATATGCAATGAACTCCAAAAACATCTATGAGGATCAGTATTAATTAGATGAGCGGAGCTTTAGCTTTTTGCCTCTGAATAGTTTTGGCATCTCACTCTATCCTTTAAATTCAGAATGATTGGCTTCCATAGGAACTTAGAATCCAGATAGTGTTATTGATTCTCCTAGTTAAGTATGATGATTCTTGAACACAGCTACTTTATGAGTC
>NC_029774.3:69692574-69696992 GCF_000817695.3 Arachis duranensis | reverse complement strand
TTAGAGGTGTCCAGGGTTCTTAAGCACGCTCTTTTTGCCTTGGATCACAACTTTATTTCTTTCTTTTTCTCTCTCTCTTTTTTTGTCTTCTTTTTTTTCTCTTTCTCTTCTTTTTTTTTCGAATTTTTTTTGTATTCACTGCTTTTTCTTGCTTCAAGAATCATTTTTATGATTTTTCAGATCCTCAGTAACATGTCTCCTTTTTCATCATTCTTTCAAGAGCCAACATTCATGAACAACAAATTCAAAAGACATATACACTGTTTAAGCATACATTCAGAAAACAAAAGTATTGCCACCACATCAAAATAATTAATCTGTTATGAAATTTAAAATTCATGCAATTCTTCTCTTTTTCAATTAAGAACATTTTTCATTTAAGAAAAGTGATGGATTCATAGGACATTCATAACTTTAAGGCATAGACACTAAGACACTAATGATCACAAGACACAACCATAGATAAACATAAGCATGATTTTTTCAAAAAACAGACTAATAAAGAACAAGGAGATTAAAGAACGGGTCCACCTTAGTGATGGCAGCTTGTTCTTCCTCTTGAAGATCTTATGGAGTGCTTGAGCTCCTCAATGTCTCTTCCTTGCCTTTGTTGCTCCTCTCTCATGATTCTTTGATCTTCTCTAATTTCATGGAGGAGGATGGAATGTTCTTGGTGCTCCACCCTTAGTTGTCCCATGTTGGAATTTAATTCTCCTAGGGAGGTATTGTTTTGCTCCCAATAGTTTTGTGGAGGAAGGTGCATTCCTTGAGGCATCTCAGGGATTTCATGATGAGTGGGGTCTCTTGTTTGCTTCATTCTTTTCTTAGTGATGGGCTTGTCCTCATCAATGAGGGTGTCTCCCTCTATGTCAACTCCAACTGAATAACAAAGGTGACAAATGAGATGAGGAAAGGCTAACCTTGCCAAGGTAGAGCACTTGTCCGCCACCTTATAAAGTACTTGGGCTATAACCTCATGAACTTCTATTTCTTCTCCAATCATGATGCTATGAATCATGATAGCCCGGTCTATAGTAACTTTGGACCGGTTGCTAGTGGGAATGATTGAGCGTTGGATAAACTCCAACCATCCCCTAGCTACGGGCTTGAGATCATGCCTTCTCAATTGAACCGGCTTTCCTCTTGAATCTCTCTTCCATTGAGCGCCCTCTTCACAAATGACTGTGAGTACTTGGTCCAACCTTTGATCAAAGTTGACCCTTCTAGTGTAAGCGTGTTCATCTCCTTGCATCATGGGCAAGTTGAATGCCAACCTTATATTTTCCGGACTAAAATCCAAGTATTTCCCCCGAACCATTGTAAGCCAATTCTTTGGGTCCGGGCTCACACTTTGATCATGGTTCTTGGTGATCCATGTATTGGCATAGAACTCTTGAACCATTAAGATTCCGACTTGTTGAATGGGGTTGGTAAGAACTTCCCAACCTCTTCTTCGGATCTCATGTCGGATCTCCGGATATTCACTCTTTTTGAGTGAAAAGGGGACCTCGGGGATCACCTTCTTCAAGGCCACAACTTCATGGAAGTGGTCTTGATGCACCCTTGAGAAGAATCTCTTCATCTCCCATGACTCGGAGGTGGAAGCTTTTGCCTTCCCTTTCCTCTTTCTAGGGGTTTCTCCGGCCTTGGATGCCATAAATGGTTATGGAAAAACAAAAAGCAATGCTTTTACCACACCAAACTTAAAAGATTTGCTCGTCCTCGAGCAAAAGAAGAAAGAAAAGAGTAGAAGAAGAAGAAATAGAGGAGATGGAGATGGCTTTGTGGTTCGGCCAAAAGGGGAGAAGTAGTGTTTAGGTTGTGTAAAAATGAAGGAGTGTAGATGGGTTTATATAGGGGTGGAAAGAAGGGTATGGTTCGGTTATGGAAGGGTGGGTTTGGGAGGGAAAGTGGTTTGAATTTGAATGGTGAGGTAGGTGGGGTTTTATGAAGGATGGATGTGAGTGGTGAAGAGAAAGATGGGATTTGATAGGTGAGGGGTTTTTGGGGAAGAGGTGTTGAGGTGATTGGTGAATGGGTGAAGAAGAAAAGAGAGGGGGGTGGGGCAGGTGGGGATCCTGTGGGGTCCACAGATTCTGAGGTGTCAAGGAAAAGTCATCCCTGCACCAAGTGGCGAGCAAAAATGCTCTCTGTGCCAATTCTGGCGTTAAATGCTGGGCTGGTGCCCATTTCTGGCGTTTAACGCCAACTTCTTGCCCTTTACTGGCATTTAACGCCAGTCTGGTGCCCCTTTCTGGCGTTAAACGCCCAGAATGGTGCCAGACTGGGCGTTAAATGCCCATTTGCTGCCCTTACTGGGGTTTAAACGCCAGCAAGATCTTCCTCCAGGGTGTGCTATTTTTCTTTCTGTTTTTCATTCTATTTTTGCTTTTTCAATTGATTTTGTGACTTCTCATGATCATCAACCTACAGAAAACATAAAATAACAAAGGAAAATAGATAATTATAACATTGGATTGCCTCCCAACAAGCGCTTCTTTAAAGTCAGTAGCTTGACAGTGGGCTCTCATGGAGCCTCACAGATTCTCAGAGCAATGTTGGAACCTCCCAACACCAAACTTAGAGTTTGAATGTGGGGTTCAACACCAAACTTAGAATTTGGTTGTGGCCTCCAAACACCAAACTTAGAGTTTATTTGTGGGGGCTCTGTTTGGCTCTGTTTTGAGAGAAGCTCTTCATGCTTCCACTCCAGGTTACAGAGGGATATCCTTGAGCCTTAAACACAAGGGATTCTTCATTCACTTGAATGATCAATTCTCCTCTGTCCACATCAATCACAACCTTTGTTGTGGCTAGGAAGGGTCTGCCAAGGATGATGGATTCATTCATGCACTTCCCCGTCTCTAGGACTATGAAATCAGCAGGGATGTAATGGTCTTCAATCTTTACCAGAACATCCTCTACAAGCCCATAAGCTTGTTTTCTTGAATTGTCTGCCATCTCTAGTGAGATTCTTGCAGCTTGTGCCTCAAAGATCCCTAGCTTCTCCATTACAGAGAGAGGCATGAGGTTTATGCTTGACCCTAGGTCACACAAGGCCTTCTTGAAGGTCATAGTGCCTATGGCGCAAGGTATTGAGAACTTCCCAGGATCTTGTCTCTTTTAAGGTAATCTCTGCCTAGACAAGTCATCCAGTTCTTTGGTGAGCAAAGGGGGTTCATCCTCCCAAGTCTCATTACTAAATAACTTGTCATTTAGCTTCATGATTGCTCTAAGGTATTTAGCAACTTGCTCTTCAGTGACATACTCATCCTCTTTAGAGGAAGAATACTCATCAGAGCTCATGAATGGCAGAAGTAAATTCAATGGAATCTCTATGGTCTCAGTGTGAGCCTCAGATTCCCATGGTTCCTCATTAGGGAACTCATTGGAGGCCAGTGAACGTCCATTGAGGCCTTCCTCAGTGGCGTTCACTGCCTCTTCCTCCTCTCCACATTCGGCCATGTTGATGGCCTTGCACTCTCCTTTTGGATTTTCTCCTGTATTGCTTGGAAGAGTACTAGGAGGGAGTTCAGTAATTTTCTTGCTCAGCTGACCCACTTGTGCCTCCAAGTTTCTAATGGAGGACCTTGTTTCAGTCATGAAACTCTGGGTGGTTTTGATTAGATCAGAGACTATGGTTGCTACGTCAGAGTGGCTCTGCTTAGAATTCTCTGTCTGTTGCTGAGAAGATGATGGAAAAGGCTTGCCATTGCTAAACCTGTTTCTTCCATCGTTATTGTTGTTGAAACCTTGTTGAGGTCTCTATTGATCCTTCCATGAAAGATTTGGATGATTTCTCCATGAAGGATTATAGGTGTTTCCATAGGGTTCTCCAATGTAATTCACCTCTTCCATTGAAGGGTTCTCAGGATCATAAGCTTCTTCTTCAGATGAAGCGTCCTTAGTACTGCCTTGTGCAGCTTGCATTCCAGACAGACTTTGAGAAATCAAATTGACTTGTTGAATCAATATCTTGTTCTGAGCCAATATGGCATTCAGAGTATCAATCTCAAGAACTCCTTTCTTCTGATTCGTCCCATTGTTCACAGGATTCCTTTCAGAAGTGTACATGAATTGGTTATTTGCAACCATTTCAATCAGCTCTTGAGCTTCTGCTGGCGTCTTCTTCATATGAAGAGATCCTCCAGCAGAGCTATCCAAAGACATCTTGGACAGTTCAGACAGACCATCATAGAAAATACCTATGATGCTACATTCAGAAAGCATGTCAGAGGGACACTTTCTGATTAATTGTTTGTATCTTTCCTAAGCTTCATAGAGGGATTCTCCTTCCTTCTGTCTGAAGGTTTGGGCTTCCACTCTAAGCTTACTCAAATTTTGAGGTGGAAAGAACTTTTCCAAGAAGGCATTGACTAGCTTTTCCCAAGAGTTCAGGCTTTCTTTAGGTTGTGAGT
>NC_029774.3:69692301-69692510 GCF_000817695.3 Arachis duranensis | reverse complement strand
GCATAAGTCTGTAGACCTCAGGGTCAACCCCATTAGTCTTGACAGTGTCACAGATTTGCAAGAACTCAGCTAAAAACTGATGAGGATCTTCTAATGGAAGTCCATGAAACTTCCAATTCTGTTGCATCAGAGAAACCAATTGAGGCTTAAGCTCAAAGTTGTTTGCTCCAATGGTAGGGATAGAGATGCTTCTCCCATAGAAGTCGGGA
>NC_029774.3:69687589-69691794 GCF_000817695.3 Arachis duranensis | reverse complement strand
TTGAATCAAATCATTAATTGATAGCAAGTATTTTTGAAAATGGAAATAAATTGATTTTGAAAAAGATTTGATTGAAAAGATATGATTTGAAAAAGATTTGATTTTGAAAACCTGAAAAAAAAATTTGAGTTGAAAACAGAATCTTCCCTCTTGTGCCATCCTGGCGTTAAACGCCCAGAATGGTGCACATTCTCGCGTTTAATGCCCAAAGCACTACCCTTTTGGGCGTTAAACGCCCAGCCAGGCACCCTGGCTTGCGTTTAAACGCCAGTTTGCCTTCCTTACTGGGCGTTTTGAACGCCCAGCTTTTTCTGTGTAATTCCTCTGTTGTATGTTCTGAATCTTCAATTCTCTGTATTTTTGACTTGAAAAGACACAAATTAAAAATATTTTTGGATTTTTAATATGAGGAATAATCAAAATGCAACTAAAATCAAATAACAATGCATGCAAGACACCAAACTTAGCAGTTTGTATACCATTGACACTAACAAAATGAGAATGCATATGAGAAACAACAAAACACTCAAGTCAAGAGAATTTAAAGATCAGAGCAAGAAAATCATCAAGAGTAACTTGAAGATCCTTAAGACACATGAATGAATGCAAGAAGAACAGAAACATGCAATTGACACCAAACTTAACATGAGACTCTAGACTCAACAAGAAACATACAATATTTTTTGTTTTTATGATTTTGTAATTTTTTTGGTTTTTTTTTCGAAAATTAAGTGGAAAAGAAAATAAAGATATCAAAATTCTTAATGAGAATTCCAAGAATCATGCAATGTTAGTCTAAAGCTTTAGTCTAAAGGAATTAGACATGGCTAGTCAAGCTTCAGTAGGACATTACATTCAAGTGCTAAATTGATGAAGATCAATCAGCTTTGGTGATGATAAGAGCATCACCTTGAAACACTAGAATTCATTCTTAAGAATTCTGAAGAAAAATGCCTAATCTAAGCAACAAGATAAACCGTCAGTTGTCCAAACTCAAACAATCCCCGGCAACGGCGCCAAAAACTTGGTGCACAAAATTGTGATCATCAATGGCGCCATCAACATGGTACGCACAATTGTAATCTCAACTCTTTATCACAACTTCGCACAACTAACCAGAAAGTGCACTGGGTCGTCCAAGTAATAAACCTTACGCGAGTAAGGGTCGATCCCACAGAGATTGTTGGTATGAAGCAAGCTATGGTTATCTTGTAACTCTTAGTCAGGCAAACTCAAATGGTTATGGATGATGAATAAAACATAAAGATATGGGATCGACCTCACTCCCGTGAGTTTTTATTACTTGATGCGACCCGGTACACTTGCCGGTGAGTTTTGTGTTGGATCGTTTTCCACACATCAGTCAGTGGCTACCTCCCATCCTCTCAGTCAAAATTTTCTATGCACCCTGTCACGGCACGGCTAATCATCTGTCGGTTCTCAATCAGGTTGGAATAGAATCTAGTGATTCTTTTGCATCTGTCACTAACGCCCAGCCTTCAGGAGTTTGAAGCTCGTCACTGTCATTCAATCATTGAATCCTACTCAGAATACCACAGACAAGGTTTAGACCTTCCGGATCCTCTTGAATGCCGCTGACAAACCCCATTTTGAGGGTTTATCTTGTGCTAATTTCAAAGGGTTTATCAATGATTTCACACACTTTCTGCATGAAAAGACAAGGATTTGCATTCCTTTCCTAGTTTTGTCTCATGAATGAAAACATGCTTATTCTGCACTAAAATAGATACATTTCTATTTTTCTCTTGATGCCATTCGATGCCGTGACTCGTGTGCTAAGTGGATTCAGGATACAGAGTAGGAATGGACAGGAAAAGAGAAAGAAGACGGGTGCAAAGGAAGGAAGCATGAGAATTGAGCTTTGGAGATTTCCGCATGGGCGCGTGCGCGCACCTAACGCGCCCGCGCGAATAAGAGCAACGTGAAGCCGAGACCAAGAGCCAAGCCACGAGCCGGCTTGAGTAGCGGCTAAGCTAGGATCCTCATGGACGCGCACGCGTACGTCCCGCCTCCGCGTACACTCTAAAACCGCATCCATGGCGCGTCCGCGTACCTTGCGCGTACGCGCCGATGTTCGAAAAAGATTTTTTAAAAGTCACGTGATTTAGGCGTGGAGTTGGTTAGAGGTCCTAACTATTGAGGAGTGCTTTGGCGGGAAAAGGCTTAAGAGGACCAAGGGGGCAAGGGTAGAAGACACTTAGTTCATTTTTCTAGTTTTTGAGATATTTTGGGGGAGAGAGGAGAGAGGACTCAAGTTCTTACTAGGGTTCTTCTTCATCAAAATTCTGGATTTTTACCCATTCCTTGGTGAGATCCATTGCAACTTTCACTTCATTTTGTTCATGTAATAGGTTTTCTTTTCCAATTTCAAGTTGTAGTTGTAATTGCTAAATTCCTTGGATCTAGGATTCAACTTAATGAATTTTTGGATTCCATTGATGCTTTGAGATTTTGATCCTCATTATTGCTCTTTGACAATTGTTGTTAATTCCTTGCATTGCAACATCTTTAATTCTACCCTTCTCTTCATTTTACTATGACCTTCTTTCATGCTCACGACATGTTTGATAAAATGTCAACACTAGCTATGGAGTAGAATTTTTACACTTGGCATAGGGTTTGGTCATTGGAAAAAGTTGAATAGTTGTATCAATAGTTGGTTTGGAATTAGGGATTGCTAGTTGGCTTGGAGTGCACTAAAGCTAGATTCCCATGAGGTGAAGCTAGGACTTGTGACTCAAGTTGATTGTTTTCATTTGATTTTCCTCTATACTTAGGGGATGACTAAATGAAGCAAGGCCTAATTGTTGTTAACATTGAATGGACTATAAGGATAGAAGTTCTAATGCCAACCCTAAGCCAAGCCTTTTGATAATTGATTGCTTGTTTCTCATTACTTTGCTAAAACCTTCAAAGAATTCCAACGAGGCTTACTAAGTCAATAAGATGCACACTTTGGCAATTCCAAGGGAGAACGACTCGGGAGACTAGTACTCTCGGATATAGATTGTAGATTTGTTTGATGATGGATTTTGCGTTGGTTTAGACTATACTACGATTGATCACTTGATAAATTCTAAACCGACAAAAATTCATTTGTCAAAATGGCGCCGTTGCCGGGGAATTTGCTTTGTGTGCCATGTTATTGTTTGGATTAAGCATGTGTATATGTACATAGTTGCACTTCATTGTAAATAATTCAAGTGACTAACCCCTCATTTGTTACAATGAATTTCATTCCCCCTTCATTGCATGATGCGTTCACAACCGAATCCGAGCTTAGTCCCTTTTGATCCGGAAATAGAACGAACTTTGTTTCATATTAGACAAGCTCGGAGGCGGCTTAAGTTTGGAAAAGGGGAAGAGGTTTTCACCACCTCAACCACCTTACTAAAAGTGAACATTGAACCGTCACTCAAAGAAGGCCTTAATCCTACTCCCATCAAGCTCACTAACAAATCTTCTTTTGTTTTAGGTACTAATACCATGGACGCTCCGAGGAGAGTTACCATCAAGGAAGCGGGCGCACCGGATTATGTCCTTCAACCCCTTCACGTAACTCACCCCAACTTGAATGCTAACTTTGAATTGAAGACCGCTTTGATCAACCTCCTACCCAAGTTTCATGGGCTTCCCGCACAAGACCCTGTTCGACATCTCAAGGACTTCCATCGCATATGCTCAACTACTAGACGGGAAGGGTCCGATGAAGTTGCTATATGGTTGTTTGCTTTCCCTTTCTCTCTTGAGGACAAGGCTAAAGAATGGTTCTACACCCTCTCTAGTGAAGTTACCTCCGATTGGGACTTACTTAGAAGGGGATTCTTGGATAAATTCCTACCTCCGGAAAAAATGGATAGGTTAAGGAAGGAAATGTCTTGTATCGTGCAAGGTGAGACGGAACCACTCTATGAGTATTGGGAAAGGTTTCGTAAGCTACTAGATGCATGCCCCAACCACATGCTTGACACTCAAGTATTGCTCGGATACATATGTCAAGGGATGCGAGAGCAAGATAGAACCCTCTTGGACACTTCTAGCAATGGTTCTTTGTCCAAATATAAAACAGCGGAGGAGGCATGGCAACTTATCATTGACTTGGCCGAATCCAATCAACATATGAGGCGAAGAGTCAACCGTCCAAGGACCATGAATGAGGTATCAACTAGTAGTGAAACCACCGC
>NC_029774.3:69686004-69687499 GCF_000817695.3 Arachis duranensis | reverse complement strand
ACAACCAAGGAAGTGGACACAATAATCAAAGTTGGAGAGACAACCATCAACAAGGGAATAGGGACAACAACAACAATGGAGGAGGTCAAAGATGGGGTAACAACTCACAAAACTTCTCACAAAACCGACCATACAACTCACAAAATCAACCATACAACCAACAAAACCCACAAAGAAACTACCAAACATATCAACCACCACATCAAAGACCACCACCCAACCCAACACAAGCTCCTCAACTCACATATGCAACCACCCCCTCCAATCAAGACGAAACACTCCGAACCATTATCCAAGGTCAAAAGGAACTACAAAACACACTTGCTTCCGGTCTCACCGGCCTCACCTCTACACTACAAGCTCTTCTTGCACGCATGGATACACCCTCAACTTCCACCCCTCAACCCCCAATCCAAAGTGTCATTCCCTCTCAACCTCAACCAAATCCAAAAGGGGGCATCAATGCCATCACCCTTAGATCCGGTACGCAACTAGAAGGGAAGGAAGCAAAGGATTCAAGCCCTATCACAACCGCTCAAGAAGAGGAGAGAACAAATATAGAAGAAGTAGTGGAAGAGGAGGCACCACAAGCCATAGTTGAGGATGAGGTCCAACCAACAAGAGAGACAACCAAGGCCAAAAGAACCTTGGAAGAAGAAGTTGCTCAACCACTTCCATTCCCAACACATGCGAAGAAAGCTAAAAAGCGCATAGAACTCGACCCCAAAATGGTGGAAGTGTTCAAGAAAGTTGAGGTAACCATCCCCCTCTTTGATGCTATCCATCAAGTTCCTAGATATGCTAAATTCCTCAAAGACTTATGCATACATAAGGACAGAATTCTTGAATTGGAAACCATTCCATTGGGGAGTTCTATTTCCGCTTTAATGGGAACACTACCCGAGAAGTGTGATGATCCGGGCCCTTGCATGGTCACTTGCACAGTCAATGGAGTTCAATTTAGAGATTGTATGTGTGACCTTGGAGCATGTGTTAGCATCATGTCACTCTCCGTCTACCGGGTATTGAAGTTGCCACCACTAAAAAGGTCGACGGCAAGATTTGTCCTAGCGGATAAAAGCATAATAACCGTAGCGGGTGTTGCGGAAGATGTATTGGTGAATATAAAAGGGTTGATATTCCCGATTGACTTCTATGTCCTTGAAATGCCATCAAGCGAAACCGAGAGAGCATCGTCTATCCTACTTGGAAGACCATTCTTGAGGACTTCTAGATTTAAACTTGATGCTTACTCGGGGAACTACTCATTCGAAATAGATGGGAGAATTGTAAGCTTTAGCCTAGAGGAAGCAATGAAGCATCCACCGGAGAACCATTCTTTATTTCGGTGTGATCCAATCGATAACATAGTGGCTGAAGTACATCTAGCAAAGTTAGATGAGAAGTATATGGTTGAAGAAGCAAATGAAAAGTCAAGCGAACTAAAGACCACACATCATACAAACCATCCGGAAACTCAAACTTCAAAGAATGA
>NC_029774.3:69684164-69685855 GCF_000817695.3 Arachis duranensis | reverse complement strand
AAAAAGGCAATCGGGTGGAGTTTGGCGGATCTAGTGGGAATAAGCCCCAAAGTATGCGAGCACCGCATATTCCTTGAAGAAGGAACAAGACCGGTCCGACAACCTCAAAGGAGGCTTAATCCAACCATTCTTGAGGTAGTAAAGAAAGAAGTCACTAAGCTACTTGAAGCGGACATCATCTATCCTATCTCGGATAGCGAATGGGTAAGCCCGATCCAAGTAGTGCCCAAAAAGTCCGGAGTGACAACAATCAAAAATGAAAGTGGTGAACTTATAGCAACAAGAGTGCAAAATTCTTGAAGAGTATGCATAGACTACCGAAGATTGAATGCAGCCACAAGGAAAGATCACTTCCCACTACCGTTTATTGATCAAATGCTTGATCGATTAGCCGATAAATCATATTATTGTTTCCTTGATGGCTACTCCGGATACTTCCAAATTCGTATTGCTCTAGAAGACCAAGAAAAAACCACATTTACTTGCCCCTTTGGGACGTATGCTTACAAGCGTATGCCATTCGGCCTATGCAATGCACCGGCAACGTTCTAAAGATGCATGATGAGCCTATTTGCGGACTTTCTAGAGCAATCAATGGAAGTTTTCATGGATGACTTCAGTGTGTATGGTGATTCATTTGAGCATTGTTTAGGTAACCTTGAAAAAGTCTTAGAGAGATGCACCAAAACAAACCTTGTTCTAAATTTTGAAAAATGTCATTTCATGGTCAAACAAGGAATTGTTTTGGGACACATAGTATCAAAGGAAGGCATCTCCGTAGATCCGGCAAAGATAAATGTCATATCCAGTTTACCTTACCCCTCCTCCAAGAGGGAAGTCCGTTCTTTTCTTGGACATGCAGGATTTTACCGGAGATTCATCAAAGACTTTAGCAAGGTGGCCTTACCTCTCTCTCGATTACTACAAAAAGACACAGAATTTGAGCTAAGCAAGGAATGTATGGAAGCATATGACAAACTCAAAATAGCATTGACGCAAGCTCCTATAGTGCGAGGCCCCAATTGGACTCAACCTTTCGAAATCATGTGTGACGCTTCGAATTATGCGATAGGAGCCGCGTTAGCACAACGCGAGGGTAAGACTCCCTATGTCATAGCTTATGCTTCCAAAACATTAGATGGAGCCCAATCCAACTACACTACTACCGAAAAGGAACTACTAGCTATTGTTTTTGCTTTGGACAAGTTCCGAGCCTACCTTCTTGGTTCCAAGGTTGTAGTGTACTCGGATCATGCGGCACTAAAGTACTTGTTGGCCAAAAAGGAATCAAAACCGAGATTAATTCGTTGGGTGCTTTTGTTACAAGAATTTGATTTGGAAATCAAAGATAGGAGTGGTTCCCAAAACCTAGTGGCGGACCATTTAAGTCGCCTTGAACACACAAAAGGCGACACCACTCCTATCAATGACTCCTTTCCTTTAGACGCTTTGCATGCAATCTCGGAAGTGGTTCCTTGGTATGCCCCAATCGCAAACTATTTGGTTTCACGCACTTTCCCTCCTAATTTTGACAAAAACAAAATGGATAAGCTGAAAAGCGAATCCAAATACTATATTTGGGATGACCCCTATTTGTGGAGGTGTGGAGCGGACCAAATAGTGCGACGGTGCATACCCCAAACCGAATTCCAAGCAATCTTGGACGCTTGCCATGCTTCCGAAGGAGGTGG
>NC_029774.3:69682693-69684145 GCF_000817695.3 Arachis duranensis | reverse complement strand
TCCAATGGCTTTCTCTACATCTTGTTAGCCGTCGATTATGTGTCAAAATGGGTGGAGGCAATTCCCACCCGAACGGATGACGCTAATGTTGTGTACTCTTTTGTGAGGAATAATATCATTTGCCGTTTTGGTGCCCCAAGAGCACTCATAAGTGACCAAGGATCACACTTTTGCAACAAAAAAATAGACGGCCTCATGAGGAGATATGGCATCATCCACAAAGTCGCCACAGCTTACCACCCTCAGACAAACGGCCAAGCCGAAGTCTCTAACCGGGAAATCAAGCATGTCTTAGAAAGGGTTGTAAAGCCGAATAGGAAAGATTGGAGCACTAAACTCTCCGATGCACTGTGGGCCTATCGAACGGCTTACAAGACACCGATCGGCATGAGCCCTTTCCGGCTTGTATATGGTAAAGCATGTCACTTACCGGTGGAGATTGAACACAAAGCCTATTGGGCCGTAAAGGAGTGTAATATGAGCTTGAGTGGGGCCGGAATAGAGAGAAAGCTTCAATTGGCGGAATTGGAATGTTTAAGATTAGAAGCTTACGACAATGCTAGGCTCTATAAGGAAAAGTTGAAGGCCATCCATGACAAGAACATTAGGAGAAGAGAGTTTCGACCTGGTGACCTAGTTCTCCTCTACAATTCACGGTTGAGACTACTACCCGGAAAGCTCAGATCAAGGTGGGATGGACCCTACCAAGTGGAGAAAGTAGAACCTTATGGGGTCTACCACTTGCGCCACCCAACAAGCCCAGACATCTTCAAGGTAAATGGGCACCGTCTCAAATTGTATCATGGAGAGCAAAGAAAGAACTCCAAGGAATTTGAAGTGTTCCTCTTGAGGGATGCAACTCTTGAACAAGCATTATGAGCTGCTGAAAGTCCAACTTAAGGACGTTAAACAAAAGTGCTAGGTGGGAGACACCCCACCATGGTAAGATCTTCCTTTGAGCTTTGTACATAGACACTTGACTTCATGTTTGTTAGATAGATTTTAATGTCAATCCCCCGTCATTTGTTAAATTCATAGATGTTTAGATAGATTGTTAGATGGTTTACCAAGCAAAATGCCCTGCTTATGAAGGGGGGGTTGAAATGTCAAAAGTGATGTAAACATATGCACAATTAGGAAAAGCAACCCCCTCTGCGCGTGCGCGCGCCTGGCGCGCACGCGTCCTTAAGGCATTCGATGGTCACCCACGCGGACGCGCACCGTGCGCGGACGCGTGGATTGCGAACAACAAGTCCTCCATACATTTACCCGAGAGTTGCGCCCACACCATGCCAGAACCATGCCTGAAGCACAAGAAGCTCGCGCGCACGCGCACATGGCGCGTCCGCGCACTCGGGCGAAATCTGCCAATCGACGCGCAAGCGTACTGTGCGCGTCCGCGCCGATTGCCCTGCTGCACTCCTGGTACATATTCCAAAGAGTTAGGCCACT
>NC_029774.3:69648324-69682564 GCF_000817695.3 Arachis duranensis | reverse complement strand
GCGCGTCCCTTTCCACCTCGCCTCGTTGCGCCAGCGCGCACTGCGCGCGCACGCGCGGATGATCGGCGCCAATGCAAAAGGGGCACACTCACCCCTTCACTTTCACTTCACATTTTCTTCTCCCTCTCATACCTTCTACTACACATCCAACTTGACAAGAAGGGCACACCCCCTTTCACCCTCACCCCTCCATTCCCTCTTCTACACTCCCTTCTACCACTTACTACCTTCTTTTAGTTACTCCATTCTCTCTTCTCCACCACTCCCCATCAACCCACACCACAACCTCCTCTCCCATTTTCTTCATCTCACAAGGTACTATACTAAACCATCATCTCTTGTGATTCTTACTCATTTAGTTTCACCCTCTTTTAGTTAGTTTCTTTCTTCTTTTATTTTAGTTACTTCTTTAGGAGGTTTTTGTTTTTGTTTTCTTCTCCTTCTTCCTCCCTCAAAGTAACTCTTCATGGGCATTTGGGTCTCCACTTCACTTGCATTAGTAGATGAGTTGTGTTGCTCGTTTTTCTTACAATCACTGTGCACTATAATCACTAATAGTGGATTGTGACTTACTACATTGCTTCCACCATCTTCTAATCACACACTACTACAGGATGCACACCAAGTGTTCGATGAAAGACATACTTGCTTTTGAGCCCACTTTGACTAAATTGCCTCTCACCTTATCACTTTTAGGCGCATCCCCATTTCCCCCAATCCATTCACTCACATTTTCTTAACTTGCTTTCCATTTGTGGTCCTTAAGGGTATATGCTTCTCATGCTTCCTACTTGCGTGCTTAAATTACCCTTACACCATATGCAAATAACTTGCCTTGCTTTTCTCATGCTATCTTCGTTACATGTTGCAGCTGTCATGTGACAATGATACCCATATTCTATGGCATAACTTTTCATCGCATAATCACATTTACTTCCACTTACTTGGACTTGATGTTTTCCTGTCTTTATTCTCATAGGATGGTCATCAAAAAGAACAAAGGGAAGACTCCAAAGAGGCCAGCCTCAACCAAAGCACACCAAGAACCAACGGCCAAGCCACTCTTAAAGAAGACTAAGGGCCCCGTTGATGTTTTAGAGAAGGACAACCCTCCTAAGGATTCGAACAAGTTTCCCAACCGTTACTGCGAACTTGTTTACTCAAGAATGATCGAAAGGAATTATCATCCGGAACCGCTCCTAGTCCTACCGGCTCACCTCCGTCCGATTGTGATGCCACATATTGAGCAGAGACAATGGAGGTTCCTATTGAGGAAACCAAAGGAGGCCAACCTCTCATGGGTAGTAGAATTCTACTCTAACTACCACTCTCCCCTTCTCACATCAATCTTTGTGCGCCGAAAGCAAGTGTCAGTCACAGTGGAAACCATCCAAGAAGTCCTTGGGATTGAAGCATCAACGGATGTATATGACGCCTACGAAGAAGTCTTGGCTGCATGCGATGACCGTGCATTCGATTGGAGCGCGATCCTCCGCGTCATTGCCTTACCCGATGCATATTGGATTCGGGGAACTATCAAGCAAAGACCCAAGGGTTTAGATGTTCGCCACCTCACTCAAGAAGCCACGGCATGGGCCCAAATTCTAGCTCACTATGTGCTCCCAAGTACACATGGGTCATCCATCACCGCCGAGTTGGCCTTATTGATATAGTGCATCTTAACCGAGAAACCGGTCAACGTTTCGCATGCCATCCACCAATCCATGGGACGCATTCATGCCAAAGGAAATCTACCATTCCCCGGTTTGGTGACAGAATTGGTTGCAAAGCCGGCGTCAACCGAGAGGCTAAAGATAGGAGAGCCTCAATTCCGGTCGATGGTGATATAATTCCGACCAAGAGATGCCTCAAGCCTCCGGAAGCCACCAAGGACAGCGGACTAACCACACCAACTCGCAACACTACTACTTCATCCACATCACAAAAATCAGCCGCCCAACGCCTTGAAGACCTTCACAAGAAATTGGACCGCTATGAGAGGTGCAACCAACGCCGTTATGCTCATGTGAAGAGGCTTCTAAGCATAGTCACCCCACCTATGGAGGAACCCGGTATCTCCACATCTACCGCAACTTCAAGCGGAGAGAGCGATAACATCGGAGATGTGGGACACTCGGAGCTCAACCAACCACTGCGCCTAACGTATAGCACGGAGGACCGTGCTAAGTTTTAAGTGTGGGGAGGTCGGCCGACCGATCTCCGTAGGTAAAAATCTGAATAAATTAGGATAGGTTGCACGATTAGGTTTCAGTTAGCACCATTCACATGATAAGTTTACTTGGTTGGAACAATGAAATTCTTTCTTAGGGAATCAATACTTTGGGGACAACCATGGGGCATTGCATATTTTAAATGCTTTGATGCCAAAATTGCATGAAGAATTATATTTTGGAACATAGTTTTGAGCTAATAACACAAGCAAGTGAGTTTTGAGCCTAATGGTGTGGTTACATCTTATAACCACTTACTTTCCTTCTTGTGTGCATTATTCTCCTTCTATGATTGTAATCTTTGCTTTGTTTCATTCTTTATGTCCATTATTTTGTGTATTCATGCATTTATATGATTGAGGCCGTCATTTCATTAGCTCACTTACCCAAATAGCCTACCTTTTATCTCCCATTGTTAACCAATTTGAGCCTATGATTAACCCACTTTGTTCTTAATTTAGCACATTACGAGCCTTAAAGCGAAAAACAATAAAAGTCCTTATTTGGATCTTTGATTGGCTTAGGCTAGTGAGTGTGAGTGTCATCCAAGAGTGGGAAGACTTTGGGACATTGGTTGGGATAAAAGGGTGTTTGTGTTTTGTATTTTTATATTGGGGAATTGGGTACATGCTCATGTATTGATTAAATGAATAGACCCTATGCATTGATGTTCTTGTGTAAAGTTTGAAAGAAAAAAAAAAGAGAAAAGGATGAAAAGAAAAAAAAAGAAATAAAAGTAAAAAAGAAAAAAAAAGAGAGAGAAAGAAAATATATAGAAAAGAAAGAAAAAGAAAAGCAATAAAGGGGACAAAATGTCCCAAAGTAAAGTTCAAATAAGATCAATGCATAAGTATTGTGAAATGGATGGAAAATACATGAGTATGTGAAAAAGTGAGAAATGGGTAGTTAGATTAGTACTTAATTGAATAGGTCATTATATAGGTTAGGTGGAAAAGTTAAGTTGATCAAAGATTCAAATCCTAAGTCCACTAGCCATATATGACCCTACCTTGACCCTAGCCCCATTACAACCTAAGGAGAAGACCTCATGATAGATGTATGCATGCATGAGATATATGTTGATTGTTAGAAGAAGAACAAATCTTAGAAAGCATGATTAGGGGAGAATTGAGAGAATCAACCCTAAACACTTGAGCGATCAGAGCACAAATACTTCCGGTGAGGGCTCGATGCTCAATCCTTTGATTCCCGGCTCTTGCGAGCATTCCTCATGCAAGATTGTGTATATTGCATTTGATACTTAGAAATTGGCAAATCCTATGCATTGACCACCATCGTGTCCCATGTGCTTGTATATGTCATAGGAAAGCTGATTTGTTCCCAACCAAGTAGATAACAACATTAGTCGTAGTTGCATGCATATAAGTAGGTTGCATTTCGTGAGTCCTATACGTTTGTGACCCCTCGATCTTCTGTATTTCTTTGCATTTTCCTAAGCATGAGGACATGCTAGAATCTAAGTGTGGGGAGGTTGACAAACCCCATTTTGAGGGTTTATCTTGTGCTAATTTCAAAGGGTTTATCAATGATTTCACACACTTTTCTGCATGAAAATACATGGATTTGCATTTCTTTCCTAGTTTTGTCTCATGAATGAAAACATGCTTGTTTTGCATTAAAAGAGATACATCTCTAATCCTCTCTCGATGCCATTCGATGCCGTGACTTGTGCGCTAAGTGGTTTCAGGATATAGAGTAGGAACGGACAGGAAAAGAGAAGGAAGACGGGTGCAAGGAAAGGAAGCATGAGAATTGAAGCTTTGAAAATTTCCACATGGGCGCGTGCGCGCACCTGACGCGCCCGCGCGGATGAGAGCAACGTGAAGCCGAGACTAAGAGCCAAGCCACGAGCCGTCTTGAGTAGCGGCTAAGCCAGGATCCTCATGGACGCGTACGCGTACGTTCCGCCTCCGCGCATACTCCAGAACCGCATCCATGGCGCGCACGCGTACCTTGCGCGTACGCGCCGATGTTCGAAAATGATTTTTTAAAAAGTCACGTGACTCAGGCGTGGAGTTGGTTAGAGGTCCTAACTTTTGAGGAGTGCTTTGGCGGGAAAAGGCTTAAGAGGACCAAGGGGGCGAGGGTTGAAGACTTAGTTCATTTTTCTAGTTTTAGAGATATTTTTAGTTAGTTACATTTTTAGAGAGAGAAACTCCAACTTCTCTCTAGGATTCATCAACTTCTCTCAAGTTCTTACTAGGGTTCTTCTTCATCAAAATTCTGGATTTTTACCCATTCCTTGGTGAGATCCATTGCAACTTTCATTCATTTGATTTTCCTCTATACTTAGGGGATAACTAAATGAAGCAAGGCCTAATTGTTGTCAACATTGGATGGACTATAAGGATAGAAGTTCTAATGCCAACCCTAAGTCAAGTCCTTTTGGTAATTGATTGTTTGTCTCTCATTACTTGCTAAGACCTTCAAAGAATTCCAACAAGGCTTACTAATTCAATAAGATGCACACTTTGACAATTCCAAGGGAGAACGACTCGGGAGACTAGTACTCTCGGATTTAGATTGTAGATTTGTTTGATGATGGATTTTGCGTTGGTTTAGACTATACTACGATTGATCACTTGATAAATTCTAAACCGACAAAGATTCATTTGTCAGCCGCCATCAATTCTAGCTTATACCACGAAGATTCCGATTAAGGGATCCAAGAAATAAACATTCAAGCCTTGTTTGCTTGTAGAACAGAAGTGGTTGTCAGGCACTCGTTCATAAGTGAGAATGATGATCAATGTCACATAATCATCACATTCATCATGTTCTTGGGTGCAAATGAATATCTTAGAACAAGAATAGGCTGAATTGAACAGAAGAACAATAGTAATTGCATTAATACTCGAGGTACAACAGAGCTCCACACCTTAATCTATGGTGTGTAGAAACTCCACCGTTGAAAATACATAAGAACAAGGGCTAGGCATGGCCGAATGGCCAGCCTCCCAATGATCTAAGATAGCATAAGAGTAAAGATAGCTACCAAGATGAAAATACAATAGTAAAAGGTCCTACTTATAGAGAACTGGTAGCCTAAGGTTTACAAAGATGAGTAAATGACATAAAAATCCACTTCCGAGCCCACTTGGTGTGTGTTTGGGCTGAGCATTGAAGCATTTTCGTGGAGAGACTCTTCTTGGAGTTAAACGCCAGCTTTTGTGCCAGTTTGGGCGTTTAACTCCCATTCTTGTGCCAGTTCCGGCGTTTAACGCTGGGAATTCTTGAGCTGATTTGGAACGCCGGTTTGGGCCATCAAATCTTAGGCAAAGTATGGACTATTATATATTGCTGGAAAGCCCAGGATGTCTACTTTCCAACGCCATTGAGAGCGCGCCAATTGAGCTTCTGTAGCTCCATAAAATCCACTTCGAGTGCAGGGAGGTCAGAATCCAATAGCATCTGCAGTCCTTTTTGGTCTCTGAATCAGATTTTTGCTCAAGTCCCTCAATTTCAGCCAGAAAATACCTGAAATCATAGAAAAACACACAAACTCATAGTAAAGTCCAGAAAAGTGAATTTTAACTAAAAACTAATAAAAATATAACAAAAACTAACAAAAAATACTAAAAACATACTAAAAACAATGCCAAAAAGCGTACAAATTATCCGCTCATCAGCAAGCCGGTTCAATTGAGAAGACCGGACCTTAAGCCTGTGGCTAGAGGATGGTTGGAGTTCATCCAACGCTCTATCATTCCTACTAGCAACCGATCTAAAGTAACTGTGGATCGGGCCATCATGATCCATAGTATCATGATTGGGGAGGAAATGGAAGTTCATGAGATCATGCCTCTAGAACTCTACAAGGTGGCTGACAAGTCCTCCACTTTGGCAAGGTTAGCCTTCCCTCATCTCACCTATCACCTATACAATTTAGCTGGAATTGTCACAGAGGTAGACATCCTCATTGAAGAAGACAAGCCCATCACTAAAAAGAGGATGGAGTAAATAAGAGAGCCCACTCATGGACCTCAACAAGAGCATGAGAAAAATCCTCATGAAATCCCTGAGATGCCTTAAGGGATGCACTTTTCTCCACACAACTATTGGTAGCAACTCAACACCTCTTTGGAAGGCTTGAGTTACAACATGGACCAACTAAGGATGGAGCACCATGAGTACTCCATCATTCTACATGAAATTAGAGAAGATCAAAGAGCCATGAGGGAGGAGCAACAAAGGCAAGGAAGAGACATAGAGGAGCTCAAGAGCACCATTGGTTCTTCAAGAGGAAGAAGACGCCACCCTCACTAAGGTGGACCCGTTCCTTAATCTCCTTGTCTATTTGTTGTTCTGTTTTCGGCTTTGAGCTTTATGTTTTACTATGTTTTATGTCTTTACTACATGATCATTAGTGTCTAGTGTCTATGCTTTAAAGCTATGAATAATTCCATGAATCCTTCACCTCTCTTAAATGAAAAATGTGCCTAATTACGAAACAACAAGAAGTACTTGGATTTCAAATTTTATCTTGAAATCAGTTTAATTATTTTGATGTGGTGGCAATACTTTTTGTTTTCAGAATGAATGCTTGAACAGTGCATATTTTTGATAGTGAAGTTTATGAATGTTAAAATTGTTGGCTCTTGAAAGAATGATGAACAAAGAGAAATGTTATTGATAATCTAAAAAATCATGAAATTGATTTTTGAAGCAAGAAAAAGCATTGAAAAAAAGTAGCGAAAAAAAATAAGAGAGAAAGAAAGAAAAAGAAAAAGCAAGCAGAAAAAAGCCAATAGCTCTTAAATCAAAAGGCAAGGGTAAAAAGGATCCAAGGCTTTGAGCATTAATGAATAGGAGGGCCTAAAGGAATAAAATCATGGCCTAAGTGGCTAAATCAAGTTGTCCCTAACCATGTGCTTGTGGCATGCAGGTCCAAGTGAAAAGCTTGAGTCTGAGTGGTTAAAGTCATGATCCAAAGCAAAAAGAGCGTGCTTAAGAATTCTGGACACCTTGATGTGTGGAAAACGATCCAACACAAAACTCACCGGCAAGTGTACCGGGTCACATCAAGTAATAAAACTCACGGGAGTGAGGTCGATCCCACAGGGATTGAAGGATTGAGCAATTTTAGTTTAGTGGTTGATTTAGTCAAGCAAATCAAGTATTGGTTGCGTGATTTTGTATCCAACAGTAAGTAAATAGCAGGAAATGTAAAGGGAGAGGGATGAATTGCAGAAATTTAAAAAGAACTGAAAGTAAAAGAGCTGAATCTTAAAGAACAAGAAATTAAATGACTGAAACTTAAAGTGCAAGAAATGTAAATTGCAGTAACTTAAAGTGCAAGAAATATAAATTGCTTGAATGGAAAAAGGGAGTTGAGGACTGGGAATTCAGAATTTAAGCAAGGAAAATTAAATTGCAGCAATTACCAAAGCAAGAGATGATTTGGAAGTAACTAGAATTCAAACAGCAAGGGAAATTAAATTGCAATAGGGGTTCACAGAAGAACCAAAAGGAAAATGAGATCTCAGGGCTCCAGAGACTAGATAGCAAAGTCTAGATCTCAATTGCCTTTCCAGATCCAAGTTCACAAAGCAATTAACAAGAAATTAAAGAAGAAGCAGCAAAGAAAATGTAATTGAACTCAATTATGCAGCAAGGAAATTAAAGAGATCTTGAATGGAGATTGAGACAGAAATTCTTCAATTCTTCACACCCAAGACTCAAACAAGAAAAGTAAAAAGTGCTCAAGCAAGAACGAGGAAGAAGAGAGATCAATTCTCCTCCCCAATTCTCTCAAATCTCAATTCCTAGCTCTCAATGAAGTCTCAAAATTAAAAATCAAAAGAAAGGTTCAAAAGTCAAAAGTAAAAGGAAGCTCCTAATTACATCAAACTATCTCCTATTTATACACTTTCTATTCTTGGATTTTGGAATTTGGATGGGCTTTTGATTTAGTGAAGAAATGAATTAAATTGGATTTTTAATCCAATTTTTAGCCCATGAGAAAGTGGCTTCCAGGAGGCTGCCCTGCCCTTGTGGAGGGCAGAGCAGGAAATGGTGCGTGCTTGGTGTGTGTGATGCTGCAGGATGCTGCCCTGCCCTTGTGGAGGGCAAGGCAGAGTTTTCATGGTGCGCCAAGCTTGCTGCCCGTGCGCGCTGCTGCTGGCCGAGACTCCCTTGGTGCGCCCAGTCTTGTGCACTGGCCATGCACCACAAAAATGCTGCCCTGCCCTTGTGGAGGGCAGGGCAATGTTGCCAATGGTGAGGTTCTAAGTTCGAAACATGGTGGAGGCACACGCTACTTCTTTTTCTTTGGTTTTCTTGGCACCAAAGTAATGCTTAATTCCTTGCTTCCTCATGGTGCCGTGTTCGATCCTGGGAGAATGAAAGCAAGCCAATTTTTGCTTTATTTTATTGTGCTTGAGCGCTACTCATTTCCTCTTTGTCCTTAGGTTCGAAACCCATAGGAAGCATTATGAAGCAATTTCTTTTGAATTGTTCTTGGGTGAAGCCCGATATTGCTCTTGAGGAGGGCAGATCTCTAAATTCATAAGGTTTATAATTCATTAAAAATCAATTAATTCTTGCTCAAACCTCATGATTTAGCATCAATTTAATGGTAGTTGCTTGATTTAAAGAAGTTATGCATTTTCATTCCAAATCACTTACTTAGGATGCAAGAAAGTGCATAAAGACTAATAAAACAAGTGAAATTAGCTTGAAAAATGGGTATATGATGACCTGTCATCACACCTCTAATTGGGGACTTTAGCAAAGCTAAGTCATAATCTGAAAAGGTTCACCAAGTTTTGTGTCTGTGGCATTTATGTATCTGGTGGTAATACTGGAAAACAAAGTGCTTAGGGCCATGGCCAAGTCTCATAAAGTAGCTGTGTTCAAGAATCAACATAGTGAACTAGGAGAATCAATAATACTATCAAAAATTCTGAGTTCCTATAGATGCCAATCATTCTGAATTTCAAAGGAAAAAGTGAGATGCCAAAACTGTTTAGAAGCAAAAAGTTACTAGCCCCGCTCATCTAATTAGGACTAAGCTTCATTTATATTGTGAGATTCATTGTATATTCTCTTCTTTTTATCCTATTTTGTTTTCAGTTACTTGGGGACAAGCAACAATTTAAGTTTGGTGTTGTGATGAGCGGATAATTTATACACTTTTTGGCATTATTTTTAGGTAGTTTTTAGCAGGATCTATCTACTTTTTAGTATATTTTTATTAGTTTTTAAGCAAAATTCATATTTCTGGACTTTAATATGAGTTTTTTTGTTTTTCTGTGATTTCAGGTATTTTCTGGCTGAAATTGAGGGACCTGAGCAAAAATCTGATTCAGAGGCTGAAAAAGGACTGCAGATGCTGTTGGATTCTGACTTCCCTGCACTAAAAATGGATTTTCTTGAGTTACAAAAGCCTAATTGGCGCTCTCTCAATTGCGTTGGAAAGTAGACATCCTGGGCTTTTCAGCAATATATAATAGTCCATACATTGCCTGATTTTTGACGACGCAAATTCGCGTTCAAGCGCCAATTTCCTGCCATATTCTGGAATTAAACGCCAGAAACAGGATAAAAGCTGGAGTTAAACGCCCAAACTGGCATAAAAGCTGGCATTTAACTGCAAGAAAAGTCTCTACACACGAAAGCTTCAATGCTCAGCCGAAGCACACACCAAGTGGGCCCAGAAGTGGATTTCTGCATCATTTACTTATTTCTGTAATCCTAGTAACTAGTTTAGTATAAATAGGACTTTTTACTATTGTATTGGGAATCTTTGGATGTTTAGTCCTTAGACCTAGGTCTTGGTTATTCTTGTTCTCTCTCTGGGGCCGAAACCAATGAACACCATTATCGCTTATGTATTTTCAACGATGGAGTTTCTACTCCTCAAAGATTAAGGTGTGGAGCTCTGCTGTTCCTCGAGTATTAATGCAACGTACTATTGTTCTTCTATTCAATTCAAGCTTATTCTTATTCCAAGATATCATTCGCATACAAGAACATGATGAATGTGATGATCAAGTGACACTCATCACCATTCTCACTTATGAACGCGTGCCTGACAAACACTTCTGTTCTACATGAAAACAAGCTTGAATGCAAATCTCTTGGGACTCTAATCAACGATTCACATCGTTTCCCCTCTGATAATGGGGCATCTGAATTTGAGATTAGAACCTTCGTGGTATAGGCTAGAAATAATTGGCAGCATTCCTGAGGTCCGGAATGTCTAAACCTTGTCTGTGGTATTTCGAGTAGGATATAGGAAGGGATGACTTTGACGAGTTTCAAACTCGTGACTGTGGGGTGCAGTGACAGTGCACAAAAGGATCATTGGATCTTATTCCGACACGATTGAGAACCGACAGCTGATTAGCCATGCGGCAACTGTGCCTGGTATTTTTCATCCGAGACGAAAAATCTGACAGTTGATTAACCGTACAGAAACCGTAGAGGACCATTTTCACTGAGACGATGGGAGGTAGCCATTAACAATGGTGATCCCCAACATATAGCTTACCATAGAAAGGAGTATGAATGGTTGAATGAAGGCCGTAGGAAAGCAGAGATTCAGAAGGAATAACACATCTCCATACGCTTATCTGAAATTCCCACCAATGAATTACATAAGTATCTCTATCTTTATTTTATGTTCATCTATCTTTTAATTATCAAAACTCCATAACCATTTGAATCCACCTGACTGAGATTTACAAGATGACCATAGCTTGCTTTAAGCCGACAATCTCCGTGTGATCGACCCTTACTCACGTAAGGTATTACTTGGATGACCCAGTGCACTTGCTGGTCAGCTGCACGAAGTTGTGTATCATGATTTCGTGTACTAGTTAACTAATCAAACAAAAGAAAATTTCAGTTCGTGGGTGTGGAAAGGAAGAGATTATTACCCCACAGAGATCGGTCAAACGACCTCCACACACTTAAAATTTAGCACGGTCCTCCGTGCTACTAGCAATGCGCAAAGGGTGATCGGGACCAGAATCTCCACTATTCTCCTTATGATTGTGACGTTGGGATTTTCGCTAGTAAAGAATTTTGTAAAAATATAGTCGCATTTTGAGTATAGATTCTAAGCCAACAGAAAATCCCTTCGTACAAACGTTTTGGTTGTCACAAGTAACAAAACTCAATAAATTTATAAACCGAAGTATTCAAATCTCGGGTCGTCTTCTCAAGGAATTGTAGGGAAGTATGATTTATTATTGGTTATGGAAAAATAGTTTTTGGGTTTGAAAAAGGTTTTAAGCAAGAGAAATAGATTGCAAGAATTAATAAATTAATAACTAATAAAATTCTTGGCAATGTATGAAAACTGGAAGTCCTATCCCAGTTATCCTTATTAATTGTGATGAGAATTGGATTTTTCTCCCACTAAGTTAACCTCTAACTATGAAGGTAAGTCAAGTGGATGGAATAAGTTTGGTTTCTCAGGTCCTAGTCTTTCCTTGGAAAAGGCTAGAGTTATTGGAACTCGAGTTAATTCTTGAAGAATTCCAATTTTCAGTCGACAATGAGTTTGACAACTCAAGAGTTACCAATTAATCAATTAAAGCCAAGAATATAAAAAGCTAAATTGAAATCATAAATATCTGGAATACCTCAAATGAAGATGTCAATTCTAACATGGACAATATTCATAAGCCAATTGGGCAACATAAATCAAACACAAATAAAAGCTTCAGAGTAAACAAAAATAGAAGAGAAACATAAATTATTAAATTTGGTATAAAGAAACAATCCTAATCGTAATAGAAATCCTAATCCTAAATCCTAAGAGAGAGGAGAGAACCCCTCTCTCTAAAAACTACATCTAAAACCTAAAATTGTGAGTAATAAATGAATGATTGATTTTGCTCCACTCCCAGCCTCTAATCTGTGTTTTCTGAGTCGAGAATTGGGTCAGAAACAGCCCAGAAATCGCTGATTATGAAATCTGGTTCGTACAGGTCACGGCAGAGTGACGCGGAGGCGTCATCCACGCGTTTGCGTGGATTGAGATTTTGCAGATGCGACGCGGGCGCGTCATCCACGCGTTCGCGTCACCTAACTTTGAGGCAGCTATAGCAAATTATATATCGTTGCGAAGCCACGGATGTTAGCTTTCCAATGCAACTAGAACATCTCATTTGGACCTTTGTAGCTCAAGTTATAGTCGTTTTAGTGTGAGAGGGTCAGGCTGACAGCTTTGCAATTTCTTCAACTTCTTGTATTTCTTCCACTTTTGCATGCTTCCTTTCCATCCTCTGAGCCATTCTTGCCCTGTAATACCTAAAATTGCTTAACACACATATCAAGGCATCGAATGATAATAAGAGAGGATTCAAATAAAATAAAATAAAAGCCAAAGAAGCATGTTTTTAATCATAGCACAAAATCAGAAAGGAAAACATAAACTCATGCAATTAGTATGAATAAGTGTACGAAAGATTGTTAAAATCCACTCAATTTAGCACAATATAAACCATAAAATAGTGGTTCATCAACCTCCCCACACTTAAACATTAGCATGTCCTCATGCTAAGCTCAAGAGAACTAAAAGAGTGAAGAGGAATGATAAAATGTATGAAATGCAACCTATCTATATGAATGCAACTACATGCAAAGATGTTTCTACCTACTTGGTTAAAAGTAAATAATTTCTCCAAGACAAAAATAATTCAAATTCCACTAATTCAAATCATACAATGAAAACAAGTAAATTTGTAAGAAGATAGCTCATGAAAGCAGGGAATATAGAATCAAGCATTGAACCCTCACTGGGACAGTGACAGTGCGCAAAAGGATCATTGAATCTTATTCCGACACGATCGAGAACCAACAGCTGATTAGCCATGCGATAGCTGTGCCTAGTATTTTGCATCCGAGATGAGAAATCCAATAGTTGATTAACCGTACAGAAACGGTAGAGGTTCATTTTCACTGAGACGACGGGAGGTAGCCATTGACAACGGTGATCCCTAATATACAGCTTGCCATACAAAGGAGTGTTGAAAATTTAAGTTCGTGGGTGTTGAAAGGAAGAGATTATTACCCCATGGAAATCGGTCGAACGACCTCCACACACTTAAAATTTAGCACGGTCCTCCGTGCTACTAGCAATGTGCATAGGGTGATCGGGACCAGAATCTCCACTATCCTTCTTATGATTGCTACTGCCAAATGGAGTTGAGGTGGATGTGCATATATCGGGCTCCTCTATGGATGGGGTAACAAAACTCAAAAGCTCCTTTATGTAAGCAAATCGGTGTTGATTCCGCCGTTCATATCTATCTATCTTCTTGTGTAAATCCTCAATTCGTTGGTGGATGGGTCTTTGTGGTGGTGCGGATGAGGTGGAAGGAACAGTAGGTTGGGGGGCTATGTCAAGGCCTAGGGTAGGGTGCCTTTGGGAAGCTATAAGTATTTCCCGCTTGGGACGACATCGCCCTTAGCCAGAATTGTAGCCTTCATGTCCATAGACATCCAAGGAACACCTTCAATAGCAACTAAATCAGATACCAATGCTGGAAATGGTAGGTTACCCCGGCCCTGAACTTGACCCATCGCTTGTTGGATGAGAAGCGGGATGTTCACCGGCTTCTCCGTGAGAATACACCAAATAAGGAGAGTGAGATCCATCATGAATGACAGCTTGTGGGTGCTAGGTAGCACATAGTGAGATAGAATCTGGGCCCAAGCTCTAGCCTCCACAGTGAGGTACCATTCATCAATCCATAGCGGGGAACAAGAGTTCACAGAAGCAGTTGGGGAACCTTGAGGATTCCCTTGCCGGATTGCTCTTCTCTTTATCATCGATAGGAACGGATGTTTTCGCCTTCTTAGAAAGGGGTTTGGCTCCTAGTGTAGGATGTGCCTTGGAGGTTGACTTTAAGGATCCCACTTTGTGGCCGATTTCTTGGGCGCCTTCTCCTAGCCTTTCTTGGTGGCCATCCTGAAAAAGGAAGGAAAAGGGAAACATTAAACCCAAAGAATCAACTCATGGAAAGCAACATGCAAATGGGAAGTAGTGCCCAAAAGAAATTGTGTGTCTTGAGGACATGACAGCTACACATGTGATCAAAAATACTATAGAAGCATGGGTCAAAACACTTAGCATGGGATGCAAGAGTGATCAATGCATTCAATAAAGCATGAGAGGAATGAACTCAATCATCCACAATAAAAAGCAAGTCATGGTATATGAGCATCAAGTTGGCAAGCATAAAGTAAAGTAGGCCTAATGCACTTAAAAGAGAGCAAGTGAATGAGGAGGAAGCACCAAATTAAGAGTATAAGATCAAAATGAACCAAAATGGCATACGTGCATTTCCTCTAACACTTGGTGTGTAATTATCAAGCAATCAGCAAATATGAAACACTCAATCACCTAGAGCCCTAAAATGAAATCCCCGACAACAACACAACACCGCATGATTACAAAGACATCAAAAGATAACAAAAGGATCAATCAAAGTAAAGTAAAACTCAAGTTTAACATCCATGGAAAAATAAGAAAGGAGGAAAAGTAAACAAGCAACAATTAAGCAATAGAATCATGCAACCAAAAAGAAAGTAAGAGAGCAACAAAAAGAACACGCAACTAAATGAACAAGAAATCAAAAGAAAGCAAGAGATGAGAGGTGGAAGAAGTAGAACCTTGGGAGGGGAAGAGAGCAAGGTGGAGTGTTGGTAGCAAAAGAGAGAGAGAAGAAGAAGATGAAGTGTTATCAGAGGTGGTGGTGGTCGTCGGTAAGTGGCCGGAGACAAGAGTAGAAGATGGGAGAAGAAGAAGAAAGGTAATGGAAGAAAGAAGATGGAAGAAAGAAATGATGTAAAGAAAGAAGGAAGGGCGTGCAGGGTGTAAAACTGCATCGAGCGATCGACGCCCGTGTGCACAGCACGCTTGCACGTCAATCTGTAGAGGAGTGAGGGACGCGTAAGAGTCATAGGCGCGTACTCGTGAGGAGACTTGTGCCTAAGGCACAGAGTTGGCACAAGGTTGGCCTAACTCTCGGGTTTCTGTACCACTAGTGGCGTGCAGCACATGCGACGCGTACGCGCCGAGCACGCGTACGCGTGCATGTTCAATATGGCAACCGACGCGGGTGTGCCAAGCATGCTTGCGCTTGGGTCGTAGGCACAGGATAGGCACAAACTTGGCATAACTCTCGGGTTTTTTTACCAGAGAGTGCAGAATGCACAACTGATGCGCGCGCACAGTGCGCTTGCGCGTGGGTTAGTGAAATAGGAAGGGGCGCGCAGGCGTCAAGCACGCTTACGCGTGGGTTGCTTGGCATAGAAAATGCATAATGTGGGCACAAATCTCTGGTTTTTGTACCAAGAGTTGTGAAACCAAGCCGACGCGTGCACGCACAATGCGCTTGCACGTCATTGCCCCCCCCTTTTTTTTTACAACATAAGAAAATGCAATTTAACACATTCTTTGCATTCAATCAGCTAGATAAGTTGAGAAAACACTCACAAAATCATTCAATACTCAAGAAGAGGTATTTTCTCAACACAACCAATACAACAAAATTTTCCAAGATTGATAAAATCCTAGTGAATACCACAACAATCTAATAAATTCAACAAAACCTATCATATCAAAACATATTAAAATAAGCTCAACAACATCAAGAATCATAAAATTCACAAAGAATCTAAGGCTAGAAGTAAGAAAGTATATACAAGAACGATCATACCGTAGTGGGGTGTCTCCCACCTATCACATTTGTTTTACGTCCTTAAGTTGGGCGGTCCTTAGCTTAAGCTTCCTCTCTTTTTGGTGCATCCTCAAGTAGGAGTACTTCCACTTCCTTGGGTGACTTGTAGCCATGGTATTTCTTCACTCTATGGCTATTCACCTTGAAGGTTGCGTCACTTTGAGGATCAAACAATTCCACCACACCATAGGGCTTTAGCTCCTTCACTTTGAAGGGACCTTCGCATCTTGAACGGAGCTTTCCAGGCATAAATCTGAGCCTTGAGTTGTAGAGGAGAACTTCGTCACCTTCTTGAAAATCCTTCTTCCGAATATGGTAATCATGGAAAGCCTTATTCTTTTCCGTGTAAATCCGGGCATTCTCATATGCCTCCATTCTAAGACATTCAAGCTCCTCCAGTTGCAATTTTCGGGCTACACCTGCCTTGGTGATGTCCATATTGCACTGCTTCACCACCTAATAGGCTTTGTGCTCAACTTCCACCAGAAGGTGGCATGCCTTACCATAAACAACCCGAAAGGGACTTATCCCTAATGGGGTCTTATAGGCTGTCCTATATGCCCATATTGCATCTCCCAACTGAGAGCTCTAGTCTTTCCTTTATAGATTTACCACTTTTTCCAAAATTCGCTTAATCTCTCAGTTGGACACTTCCACTTGCCCATTTATCTGGGGGTGATATGCAGTTGAAACCTTGTGTGATATCCCATAGTGCTTGAGTAGTGCTTCTACCTTCCTGTTACGAAAGTGGGAACCTTGGTCGCTCACGATTGCTCGTGGCGACCCATAGCGGCACACAATATTATTTCTAATGAAAGAAATCACAGCATTAGCATCATCAAGGTGAGTAGGTATCGCTTCTACCCACTTTGATATGTAGTCAACCGCCAACAAAATATACAAATACCCACTTGAGTTAGGAAATGGCCCCATAAAGTCTATGCCCCATACATCAAAAATTTCACAAAATAACATCGGTTGTTGAGGCATTTCATCCCTTTGGGATGCATTTCCCGACTTCTGACATTGGTGACATGACACACAAAATTGGTTAGCATCCTTAAATAGTGTTGGCCACCAGAATCCATAATCCAAAACCTTTTTAGCCGTCCGTTTTGAGCCAAAGTGGCCACCAAACTCGGACGAGTGACAAGACTTAAGAATGGGTTGGATTTCAGATTCTGGAACACATTTACGAATTACTTGGTCTACTCCCCTCTTCCACAAGTGAGGGTCATCCCAAATATAGTATTTGAAATTGCTCAACTTATCTCTTTGGTGTTTTGAAAAGATGGGAGGATAAATCTTAGCAACCAAGTAGTTCGCCATAGGGGCAAACCAAGGAAAACAATCCGAAACAGCATGCAAACTATCCAGAGGGAATGACTCATCAATCGAAAATGGGTCATATTTAAGATTTTCAAGGCGGCTTAAATAGTCCGCAACTAGATTTTGTGACCCACTTTGATACCTAATCTCAATGTCAAATTCTTGCAAGAGCAAGATCCAATGTATGAGCCTAGGTTTTGACTCATTCTTTGTCAACAAATACTTTAAAGCTGCATGATCCATGTATACCACTATCTTGGAGCCTAGCAAGTAAGATCAAAACTTATCCAATGCATGAACAATGGCTAAAACCTCTTTCTCCGTAGTGGTATAGTTGGATTGTGCCGCATCCAATGCCTTTGAGGAGTAAGCAATGATGTAAGGGAGCTTACCACCGCGCTGTGCGAGCGCGGCACCTACGGCATGATTTGACGCATCGCACATGATCTCGAACGGTTGCGTCCAGTCAGGGCCCCTGACAATTGGTGTTGTGGTAAGAGCTCTCTTCAACTCCTTAAATTCTTCCACACAAGCACTATCAAACTCAAGGTCTACATCCTTTTGGAGTAGGCACGATAATGGCAATGCAATCTTGCTGAAATTCTTGATAAAGTGCTTAAAGAATCCTGCATGCCCCAAAAAGGAATGGATCTCCCTCACAGATGAGGGGAGAGATAAACTAGTAATGACATTAACCTTGGCAGGGTCCACAGAAATACCCTTGTCAAAAACTACGTGTCCTAACACTATGCCTTGTCTTACCATGAAATGGCACTTTTCAAAATTTAGAACAAAGTTAGTGTCAAAACACCTAGCTAGGACCTTGGCCAAGTTCTCTAAACAACTATCAAATGAAGTTCCATGCACGCTGAAGTCATCCATAAAGACTTCCAGACAACTCTTCATAAGATCAGAAAAGACACTTGTCATGCACCGCTGAAAAGTGGCGGGTGCAGTACATAGCCCAAATGGCATCCTTTTGTAAGCAAAGGTGCCAAAGGGACAAGTAAATGTGGTCTTTTCTTGATCCTCAGGAGCAATATGAATCTGGAAGTATCCAGTAAAACCATCAAGAAATTAATAATGGGATTTACCCGTAAGTCGGTCCAACATTTGGTCAATAAATGGCAGAGGGTAGTGGTCTTTCCTCGTTGCGGCATTCAACCTCCTATAATCGATGCACACTCGCCAAGCATTTTGTACTCTTGTGGTGACCACTTCACCATCTTCCTTCTTGACGGCGGTGATGTCCGATTTCTTTGGGATAACTTGGACTGGACTCACCCACTTACTGTCATAAATTGGGTATATGATATCCACTTCAAGTAGCCTTGTGACTTCCTTTTTCACTACATCAAGGATATTTGGGTTGAGTCTTCTTTGGAGTTGTCTAACCGGCCGAGCTCCTTCTTGGAAAAAGATACGATGCATGCACATATGTGGATCAATTCCCACAATGTCACCCAAGCTCCAACCGATTGCTTTCTTGTGCTTCCTTAGGACCTCTAGGAGCTTCTCCTCTTCATGGCTAGAGAGCTCACTAGAAATAATGACCGAAAACTCTTGATAGTCCCCAAGGAATACATACTTCAAATGAGATGGAAGAGGCTTCAATTCACTTTTTACCTCCGATTGGGGTTCTTTTTCACCAAGCTCATGTGATTCATTCTCAACAATTTCCCTTTGTTGACCTCTTGATCATCCTTCTCCTCAACAATAGGGTAGCATAGCTCGTTGTGATCTTTGCTTTGCACTTTTGCTACTACCTCATCAATCACATCACATCGAAGAACGGAATGCTCTTCGGGTGGGTGTTTCATGGCTTCCTCCAAATTTATCTTGATTGTCTTTTCTCCAACCTCAAAAGAATATATGCCAGTAAAGGCATCTAACTTAAATTTAGAGGTCTTCAAGAAGGGTCTACCAAGTAGAACGGAGGAGGAACTTCTACCCTATGTTGGTGGCATTTCAAGGATATAGAAGTCGACCGGAAATACCAAATCCTTGATTGCCACAAGTACATCTTCGGCTATTCCCATCATAGTAATCACACTCTTGTCGGCTAAGGCAAACCTTGTGGCCGACCTTTTCAAAGGATCCAAATTCAACCTTGCAAACACTAAGAATGGCATGATGCTCACGCAAGCTCCTAAATCACACATACAGTTATGAAAAAAACTCCATCAATACGACAATAAACCAAACAAGGTTTAGGATCACCAAACTTTTCAGGAATAGGCTTCATCAATGCAGAAATAGAACTACCCAATGACAATGTCTCCGACTCACCTATCCTATCCTTGTGTGTGCACAAGTCTTTTAAAAATTTTGCATACTTCAGAATTTGTTGAGTGACATCAAGAAGTGGGATGGTTACCTCAACTTTCTTGAATACTTGAAGCATGTTCAAATCAAACTCTGGAGCTTTTTTGGCTTTCTTTATCATGGAAGGAAATGGAATAGGAATGGATTCATCCATTGTAGCTTTCCTCTTGGGCTCCTTGAGGCTCACTTTTTCCTCCTCTTGCCTTGTGCTCATCTCCTCCTCTTCATGTGGAGCTTCAACAACCACTTTTTTCTCATGAATGTCTTCCAAGGCCCTAGGAGGTATCTCCTCCAATGTAGTCCCCGACTGTAGTGTAATGGCATTGAGTGCACCTTTTGGGTTTGGAAGGGATTGGGATGGAAGGTTAGAAGAGCTTGAAGGTTGGTTGGTGTTGTTGGAGGAGGGTAAAGCCAATCTTGAGATCATCTCGGTGAGGTTGGCCAATTGAGCACTCATGCTATCGTGTTGAGCATGCATGGCACTAAATTGAGCCTTGTTATGCTCTTCATTCTTCTCCACGATAGCTCTAAACTCATCAACTTGGTTAGTGGAAGAAGAAGAGGCTTGGTTGGTTTGATGACTTTGATGTGGCGCTTGATATTTAGGGTAGTTGTTTTGGTGATTTTGGTTGACTTGATGGTTGTTGTTGTTATGGTGTTGGGTGATGACATGTCATCATGTCATGTTTTTCTATGCTTTTTCATACAAGAAATAGATGATTTGTGCTTAATTATTGAATGATTTTGTGCTTAAATGGTATATTTCCTTGATCTTTTGATTTTATAAATTTTGTAAGAAATAAATGGGAAAAAAAACAAAAAGAACACAAAATAAGCTAAAAAGAAGAAAAGAGAAATTTTGGGTACGCTTTGGAACTTAAGACCACGCTTTTAAAAGCGTGGCCCAGGACCATGAAGCCTTGGCATTAGTAATGATGCATATGCATTTTTATGCATGCATAAACTAATAAATAAAAGCATGCATGCATTTAATTATTAAAAGCCTTATGCATGCATGAATAATTAATAAGTAAAGCATGCATTTAATGGATGAAATGCATGAGCTTCACGTTGCCAATTAATGCATGCATGAAGCATTGAATCATTAATGCCAAATGACGGAGTGCTACGGCATTACTAAAGGAACCAATGAATGCATGCATGAAATATTTGATTCGTAAAGCCAATGAAATAAATGAACGTTACATTGGCATTAGTAATTAAGTTCATGAAATGCATGTCACGTTGCAACATGAATGAAAGGAGCGCTGCGCTCTTTTCACTAACCAAGCGCTACATCATGCTGGGGTAAGGAAAAGCAGCGCTCTACAAAGCCAAGGAAGCAAGGCAAAATTAATAGCGCTCGGTTAACTCAGTTAATCTTTTCGGGCTCCTTCCCAAAGAAAAATAAAGTGAAAAATCAAGGAGTGGAGGCCACAAGGTTCGAACCTAGAACCTATGGAACCAAGAGGAGCGCTACTTGGAAGGAAAATCAGCCAAGATGACCTCACAAGGAATCGAACTTGGGAGCTTCATGAAGGGCAAGGAAGGAGCGCCACACATCTTACAAGGAAAATAGGCTAAAATGGCTCAGCAAGAATTCAAACCAAGGGACTTACACTCAAGAGAAGCACTATCCTTGTTTGCTTCACAAAGAAAATGGGTGCTGAAGTGCTTCCACCAAGGCTCGAACCTGAAGCCTCATTCCACAACAAAGGATGATGCGCTCTCCCCATTCATTGAGCGCTACCCTCCTTGTTTTGGCCAAGGAAATGAGCCCTACGGAGTGTGACACGGAAGGCTTGGGACGCACCAAACTTGGCAAGGCCAAGGCCCATGGAGCGCTTCGCTCTTTGTGACAACCGAGCGCTACCCTGATGCTTGGTCCAAGGAGCTTGTCACGTAGATTGGAAGGCAAAGGAAACAAGGGGGAGTGTTGTGCTCTCTTAGTTAACCGAGCACTCCCCTGGAAGGTTCCCACACACTAAACCAATTGAACTAAGGCCATCCGGATTCACTCTTCCTCAAAGCTCAAGGCTCTAAGCATCAATGATTAGAGAGTTAAGAAAAGAAACAAATGAGCTTAATGAAGTCCTCTAATTCAAATGCTTGTGGTGCTTATGTATCAAGTAGTAATACTTGAAAACAAAGCATTTAGAGTTGTAGCTTTGTTATCAACTCATGGGGCAAAGCACCCAAAGGAGAAGCCAATAAGAAAATCAAAAGCTTGTTTCAAGGAAGAATTATAAGAAAAAGATTTCATAAATTGAGCTAGATAGAAGCATCACTCATCTATATTTCTTTTGTGATTGTAGCATGCATAAGAAATTAGCCTACCATGAACATTAACTTGCTACTCTTCTTACCTTGGATTGTCAATCTTTATTGCATGATTCTTTTTTTGCTTGGGGACAAGCAAGGTTTAAGTTCGGTGTTGTGATGACATGTCATCATGTTATATTTTTCTATGCTTTTTCATACAAAAAATAGATGATTTGTGCTTAATTATTGAATGATTTTGTGCTTAAATAGTATATTTCCTTGATCTTTTGATTTTATAAATTTTGTAAAAAATAAGTAGAAAAAGAAGCAAAAAGAGCACAAAATAAACTAAAAAGAAGAAAAGAGAAATTTTGGACACGCTTTGAAGATTGAGCACGCTTTGGAACTTTAGGCACCCATGACCATGAAGTCTTGGCATTAGTAATGATGCATATGCATTTTTATGCATGCATGAACTAATAAATAAAGCATGCATGCATTTAATTATTAAAAGCCTTATGCATGCATGAATTAATAACTAAAGCATGCATTTAATGGATGAAATGCATGAGCTTCACGTTGCCAATTAATGCATGCATGAAGCATTAAATCATTAATGCCAAATGAAGGAATACCACGGCATTACTAAAGGAACCAATGAATGCATGCATGAAATATTTGATTAGTAAGGCCAATGAAATAAATGAACGTTACATTGGCATTAGTAATTAAGTTCATGAAATGCATGTAACGTTGCAACATGAATGAAAGGAGCGCTGCGCTCTTTTCACTAACTGAGCGCTACATCATTCTTGGTCTGAGGAGCTTGTCACGCAGATTGGAAAGCCAAGGAAACAAGGGGGAGTGATGTGCTCTCTTAGTTAACCGAGCACTCTCTTAGAAGGTTCCCACACACCAAATCAATTGAACCAAGGCCATCCGGATTCACTCTTCCTCAAATCTAAAGTAAGTAAAGCCCAATTAACATCACTCAAAGGCACAAGAATCAGTTAGCTTAGGAATTTATTTTAATTGTAATTTGTTTTAATTTCATTTTCATTTTTTTAAGGGAGGCTGGCTCCACTAGGGAGCAGTAGCAGTAGAGAGCTCTCTCTTTTAGTCTTCCTTTTTGAATTTGAGTTTTGAATTGAGATTGAAGGAATTCTGTTACATTCTTGATCTGAGATCTCTCTTTGTTTAATTTCTGCATAATTTCATGGAATTGTGATTTGAATCTAAGTTCTCTTTAATGCTTTCATCTCTATTTTCTTCTGCAATTGTTCTCTGTTGGATCAAGGAAGGAATTGAGATCTAGACTTGTTCTCTAGTCTCATTCAAACCATGAGATCTTCAACTTCTCTATTAGTTATTGCAATTGAACTAAATTTACTTTCTGTTTTGCTTCTTCAAGCAATTCTTCTTTTCTGTTTAGATCTGCTGCATTTTAATTCACCCTTCACTTCTCTGCTGATTGTCATTTACTTTCTCTTGTTTAATTTCTGAAATCCCAGCTCCCCAAGCCCTTTATGATTCAAACAATTTACATTTCTTGCACTCTAAGCTTCAGCTATTTACATTTCCTGCAATCTAAGATTCTGTCATTTATATTACTTGCACTTTAAGATTCATCTTCTTTACTTCCTTTGTCCTTTAATTTACAGTCAATTATCCTTCTCCCTTTAAATTTCATGCAATTTAGCTTCTGTGGATCCAAATCACTCAAATTAACACTTGTTTGCTTGACTAAATCAACCACTTAACTAAAATTACTCAATCCTTCAATCCCTGTGGGATTGACCTCACTCATGTGAGTAATTACTACTTGATGCGACCCGATATACTTGCCAGTGGATTTTGTGTTGGATCGTTTTCTACACATCATTGGGATGAAGATTGGTAGTTATTGTTGTGGTGAGAAGAAGAGTTGTTCCATCTTTGATTTTAATGGTTCCCTTGCGCATTATCATTCCACCCTTGATTGGAGTTATTGCCATGAGGGTAGTTGTTGTGGCCTTGGTTTTGGTAGGGTGGACGATTTTTATAGTTCACATTGGCTACGGCTAGGGTGTACTCCTCTTGAATTTGATGACACTGATCAGTGTAATATGCGGTGCTAGAACACAAGCCTTATATCCTAAGAGGGCCTTCAATTTGAGGAACTTGGGGGGAAGGTCGAATGGCTTGGATGGAATAGAATGCCTTTTGCTCCTTATGCATCTCGGTGAGGATGGCAATCATATCCCCAAGTACTTTGGTCAAACTTGCTTCGGAAGGGGATGCTTTCATCACACCCTTAAAGGGATTGCTCCTCACCCTTACGTGTTGTGTAGCATTGGCAACATCATTTATCAAGCTCCATGCCTCCACCTCCGTCTTGTTTTTAGAAAGGGAACCACCACCATAAGTGGTGAGTAGTCTTCTATCTTCCGCACAAAGACCTCCGGTAAAGTAACTTATGAGCAAGTGAGTGTTCAATCCTTGGTGGGGGCAAGTCTCCAATAACCTCTTGAATCGACTCCAATACTCATACAAGGTCTCTTGATCTCTCTGCATTATACCTGAGATCTCCTTCCGGATGTAGTCGGTCTTTTCTGGCGAGAAGAACTTGTCTAAAAACTCTCTTCTCAAGGAATTCCAATTCGTCACTACGTCATCCGGTTGGGAATAATACCACTCTTTCGCTTGCCCTTCAGGGGAGAAAGAGAAGGAAAAGACCATGATGTCAATCTCATCGGCCCCATGTCTTCGGGCCGTGCCACTAGATACTTGAAAATCTCTTAGATGTCTGATGGAATCTTGACTCGGAAGCCCATGATACTTAGGAAATAAGTTGATCAAACTATTCTTCAATTCAAAGTTCGGGTCAAGATTGGGGAACCTCGTTTGCAATGGTGGAAGAATGAGGTCCGGCGCCCCTTGTTCATGCAAAGTAATCCTATGTGGTTCCACCATGTGAAGTTCACCCGTGGAATGCGAAGATGTATCAGTAGTACCAATAGAAGAATAAGAAGTAGCGGACTCCAAGTCGCTCTCGGACCCGTCTAGTGATTCGGTATGCTCCTCAAGTATGGCAGAAGTACTAGCCGTATAGCCCAACCGACGCCTAGCTTTTCGAGTGCGTAACAAAGTCCTTTCAATTTCTAAATCAAGCTCGACTAAGCTAGAATTTGGTTGGGACCGAGTCATCAAACTTGAGAGTCATAGCTCATATACACAAGAAATCTAAACTAAGAACAAAATATAGAAAGCAAGTAAACTATCTACACTATCTACATATTCACATAACCAATGCTAAGGCATATATTGCACTCATTCCCCGGCAACGGCGCAAAAAATGATCCCGTTGGTAGTATAGTTCCCAACCGATGACCAATCCTCGAATCGAATTTTAAAGAGGGATTTGGTTGTCACAAGTTCAACCCCAATACAAGTTAACCGAAGTATTCAAATCTCGGGTCATCTCACGAAGAATGGGCAAACATGTGCATTAACATTGGTTAGAAATTCAGGGTTGTAAATTGTTCCGAGGGTTACCTGAAACTGTAGGTCGATCTCGGTCGAGATCTTCTGTGTTGGTCAGAGCCGACGTGTCCGGCAGGTGTATAGCGGCCGGAGCTGGTGTGTCCGACTTGTGGGACTGAAAGTGCTTGCTGATCCTTTGTCCCCGGAGGGTGGGGGTATGGTGGACAAAATTGTGATCATCAATGTTGTATTCTTTGTTGTTGTATGGAATAATTATAATGGCTCTTTGCTATGTGTGATCACAACTCCGTTCAACTAACCAGCAAGTGTACTGGATCGTCCAAGTAATAAACCTTACGTGAGTAAGGGTCGATCCCACAGAGATTGTTGGTATGAAGCAAACTATGGTCATCTTGTAAATCTCAGTCAGGCGGATAATAATTGATTATGGATTTTCGAATATTAATAAATAATAAACAGAAAATAAAGATAATTAAAATAGGAGAGAAATACTTATGTAAATTAATGGTGGGAATTTCAGATAGGCGTATGGAGATAATGTGCCCTTTCTTTTTCTACTTTCCTACTTCTTCCTTCAAGTTCTTTCATTCCTTCCTATGGCAAGTTGTTTGTAGGGCATTACCGTTGTCAATGGCTACATCCCATCCTCTCAGTGGAAAATGTCCAAATGCTCTGTCACAGCACGGCTAATCATCTGTCGGTTCTCAATCAGGTTGGAATAGAATCCCTTGATTCTTTTGCGTCTGTCACTAACGCCCAGCCTTCAGGAGTTTGAAACTCGTCACAGTCATTCAATCCCAGAATCCTACTCAGAATACCACAGAGAAGGTTTAGACTTTCAGAATTCTCATGAATGCCGCCATCAATCTAGCTTATACCACGAAGATTCTGTTTAAAGAATCTAAGAGATATGCGCTCGGCCTAAGGTAGAACGGAAGTGGTTGTCAATCATACGCGTTCATAGGTGAAAATGATGATGAGTGTCACGGATCATCACATTTATCAAGTTGAAGTGCAACGAATATCTTAGAATAGGAATAAGGAGAATTGAATAGGAAATAGTAGTAATTGCATTAAAACTTGAAGTACAACAGAGCTCCACACCCTTAATCTATGGTGTGTAAAAACTCCACCGTTGAAAATACATAAGTGAAAGGTTCAGGCATGACCAAATGGCCAGCCCCCCAAAACATGATCAATAGTCTCCTCAGATGAAGAATAAAATAAAACTGAGACCAAAGATGTCTAATACAATAGTAAATTATCCTATTTATACTAGACTAGCTACTAGGGTTTACAACGTTCAACTCCGGGTTGTGACGTGTTTCTGGCGTTTTACTCCAGACAGCAACATGGAACTGGCGTTGAGTGCCAGTTTACGTCATCAATTCCCGAATAAAGTATGGACTATTATATATTGCTGGAAAGCTCTGGATGTCTACTTTCCAACGCCGTTGAGAACGCGCCATTTAGAGTTCTGTAGCTCCAGAAAATCCATTTCGAGTGCAGGGAGGTCAGATTCCAACAGCATCAGTAGTCCTTTGTCAGCCTCCTTATTAGAGTTTTACTCAGGTCCCTCAATTTCAGCCAGAAATTACCTGAAATCACAGAAAAACATACAAACTCATAGTAAAGTCCAAAAATGTGAATTTAACATAAAAACTAATGAAAACATCCCTAAAAGTAGCTTGAACTTGCTAAAAACTACCTAAAAACAATGCCAAAAAGTGTATAAATTATCCGCTCATCACAACACCAAACTTAAATTGGTTCTTGTCCCCAAGCAACTGAGAATCAATTAGGATAAAAAGAAGAGAATATACTATAAATTCCAAATTATCAATGAATATTAATTCTAATTAGATGAGCGAGACTTGTAGCTTTTTGCTTCTGAACAGTTTTGGCATCTCACTTTTTCCTTTGAAGTTCAGAATGATTGGCTTCTCTAGAAACTTAGAATTTCGGATGGTGTTAGTGATTCTCCTAGTTAAGTATGTTGATTCTTGAACACAGCTACTTATGAGTTTTGGCCGTGGCCCTAAGCACTTTGTTTTCCAGTATTACCACCAGATACATAAATGCCACAGACACGTGACTGGGTGAACCTTTTCAGATTGTGACTCAGCTTTTCTAGAGTCCCCAGTTAGAGGTGTCCAGAGCTCTTAAGCACACTCTTTTTCTTTGGATCACGACTTTAACCACTCAGTCTCAAGCTTTTCACTTGGACCTTCATGACATAACTACAACAAATTCGGGCTGAAGCAACCCTTTAAAAACGTTGCCTATAATAAGGAAAAATGTTGCCTTTGATCAAAGGCAACACTTTCCGACAAAACGCAACGCTTTTTGGGGGGTTGGCTATACGGCCGTTACCTTTGGTCTAAGGCAACGCTTTTGTGTATCAAAGGGAACCCTTTTTATGGCAACCTTCAAAAAGCATTGCCTTTTCTACAAAAAAAGCAACCCCTCATAAGGGTTGCCTTAGAGGACCCAAACACAACGCTTTAGACAAGACTTTATGGCAACACTTTTACGAGTTGTATTTTCTAATACATAAAGCAACACTTGTCCAGATTTTTTTAAGTTGTCTTTTCATATACTTAAAGCAACACTTGTCCAGGTTTTTTTAAATTGCCTTCTTCGTATACCTAAAGCAACACTTATCCAAATTTTTTTTAAGTTGTCTTTTTCATAAACCTAAAGCAACACTTATCTAAGTTTATATGCAGTTGTCTTTTTCTATTACCAAAAGCAACACCTTATTGAGTTTTTGTTAGATTCTCTTTTTTTATATCTAAAGCAATATATTTTTTTACCTTTGTTAATGACAATTGAAGGATATATAGCACACACTAATAATATTTAAATATTTAAATTCAATTTATTCAATATAGGGAGAATAGGCTAATAATATATATTGCATGTATATAGAAAGGTGTTCCAAGTACCAATGAACATATTTGCTGCGTTACCAAGTCAAATAAAAATTTAACATAAGCAAATAAAATACATGTTTTTCTCATGATGAACTTGAACAAAAGAAAATAGTTTTTTTCATTTGAAACCAAAAGGACTTTGTGCTTCACTGTTGTGCCAAGAATCACCTTTATCTCTTCAGAAAACCTCATCCAACTATAAGCAAGTTGTAGCTGATGACATGTCATCATATACCTATTTTTCTATGCTTTTTCATACAAGAAATTGATAATTAGTGCTTAAATATTGCATTCTTTTATACTTAATTGGAAGATTTCCTTGATCTTTTAATTTTATAAATCTTGTAGGAAATAAGAAGAAAAAGAAGCAAAGAAGCACAAAAAAAGAGGAAAAAAAGAGATTTGGAGCACACTTTGAAGTTGGAGCACACTTTGGAGGCTTAGGCCACGCTTTTAAAAGCGTGGCCCATGACCAAATTAAAGAAGAAAACAACCAGCACGCACACTGCCCTGCCCTTGCCAAGGGCAGAGCAAAATCATGATGAAACAAAGTGAGGTTGGAGCAAATTTTCGCTAAGTTAAAATCTGGCCGCTCACAGCATGACCATGCCTCCTTCAAAGGGCTATAACTTGAGCTACAGACGTCCAATTGATGTGCTTCCGGTTGCGTTGGAAAGCTGACATTCAGAGCTTTCCAACGACATATAGTAATCAATATTTGGCGTACAATTGAGGCAGGAACGAAAGGCATCTTTAAGGGCAAAAAAATAAGCGAAAATAAACAAATGTGCTTCCACCAAGGTTCGAAGCTGGAGCCCCACTCCAAAGCAAAGTAGCGCTCAATTTTCTGCCCTGCCCTCTTGGAGAGCAGGGCAATGTGCTCTTCATGGAAAATCAAGGAAAATTGCTCCCCCAATTGCTTGCCACAAGAATCGAACACGGCACCATGAGGAAGCAAGAAACTAGGCCTTACTTTGGTGCCAAGAAAACCAAGGAAAAGAAGTAGCGTGTGCATCCACCAAGTTTTGAACTTGAAACTTCACTTTTGGAAACACTGCCCTGCCCTCCGCGAGGGCAGGGCAGCATTTTGTGGTGCATGGCCAGCGGGCAGAATCTGGCGCACCAAGGGGGTCTCGGCAGCATCAGCACGCACGGGCAGCAGAATCTGGCGCACCAAAAAACTCTGCCCTGCCCTCCACAAGGGCAGGGCAACCTCCTGGGAGCAACATATGGGCCAAAATCAACCAAAATTCAATTTAATTCAAATCCTCACCAAATTGAATCAAGGCCATCCAAGACCCATTCTCCCTCAAATCCAAAGCAAGCAAAAGCCTACTCAACATGACTCAAAGACACACAGAGAAGCTAGATTAGGAATTTCATTTTTGTGAATTTGTTTTTAATTTCAATTTCATTTTATTTTCATTTTGTAAAAAAAAAAAAAGCCTATATAAAGGGCATCATTCTCATTTCAGAGGGGGAAGCTGAATTAGAAAGGCTAGCTCCACTAGGGAGTATTAGGATTTGAGAGCTCTCTCTTAGTTTTCATTTCTGCTTTAAATCTTGGGTAGAGAATTGAAGAAATTCTGGTTCAATCTCACCTTGAGATCTCTTGTTTACTTTTTCTGCATAATTGAAATTCACATACTGCTTCATCTTCTCTTTAATTCTGCAATTCATTTTTCTTCTTTCTTCTGCAAATTGTTCTCTGAATTGATCAAGGAAGGGCTTGAGATCTAGACTTGTTCTCTAGTCTCATTGATTCCCTGAGATCTTGAATTTCTTTTCTGAATTTCACAATTGAGTTGAATTTTGTTTCTGTCTTGATCAAGTGAGCAATTGAGCTCTTGGCTTTTCTTCTGTTTTTACTGTTTCATTGAAATTGTTAGTTTTACTTTGAGACTTGAAAACTGATCTATGTCTCTTTGTTGCATCTCATTGCTCCCAATTTAATTTCATGCACTTGTGTTCTTCTGCAATTTACATTTAAGCTACTGTGACCTTGAATTTACTTTTCCTGCAATTTAATTTCCTTGCAATTGTTCTAAGCTTTGATCTATTGCTCTCTTTAATTTCCAGCACCCAACCCCCCTTTACTTTTCATGCAATTTACTTTTCTTGCAATTTAAGTTTCAGCTATTTTACTTTCTTGTTATTTAAGTTTCCTGCCATTTTACTTTCTGTAATTTAAGTTCACTGCAATTTTACATTCTACTGCAATAATTCTCACTCACCAATGTTAGCTTGACTAAACTAATCACCCACTAAAGTTACTTGATCCATCAATCCCTGTGGGATCGACCTCACTCTAAGTGAGTTATTACTACTTGATGCGACCCGGTACACTTGCCGGTTGGATATGTGTGTTGGAAATTCATTTTTCCACAAAAACACCATCAAGTTCTTGGCACCGTTGTCGGGGATTGATTAGATCAACAATGATTAAGTGGGTGAGAAGTCTAGATCAAGCATTTTTTTTGTTTTTGTTCTCTGTTTTAAATTGATATCAAGGTGTTTGAATTATTGCCTCACTAAGAAATTCTATCTCTGTGACATGAATTTCAAATTTCATTGATGTTTACAAAATACAAATGGAGTTCAACTCATCTTATGGTCAAACAAAATTTTATGGGATATCACCCACCATCACCGATCTCTAATGATGGTTGGAAATATCACCAAGAAGATACAAATTCTGAGCACTTCAATCAATGGATACTTGCTCCAGAGTCACAAATTGATCAAGCTGAGCACATGAGATACTGTCAAGAACCACAGAATGACTTATATCATTATCCTCATGGTGTCTGGACATATCAAGAAGAATGTGAACAATCAGTTAAAATGGGACACCTTCCAGAGACACAATATGATCCAGATTTTGACGAGTCTAACAACTACTCATATTGTGGCTGGGAAAGTCAAAATCAAAGAAATCTTAGTAATCCATACTGTGATGAGTTCAATAATTCTTCAAATTGTGATTTAGAGGATCTCCTTCAAATGTCCAGAGGATTTTTTGAAAGACAAGAACAAGCCTGGAAAATGAAAGAAATCCTCCGTCAGAGGACAAATGAGCACCTGAAGAACATAAGGAAACACTTAGAACCATCAAACAGTAAAAATCAATTTGTGAGAGAGGAAGTGGAAAAGCAAGATGAGGAAGCCTCTGTGTCAAGTGAAATTTCAGTGAAAAAGGAAGAGGTGGTGAAAGTATTTGGACATGAGCCAAGGATTCTACATTCACAAGAGCCACTTGAGGTGACAATAAAACACAAAGATTCCCTCCCAGAGGCATTAATGGAAAATTATGAAGAAGAAAAGGAGAAAGACATTCAAGAGAAGTCACACTCAACTGAAGTAGAGAAGTACATGAAGGAAAAGCTCATGGAACCACCAATGCAAGAGGCTCTTGATAAAGAAATCACTCCAACAATCACACAGCAACTAAAACTTGGATTCAAGGAAGTGAAGGCAATTAACAAAAGCACCAAGAAGAGGATTGTGACCAAGATATCAAGGACAATATTCAAGAAAAGGTCAACTGCAAACAATCCTCCCCCTGATCAAGCAAGCAAGCTCAATCAAGCCATTTGCAAAAAGAAGCTTGCTAAGAGAAAACCAAGAAAGGGAACAATAGCTGAAACTTCTCCTCCCTTGAAGTCATTCCTCTTAATAAACTGGAAGAAGAGGAAGAAAGTGAAGAACAGGTAGACAGTAGGTACATTTCTTTTCCCTTGCTTTGTTTAAATTTCAATAAATTGGCATATGATCACATTCTAAGTTTGGTGTTGCCCTGCAACAAATTGTTTTCAATTCCTTAGGATGATTGCATCAATTCTACATGAAAGTATCACATTAAGATTCTAAGTTTGGTGTGCCACTTATTTTTCTATGCAACTCATCCAGCAACATCACTTGTCTGCATAATCATATTGCCTTTGCATTGTTATTTTTCTTTTGTTTTGACATTTCGTTTGCATTCTCTTTGTTTTAGTCACCTCTTTATTTTTAAGTTTTCTTTTATCAACTGTTTTTGTTAATACAGCATCAAGAGATCCTCATTCATGACAGATTTTTGGCTTGGTGATTGTATTCAACAAATAACAGATTCTTTTGTTCAGTTTTATTTCAAATAAAATTGACATATGGTTGCATTCTAAGTTTGGTGTTGCTATGCAACAAAATTTGGTTCTAATTCTTACTAGATACTTGCATTAATTTCAAGTGAAAGTGTCACACTAAGTTTGGTATGCCACTTATCTTTTATGCAATGTATTGTGCTCACCTTCTTATGTTTGCAATCAAAATGTCTTTGTCTCTGATGCCTTGATTGTTATCTTTCATTTTGCTTGCTTAAAACACATGTGCTACTAACATTTCATTGTGTAAGACATTCATGATCCATCTTAGCCCCATAGCCATTGTTCTAATTATTGCTTGAGGATAAATAAGCATTCTGAGTTGGTATGGGAAGGAGAAGAATGGGAGAAAAATGACAACAATAGAGAAGATGAATTGCAAGATTGTAAAGTTCCTTTTCCTCTCATTTATTTCCAACATTTTAAATTGCATGATTGTTTTTATATTTTCTGTATGCATGTGTGGTATGACTAAGCATAGCTTGAATTTGATTTACAATATGGTGTTGTACCATTATGACTACCAACTTGAGTTTTGTGAGTTCAAAAGCAGTAAAGCATCATGATCATAAACAAACAAGGAATTAAAGAAGAATTTAGCATGTGCATACAAGTATTGGAAAGCTAGTATGATTGATTGTTGCTCAATTGCCTTGGACTTTATTTAATTGAAGTTTTTCATCTAGTACATTTTGTGAAATCTTTTAAAAATCATGAAAACCTTGAAAAAAAAGTAAAAAAGGGCAAGAAAAGAAAAAGGGAAAGAATGAGAAAGCTGAAGGCTCTGAGTACCAATGGCAATTTATTTGCTAAGTGCTTGTGGTGTTTATGTATCAAGCCAAATGCTTGAAAACAAAATACTTAGAAGTCAAGGCTAGGCTCAAGTGTAAAAGCACTCCCTCAAAGCTCAAGGCTCTGAGCATCAATGATTAGAGAGTCAAGAAAAGAAAAGAAAAATGAGCTTAATGAAGTCCTCTAATTAAATGCTTGTGGTGCTTATGTATCAAGTGGTAATACTTGAAAATAAAACATTTAGAAGTCGTAGCTTTGTTATTAACTCATGGGGCAAAGCACCCAAAAAGAGAAGCTAAAAAAAAAAATCAAAAGCGTGTTTCAAGGAAGAATTACAAGGAAAATATTTCATAAAATGAGCTAGATAGAAGCATCAATCATTTATATTTCTTTTGTGATTGTAGCATGCATAGAGTTTTTAAGAAATTTTTAAAGGGATGGAGAAACAAGAAGGTTCCTACAGAAGGTTTCTCCCCTGGGGACAAGGTGATATCAATCCACCATCCATAAATCCCACCCCATATTCTAACCATTCCATCTCAGTTACCTCAAGCGTTCACAATCAGAAAGGTCATTTGATGACATGTCATCATATACCTATTTTTCTATGCTTTTTCATACAAGAAATTGATGATTAGTGCTTAAATATTGCATTCTTTTATACTTAATTGGAAGATTTCCTTGATCTTTTAATTTTATAAACCTTGTAGGAAATAAGAAAAAGAAGCAAAGAAGCACAAAAAAAGAGGAAAAAAAGAGATTTGGAGCACACTTTGAAGTTGGAGCACACTTTGGAGGCTTAGGCCACGCTTTTAGAAGCGTGGCCCATGACCAAATTAAAGAAGAAAACAACCAGCACGCACACTGCCCTGCCCTTGCCAAGGGCAGGGCAAAATCATGATGAAACAAAGTGAGGTTGGAGCAAATTTTCGCTAAGTTAAAATCTGGCCGCTCACAGCATGACCATGCCTCCTTCAAAGGGCTATAACTTGAGCTACAGACGTCCGATTGATGTGCTT